>NC_083281.1:36392877-36692877 GCF_963506605.1 Zootoca vivipara | reverse complement strand
TTGTGGCACCTGAAAGCCGAAACAGATTTACCTGTGGTAGAACCTTTTGCGGGATCTCATTCATATACTACTTTTCATCAACCAAACCTAGAGCAACTGACAACATTTTAAGACAAAATCCAATGTGATAAAACAATATTAAAACAGTGGAAATTAGTACCTTCCTTCCTTTTAAAGAATTTATATTCTGTCTTTCAACAAACTTTTCAGGGCACCTTACAAACAGATAAACCATAATAATACAGCAACTACATCAAGATATAATATATAAAAGCAGCATATGAAAATATCCAAGATGGCTATGCCTTTCTCTACTGCTCAACACAGCATGTCTCTGAATTCCAGTTGCTGAGATTCACAAGTGGGGAGAGTGCTGCTGCACTCAGATTCTTCTTATGGGATCCCCAAAGCTTCCCTCCCTTTCAGACTTTCCTTATTGGGGCAGAGGGGTGACTATGAAGGCTATCATGGTGTGCTCCTGCACTTCAGAATCTACCACTACACTATTTGATTTACTGAACTACTTAAGTATCAATGAACTAATCAGTTGACGAACATGTTGTTAATCAGGTAACCATGAATTTGTGCCATTGTACAGTTGCAATAAAAAATTATTCAACCCTCATTGCAAATCGGGTTTATTGCGTGGCCAGGTGGAGACACACACACCCCGACCCCAAGAGCCACCCGGGTGAAATGAATGACACATGACAACATGTTATGGGATTAAAATTGGCCACAACTTTATTTAAACTTTCAGCTGTAGGAAGACCTTGGCTTAGGCATTGGGCGTTTATCCCTCCCAGTCCCCAGCCAGGGATCTGAGGCACATCAAGGTTAACAGATCTGTCTGGGGAGTGGGCTGGCTCTGGAAGATGTATGTTTAAGCAGACAGCCCGCCCCCATTTTGCCGCAACACAGGGGAGTGCACTGACAACCTTTCAGCGTATGGCCAGTGACTCCCTTCAACACAGCCCCTTTAACGGGGAACCCTGGGATCGCCGCCACGGGGGGGGGGGCATGTGTTACCACTTCACGCCCCCCCCCATTTAGGGAAGATAGACTAAAGGATTCTGCCCAAGGCCTAAGACCGCCAAAGTTGTGACGTTTTGCTATGGGGAAATGCAGGGAATGCAATGCAGGGAAAAGTCCTTCCCGGTCCTTTAACAGTAACCATCGAAAGACCGTAGCAATGCCCACATACCTGTAAAGAAGTTAACCTGCAATAAAGAGCATAAACAAAGGGAGGGTAGGGCAGGTGAAGCTCTGGAACCGACTGTGGGCTCCCAAGTAGGCTCCACCCCCTTACATATGCAAAGAGCGGACCGGAGTGAAGACTACCCCTTCTTGGTCTGCTCTCCTGGCTCCGCCTCCGCCCGTCACGATTGGTTCATTCTGAACTGAGGTTTGGCAGGAACCTCAAGGACTGTGATGTGGGGAGGTGGACCTGGAGCGTTCTGCCAGGAGTCTGGAGGATCGGTGGTGCTGCGTGCAGCCACCCAAAAGGTGCCCTCTGGTTGATGGGGAGAGCGGTCATCATCAAAATTTGCAGACTTTCAGCTGTTCGCAATTAACAAATCAAAGTTGCATTTTCAGCTGAATTTGGGGGAACCACTTGATGCATCCATTTTGTTGAGCTATTTCAATGGCCCCTTTTTTTAATTGCTCCTTGCAAACAGCTGAAATTTTGATAATAAACCTGATTTGAAGTGGGGGTTGAATAATTTCAATTGCAACTGTATGTGTGAATAACTTCATTTTTTCCCTGCCCAGAGTTTACTTTTCTCATAATACACAGCAAAGATGACCTTATAGCATTCACGATTATCAGCAAACAGCAACTACTAATGTGCAGGAAAAAGAGTGTTGGGTTTGGGTTTTCGGGGGGGGGGGGTTGTATCATGAGGAGCAAAGCAAGCCTCTCCCATCTGATGTCTATTTCGATACCATGCTGGCAAAGGCCTGTAAGCAAAGGATCATGCCCGAGCGCTGGCTTGTGGTTGGAGCAAATAGATTTTACAGGAAATAATAATCTGCTCTCTGTAGACTAATGCACAGCGCGGTTACTGGAAAGCCCAAAGTGAGGCAGGGTGGCTACTACATTTCGGGCGGAAGCTTGGCCTGAAGAGTGATGGTGCTCAGATGAAAGGAAGTGTTAAGATGTAGCGCGTTCAGTGTGTGTGTGTGTGTGACAAAATCAGGCCAATAACGTTCTGAGACTGAGACCGAAGACACTACAGCCTTCAAGGAGTTTTGCAATCATTCCCTCTCCTCAGAGAAGAGTGGTCTCATCAGGGCAGATGTCCAGGGCCCCGCACAACAAAACGAGCAGGAAGACCTCTAGACCCAGTAGGGCTGACCTACTTAACACATTTTTTTGAAGTCAAGTTGAAATATACTCGGAGTCGAGAGTGAATTTCATGCTCTTTATTCAGCTCATATTCATCAAGGAGAAGAAGAGAAGACGAATGGCTCTTTTCCCAAAACCATCTGCTTATATACATTATTTACACAATGGGCCTTGCGTGATTGGCTACTTCAGGGCTACACCTGTGGGCCAATTATATTGTGGATTGACTTCTGCCTGCAGCCTGATTGGCTGCTCCTACAGGCCAATCAGGTAGCAGATTCACTTCTGCCAGCCGCCTGATTGGCTGCTCCAGCAGGCCAATCAGGTTGCGGATTCACTTCCACCTGGAGTTGGATTGGGTAGCTCCCGCTGATTCTGAATCCTATTGTTCTAGGATTCAGCTCAGTACATAACACCCCTCCCCTCTAAGTTCCAGTCCTGCCCGGGAAGTTGCATTCGTAGTCCCCAAGGTCTGCTGGCCGCCTCCGTGTGCGTTGTGGCCTGGGGTGTTCCTTGGTCAGGGGTTCTGGTTCTGGCTCGTGTTCCGAGGCCGCTGGCTGTGCCGGGGCTGTCTGGTCTGGCGCCACTGGACCACTAGGTTGTGACTCTGGTTCCGGTGTCCTTCCAGCCTCGGGGCGCCCCTCTGTGCCTACTGCTTCTGCTTCCCCTGCCCACCCCTCTCGCTCTACAGGCCTCACTGCCCTGCTGTCCCCTTGGGACCCCTCTGTCCCGCTCTCCTCCCGGGTTCCTCCTGGGAATCGTCGCCGTAGCTGGTCGCAGTGGCGGCGCCAACATTGCCCCCCTTCCGTTAGTACCTCGTACGACACGGGACCGGTCACCTTGGTGACTGTGGCGGGTACCCATGCTGGGCCTGCCCCAAAATTCTTTGCATACACTGGGTCCTGGGCCACAAATGTCCGGGGGTTCCTGCCTTTCCCCACCACTACCTCATCCTGAGCTCTGTCGGGGTGAAGTCGGTCCAGTCTAGTTGCAAGGCGCCGGCCCATGAGTAGTTCAGCTGGGCTCCGGCCCGTCGTTGTGCTTGGGGTGCTGTGCTGTGCTAGAAGAAATGCGGCAAGGCGGTATTCCCAGTCCCCTTGTGTTATGCGGCGGAGGCTGTCCTTGGTGGTCCGCACCATGCGCTCCGCTTGGCCATTGGTGGCAGGGTGGAATGGTGCTGAGCGGATGTGGCGGATGGCGTTCTGCGCTGTGAAGGTCTGGAACTCCTCTGACGTGAATGCGGTTCCATTGTCCGAGACGAGGGTGTCAGGGAGCCCGTGGGTTGCAAACAGCTTACGTAGTACCCGGATGGCTGCCGCCGTAGAAGTGGACGGTACCAGTGCGACCTCCAGCCATTTGGTGTAGGAATCCACCACTATGAAGAATGTTTTTCCCTGGAACGGGCCAGCGAAGTCCACGTGCAAGCGTGACCATGGATGTCGGGCGGACTCCCAGGGCTGGACTGGGGCCCTTGGGGGATCCGGGCGGGATTCTTGGCAGGTCTGGCAGTGTTGGACCCAGGCCTCTATCTCTCTGTCAATCCCCGGCCACCACACATAACTCCTGGCAAGGGCCTTCATCCTCACTACCCCTGGGTGTGTCTCGTGTAGGGCTGTGAGGACCCTTTTGCGGAGGGGCTGGGGAACAACAACCCTGCTTCCCCATAACAGGCACCCCTTGTGGGCCGACAGTTCATGTTTGCGGTTTGTGTAGCCAGCGAATTCTGGCCCGGGGCTGCTGCTGGGCCATCCTCGCCACACCCAGTCCAGGACCCGGGAGATGACCCTATCTTTTGTGGAATGGTGCGCAACTTCTTGTGCCTGAATGGGTCGGTCGGGAAGCAGCTCCAGGGTCATAACCTCTTGCGCAGGCGCTGGGTCGGGGCCTGTTTCTGGTAGTGGTAGCCTGCTGAGTGCGTCTGCGTGGCCCATCGCCTTCCCAGGGCGGTGGATTAGTGCATACTGGTAGCCGGCAAGGAAAATTGACCACCTGAGGACACGTGGAGACAACACTTGGGGGGTCTGCTTCTCGGGGGCAAACAGGCCAAGCAACGGCTTGTGGTCAGTCACTATGGTAAAGGGCCGCCCGTACAAGAAATCATGGAATTTTTTTACGCCCTTCACGATTGCCAGACCTTCCTTGTCAATCTGTGAGTAGTTTCGTTCGGCTGCAGCAAGCGTCTGGGAGAAGTATGCCACCGGCACCTCTCTTCCATCCGGGAGTTGGTGTCCCAGGACAGCGCCGATGCCATAGGGAGAGGCGTCGCATGCCAGCACCACTGGCAGCCTCTCGTCGAAGTGTGCCAAGACCGAGTTTGAGACGAGCAAGTCCTTGACTGCCTGGAATGCGGCCCTTTGTCGCTGGCCCCACACCCAAGGGGCCCTTTTATCTAGGAGTCTGTGTAGGGGCTCCGCTACCGCTGCCTTATGGGGAAGGAAGGCATGGTAAAAGTTCAATAGTCCCAAGAATGACTGAAGTTCGGGCTTGCTCTTGGGCGCTGGGGCCTCACAAATGGCCCGTACCTTGTCACCGGTTGGATGGACCCCGTCTGCGTCCACCTTAAATCCCAGAAAGTCCACCTGCGGCACTCCCAGTAAACACTTTTCCCGCTTCACCTTGAGGCCCGCCGTCTGGAAACGGTGCAGGACGGAGCGGAGGCGGTCCTCAAATTCCTCTGGTGTGGGCCCGGCGATCAGTACATCATCGAAGAAGGGGGTGACGCCAGGAATCCCTTTAAGGAGAGAGTCCATTAGATTCTGGAATATGCCTGGTGCCACGCTAACGCCAAATTGCAGCCGCTTTACTCTGAATGCCCCTCTGTGCGTCACAATCGTCTGAGCCTCTGCTGTGGCTTCGTCCACAGGCAACTGTTGATACGCTTGGGCCAAGTCCAGTTTGCCAAAGATTTTTGACCCAGCCAGGGTGGCGAGGACATGGCTGACCACTGGCACTGGGTATGCATGGGCCGTGAGAGCCTTGTTTATGGTGCATTTGTAGTCTGCACAGATGCGGACCGAACCATTAGGCTTGACGGGTGTGACAATTGGAGTTTCCCAGGGGGCGTTGGGCACCGGCTCCAGCACTCCTTGCTCCACGAGCCGGTCCAATTCCTCGTCTATGCGGGGTTTCAGGGCGAACGGGACCCGGCGGGCCTTGTGCCTGATGGGTCGTACAGCGGGGTCTAGCTGTAGGGCAATGGGGGGTCCTGTATATCGTCCCAATGCCCCATCGAAAACCCCTGGAAACTCTTTGCATAGGGCGTCCACGTCCACTTGTAAGCTAGTGCGGTTCACCCCGGTAACGGCTAGCCCCAGAGGTCCAAACCATGCCAGTCCCAGTAAGCTAACGTAGGGGCCCTTAACTACCAGCAAGTCCAATTGTTGCTTTCGCCCTCGATATTGCACCCTGAAGGTCCCCACCCCCATTGTAGGGACCTTACGTTTCTGGAAGTCCCGGAGGGTGAATGGGGCCGGCCTTAGTTTGGGACCCCCATTAGGGCACAGTTCCCTTAATGTTCGGGCCGAGATTATGGATAGAGTTGAACCCGTGTCCAGCTCCATGCGGCATGGGGCTCCCTCTATCTGTACCTCTATATAAATTTTCTCTGTGCTGGGATGGGGCAACTGGAATACCTGGTAGTCCGTGATCTCCGTCGAGTTGCCTTGGTGCATGGTGCCGTGTGACCTGGGGCTCCTGGGTCGGTCATCTGATGCTTGTCGACGGGTGAGTCGAGCCCGACACACCCGGGCGATGTGTCCCAATTTTCTGCACTGCCTGCACTCTGCGTTGCGGAAACGACAGGTCCTCCTCTCGTGGTTCTCCCCGCAGCTTGCACAGTTCCCTCCTTCTCGTCGAGGCTGCTGTGGTGTGTGTGCTGCTTGAGTGCGCCGCTGTACTCGGTGTACTTCCTCCCTGTCAGATTCGGATTCGTCGGTGAGGTCTTCGTGGTAGACCCTCGGTTGGGATGGCGGGGCCGGTCGTGCCTCTTGCGTTGACCTCTCGGCGGCTTCGGTTGCCAGGGCTTCCTCCAGAGCAATCTGGAACGTGAGGTCTTTTTTGGCGTAGAGGCGTCGTTGCAACATCTCGTCCCTCAGGCCACCGACGAGGCGGTCACGAAGCATGTTCTCCAACTCTGAGAAGTTGCATAACCGGGCGGCTTGGCGGAGGGAGGTCACAAACCCAGTTATGGTTTCCCCCGGGGCTTGCCGCTTTGCATAGAAGGCATTTCGGCAAGCTACCACCGAGGGCTGTGGTGAAAAGTGCTCCTTCAGCCGTTCCATTATTGTTTTGTAAGAGACGGTAGCGACATCTCTAGGTGCAAGGAGAGCCCGGGCGATTTCAAACGTCTCCTCTCCACAGACGCTGAAGAATGTCGCCCTCTTCATGGCATCGTTGGTGACTTCTTTCGCTTGCAGGAGGAAGTTGAAACGGGCGGCGTACCCTTCCCAGTCTCCTGATGCTGGTTTGAATGGCAAGAAGCTGCTGTCGGTTGCCATTCTGGGTTCCTTGGGTCCTGGAGCTGAAGCCTGGATGCACGGTGCGATGCAGCGGTGCAGCAGGTGGCGGTGCTGCGGTGCAGTGCGTGGTGGCGGTCAGCTCAGCAGGATCCCATCCTCGTCGCCAGTGAAATATACTCGGAGTCGAGAGTGAATTTCATGCTCTTTATTCAGCTCATATTCATCAAGGAGAAGAAGAGAAGACGAATGGCTCTTTTCCCAAAACCATCTGCTTATATACATTATTTACACAATGGGCCTTGCGTGATTGGCTACTTCAGGGCTACACCTGTGGGCCAATTATATTGTGGATTGACTTCTGCCTGCAGCCTGATTGGCTGCTCCTACAGGCCAATCAGGTAGCAGATTCACTTCTGCCAGCCGCCTGATTGGCTGCTCCAGCAGGCCAATCAGGTTGCGGATTCACTTCCACCTGGAGTTGGATTGGGTAGCTCCCGCTGATTCTGAATCCTATTGTTCTAGGATTCAGCTCAGTACATAACACAAGTAATTCAATTTACCATCTAAACAGAAGAGGAGGGGGCAGGGAGAGAACCATTCTGTCCCGGAGTCTGAAAATTACCTAACTGCACCACTGCTTTGGAAGAATAGTTCTGGTGAGGATTTCTAACAGAGAATTTCTCAGGGTCTTCATCAAACTACCATTCCCAGGATTCTTTGGGTGAAGCCATGATTTAATTCAGGGGACAGCAAACTTTTTCAGCAGGGGGCCGGTGGGGGGCCGGACTATATTTTGAAAATAAAATAAAATTAAATGAACGAATTCCTATGCCCCACAAATAACTCAGAGATGCATTTTAAATAAAAGCACACATTCTACTCATGTAAAAACACGCCGATTCCTGGACCATCTGCAGGCCAGATTTAGAAGGCAATTGGGCAAGATCCGGCCCCTGGGCCTTAGTTTGCCTACCCATGGTTTAATTGGTATACACCAAGATATATTTTAAACATATATCAGCCCATTATTGCATTCCACTTGTCCCTTACTATCTGGGTACTAACCTGCATGGATTTCCTATAAATACGTGCTTCTGCGTGCTGAAAACATCAGGATCAGAGTTCATTCCATTTTTTTCTCAATACATGCCACATTTGCACAATTCCAATTATATCCCAATGAATACACTTTGCTACAAACAAAAGGACCATCAGAACCTGAGATATGAAAAAGGAACTGCTTCACCCAGTGCAGCCGTAGCAGGAACCTTCAAGGCAGCAACACGAATATCATTTTTTTAAAAAAAAATCTGTGTATTTAAATAAGTTTTCTAGGGCTACAATCCTATATTCATTTATAGGTCACATCTACATCTTACATCTAAAGCACATTCAATGCATATTTAAAGCACACGCTTCCCCTAAAGAATCCTAGGAAGGGTGCTGGGAATTGTAGCTCTGTAAGGGGTAAAAAAGGGACCCAGGTGGCGCTGTGGTTAAACCACTGAGCCTAGGGCTTGCTGATCAGAAGGTCGGCGGTTCGAATCCCTGTGACGGGGTGAGCTCCCATTGCTTGGTCCCGGCTCCTGCCAACCTAGCAGTTCGAAAGCACGTCAAAATGCAAGTAGATAAATAGGAACCGCTACAGCGGGAAGGTAAACGGCATTTTCATGTGCTGCTCTGGTTTGCCAGAAGCGGCTTTGTCATGCTGGCCACATGACCTGGAAGCTATACGCCGGCTCCCTTGGCCAATAATGCGAGATGAGTGCGCAACCCCAGAGTCGGTCACGACTGGACCTAATGGTCAGGGGTCCCTTTACTTTACCTTTAAGAGGTAAATTATAATACCCAGGATTTGTGCTTTAAATGTATTGTGTGTATGCAAATTTTGTTTGTTCTCCCCCCCCCCACTTTCTGTGTTATGTATGTATTAAAGTTTACCTATCGGAGATAAACTATAGTTCCCAGGATTCTTTGGGGGAAGCCATGTGCTTTAAATGTAAGGGGTGTGGTTGTGTTCTTACTTGGGGATATCAGTGAATTTTCAATTATCTAAATGCATCAAGTATGGAGTTGCATTGTGCATGTATTCAGTGTCAAAATGTGTATTTCTCAACTTATTTTCTCTAAAAATGCACATTTTAAAATGTGTTTTGATACATTTTCTGAGCAGAGAAGGGTGCTGGAACTTTCAGGAAGTGGGAGACCTGTTGGATAACTTTGAATCTACACATTAGCGAGAAATCTGACTGAGGTTCAGTTCAGATCAGATCAGAATTCACAAAGACAGGATTCCTCAAGCATCCTGACTCTTCTAAACACCCAGGAGGTGACCACAATTCAGCTGGAGGGAGTCAAGCAGTAACCAATCCACATGGAGTGATCCTTGGAAAACTCTGTGTTGAAAACTGCCCCCTTGTGGTCCAAACTGCAGGCTTTCCTCAGCTTCTCCTACAAAGAAATAGCTGGTTTATTATAATTAACAGGCTAGCTAGAGGGGAGTGGTGGGGGAGGGATGTCCAATTGCAATAATTTAACCATGACAAGCAAGGGCAGGCTGGGTGGGACAGAAACCACATTCCCATTATTTCAGACATACTGTACTAAGTTTGGTCAGTCCCCCCCCACTCTTCTTCTTCCCCCTGTTTCATTAGCCTACTCTCCCACAATAAGTAATTTTCCCCTCAATGCCTCAAATCACTCTCGATACCGCTGTGGTGCGCATGTGGCCTGCGTGAAGTATGAGGAGGTCACAGCCAATGTGTCTTCCTTTTGTGTGGGGTTTTCATTAGATGGGAATGACCACAGAATTAAACAGCCTGTAGGCCAGCAGAACTGCCCACTAATTGCTTTAGTGTGTGTTTTATGGTATCACCACAATTTCCCCTCGTCGATACCAGGATTTCTCCACTTAATCCAACGGTCTTCATCAGGATTAAATGAAGACGCAAGGCTCCCTCGTTAGATAAAAACACTGGGGTTGATGCTGCTGCCGTGTTGTTTTTTAATTTATTGAGTCTTTGTGGCCTCTTCAGCCATTTAACCTCAGAGGCTTATAAAGCTCACAGAGTGATCTCTCAGCCTATTGGTGGGCCAGACCAAAATCTCTAATTACAGAAGAAACACTGAAAAAATGGTGACTTCAAGGGCTAGATCATTAGCCACTGGCTAACCACGGGAGCTACATTGGTGTCCGGGGATGTGGGTCTCTCCGCAAGGGCCTTGCGGTAGCTATCTTAACCCAACAGCTTGTTGGAACTTGAGGAGGGCCCTGATCCTGGACCCTGTCAGACAGGGATACAGCCTGTGCTGCAGCACCGCTACTCACAGGGTCTTCAAGAGAAATACAGAATGGCTGAACAGAGCTATGAGACACCTGTCAAATATCAGTAGACCAGATGGCTGGTCATGTGACAAGGCTTGGCCCTCCGACTAAATGATTCCCAAGTCATGGCCTGAACCAAAAGGAGGCACTGTTTGCTGGTGTCAGCTGCCACAGCGTCTCATCTTTACCTCTGCCCTCCTGTCTGGCCACACCTAGATCCACCCGCTAGAGTTTCCTTTCTCTTCCAGTAAAGAAGTATAGGAGTATAGTCAGGCTCAAATGTACCAGAGTGGGCAAGTTTTGCAGCCCAGAGGCCGCATACGCAACCATTCGGGGGCTGTGTGCCATTGTTAGGTGGGGCCGGAGGCAAAACTGGGCAGACCAATGGCTGCAACAGCAAACTGTGACATTGCTATAGTATCTATCATCATGGAAATCTCATGAAAATTACAAAAAAAGAAAAGAATAAAAGAATACATTCACCCCAAACCACCCAAACATACAGTACACATTCGCAATAACAAAATGAATCTAAACCACCCACACATAACATAATCACTCAACAATCACACCACTCCTTACACCCACAATATCATTTCGTTCACCCAGTTCTCACTGGAACAAAACATTCAGCTGTTCTGCTGGCCTATTTTATGTTGTTGTTGTTTAGTCGTTTAGTCGTGTCCGACTCTTCGTGACCCCATGGACCATAGCACACCAGGCACTCCTGTCTTCCACTGCCTCCCGCAGTTTGGTCAAACTCATGTTGGTAGCTTTGAGAACACTGTCCAACCATCTCATCCTCTGTCGTCCCCTTCTCCTTGTGCCCTCAGTCTTTCCCAACATCAGGGTCTTTTCCAGAGAGTCTTCTCTTCTCATGAGGTGGCCAAAGTATTGGAGCCTCAACTTCAGGATCTGTCCTTCCAGTGAGCACTCAGGTGTGATTTCCTTAAGAATGGATAGGTTTGATCTTCTTGCAGTCCATGGGACTCTCAAGAGTCTCCTCCAGCACCATAATTCAAAAGCATCAATTCTTCGGCGATCAGCCTTTTTTATGGTCCAGCTCTCACTTCTATACATCACTACTGGGAAAACCATAGCTTTAACTATACGGAACTTTGTCGGCAAGGTGGTGTCTCTGCTTTTTAAGATGCTGTCTAGGTTTGTCATTGCTTTTCTCCCAAGAAGCAGGCGTCTTTTAATTTTGTGACTGCTGTCACCATCTGCAGTGATCATGGAACCCAAGAAAGTAAAATCTCTCACTGCCTCCATTTCTTCCCCTTCTATTTGCCAGGAGGTGATGGGACCAGTGGCCATGATCTTGGTTTTTTTGATGTTGAGCTTCAGACCATATTTTGCGCTCTCCTCTTTCACCCTCATTAAAAGGTTCTTTAATTCCTCCTCACTTTCTGCCATCAAGGTTGTGTCATCAGCATATCTGAGGTTGTTGATATTTCTTCCGGCAATCTTAATTTCGGCTTAGGATTCATCCAGTCCAGCCTTTCACATGATGAATTCTGCATATAAGTTAAATAAGCAGGGAGACAATATACAGCCTTGTCGTACTCCTTTCCCAATTTTGAACCAATCAGTTGTTCCATATCCAGTTCTAACTGTAGCTTCTTGTCCCACATAGAGATTTCTCAGGAGACAGATGAGGTGATCAGGCACTCCCATTTCTTTAAGAACTTGCCATAGTTTGCTGTGGTCGACACAGTCAAAGGCTTTTGCATAGTCAATGAAGCAGAAGTAGACGTTTTTCTGGAACTCTCTAGCACATGTTTGCAATTTGGTCTCTGGTTCCTCTGCCCCTTCGAAATCCAGCTTGCACTTCTGGGAGTTCTCGGTCCACATACTGCTTAAGCCTGCCTTGTAGAATTTTAAGCATAACCTTGCTAACGTGTGAAATGAGCGCAATTGTGCGGTAGTTGGAGCATTCTTTGGCACTGCCCTTCTTTGGGATTGGGATGTAGACTGATCTTCTCCAATCCTCTAGCCACTGCTGAGTTTTCCAAATTTGCTGGCATATTGAGTGTAGCACCTTAACAGCATCTTAACACAGATCCACCTGGAGAAGGAACTGGCAAGCCACTCCAGTATCCCTGCCAAGAAAACTCCATGGACAAAGACAACAGACCTATTTTATAATGAACTTAAAATGTTATACTGTTAGCAGTGCCCCAGATGTACTGATACGGATTTTTGCTGTTATCTTGTTGTTGTGCTGTGAGCTGCTTTGGGCACACATATGTGAAAAAGTGGCATATAAATATAAATGTTGGCATCCATCTGGCTTGAGAGACAGTGGAGTGTGCCTTTGGGGGTGAAGTCAAACTGCTGTTAGCAGTAATAACCACCAATAACTGTGTACAGAAAAACAATTCGGTTGGATGAAAGCAATCCAATAGGGGCCAAAGAAAAAAATCCCATCAATTTCCACTCGTGTAGCACAGGCAATGTGAACAGACATTACTGTTTGAGATGAGCATCACTAAAATGTACCCCACCATCAAGAGTTATTAATCCATTAAATCCATGAATCCATGGACACCTTTGTGGTATCCATGATACCTTCCTGAGCAATGAATGGTCTTGATATAAGGCCCCATCTACACAAGGCATTTAACACACTTTAAACAGCCATGGCTTCCCCCCAACAGGGGCGTAGTAAGGGGGGATGGGGTGGGGCGCCCCAGGCTCCACTTGGGGGGGCAGCGCCCCCTCCCCACCTCCACCTACGACGGCCGCCACTGCCACGACCGCCGTCATGGAGAGGCCCTGATGTTGCTCGGCGTGCACTTTGCTTGTTCCTGGGCGAGGGGTGGGCCAGGGATGGGCGTCAGCGGGCCACCGTGCATGAGCGGCGCCCCTTGGAGCCACCGCACGCCAGGAGCATCCCGTGCTGACTGCGCACATGCTGGATCAGGCACGTGCACAGTCTGTTTGGGGTGCCACACAGGTGCTGCCCCCGGTACCAACTGGGCTAGGAACGCCACTGCCCCCCCCAAGAATCATGGGACTTGTAGCTTGCTACGGGTGCTGAGAGTTGTTAGGAGACCCCTGTTCCTTTCACAGAGCATACTATTTCTAGAGTTCCCTGTGAAGAAGGATTGGTTGCTAAATCACTCTGGAAACACTGCTTTAAATACTGTTTAAAGTGTATAAGGCAATATGTAGTGGGCTTCTGAACTCCCTCACATGTTTAAAGGAGGTAAAATAAATATGCAATAGGGACTGTACAGCAATGGGAGCTAACTATGCCTCCCGCCAGCCACACAGTCAGTCAGCTCAAGACCAGCACTCTGTGTGTATAAGTTGATATGTACATAGGCCCCTTCTCACCCTCTCTGAACACACAGCCAAAGCATGTACGGGGTGTCTGCAAGACAGACAGATCCGACCCACAATCCATCACGAAGCTCCTTTGAATGAACAGGAACTGTGCAAAGGTGCTCTTTTACAGCCCCAGTTCACTTCAACAGGCCTTGTGCAGGAGAACTTCCCAGTGGGTTGTCCTTGGGGGTGGAGGAATTAGTTTTGGTTTTGCTCTGATTCTTATTTTTCCAATCTTAAATCCAGTTACCCCCGTTTCTGAATAAGTTTGAAACTTCATATGCATTTTCTTTCATATTTCTCCTAAGATACACATTTTTGCAATCTTCCCCAGTATAAAACATTTTTGTTTCTTATTTTTACTAACATAGGCATTTATGTGCGCTCTTTCCCCTAACCTATCTATCTATCTATCTATCTATCTATCTATCTATCTATCTATCTATCTATCTATAGACAGGGTTGGAGAAATGCATTGCAAAAATTCTGAGACCTGCACATTTTAAAGGAGCAGTCTGGCATTTCAATTCATGTATTGGTTTGGGAAGGGCCAATTAGGTATGTTTGCATTAAAATGCCATCTGAACAAATTTCACCCCCATCCCTGATTATGTCCCATAAATATATGGGCGTGTGCCACTGAAATGCTATGTCTCAGGCACCAACGTGTCTGAGGCTGGGCCTGGCAGACATCGAAAAACAAATGGTCACTGAAAACCTACATTTTCTAAGCCCAGAGGTCAGTGTCTTCTTCCTAAGATGTTCCCAGCAGCTTCTGGAACACCTGGATAGATACTAAGAGATATTCAGAGCATATGCATCTTTGCTTGTTGATTTTAATTTAACAAAGTAAGACGCCTCCATCATTGTAATGTTCTGCTCTTTTGCAAAGCCTTGCATTAGCTTTAGAGTCTTTTTTAAGTGGCTTGAGCAAAATGGGGCTCCGTGCGGTTTGCAGGGCACTTTCTGTTTAACTTGCCTCAAAGTGCTCCAAAGAGTTTGCAAGTGCATTAGTGGTCTGGCTTGCGCATTGCTGCTCTAACCCTTAGACCTCTGCCAATCAATCTTGCTGACACCCATTAAAATGAGCTCATGGTGCCGATTTTATGGCCGGATTAAGTGGCATATCTGTCGATCAGACAGTCCAGAAAGAGCGTCACACTGCTAATGATTTTGTTATTGATCTTTAATGATTTCCTACATTAGTACGAGCTGAATTAGCTTCATCAACAAGCTCTAGGAGTGAGGGAGGGGCACCAGCATAATAGCTGCCTCAGTCTAGCAGTGATCACACAATTGGCTTCTGCATGCCCCCCGTTTATTTGGGTTAACAAGAAAAGAATCTGGTATAATTACATTGGTTGATCAAAATATCTTAAAACCTTTCCCCATCTGCTCGTTCCTTTCTCTGTAGTTAATGTACTACTCACAACTGTAGTTATTTACTCTAACTACTCTCTTGCATCTATAGGGTTGCCATATCTTGAAGAGCAAAAGAGAGGACAGCCTGAGCTGCTGCCAGCCTGAGCTGGGGAAAGAGGCGCGTGGGCGCTCAGGGCCGCTGCACCCTTCTTTCCCCGACTCAGGCTGGCAGTGGCCCATGGCCAAGCCTGAGCCCAAGCTGCCTGAGTCGCCAGCACCTAACTAAAAAACCCCTAAATAAATAAATAAAATTTAAAAACCACAAATCTGGACATTTCCTTTAAAATGTAAAAATCCCCTTGGATGGGCATGCTGGCCCTCCAAAAGAGGACATATCTGGAATTTCCCGGATGTATGGCAACCTTAGCCTTTATTAACACTATACAGTCACAGTCGTACCTTGGTTTTCAAACAGAATGCATTCCAGATGTCTGTTCGACTTCCGACACATTCAGAAACCAAGGCATGGCTTCCGGTTGCACAGGTGGGCCGGAAACAATAGCGGAAGCCGCATCGGACATTCGGCTTCCAAAATGAGTTAGAAAACCCGAACACTCACTTCTGGGTTTCGATCGTTCAGGAGCCGAAACATACGAGTACCAAGGCGTTTGACAACCAAGGTACGACTGAAAAGGCCCAAATTCCTTCTGCCATATCAAAAAAAAACACCTGCCTTTTCCTGTAATTTTTCATCAGTGTTTGCTCGCTCTTCCTTGCTCCCTTCTCTGAACTGATTTCATCTGATTTTCATGGTGCCATTGTGTAGTTTAATCCAATGGGGTACGTAGTGCAGCAGTGATGCCATCCTGTTTATGATGTGCTTCCTGGTGGCATAGGATCACCATGTGGCTAATACAGGAAGGAGAAAGAATGGAGCAGTAACTAAGATAAACACACACACACACACACACACACACACACACACACACACACACACTATGGCTGAAACAGCAGCTCAAGGAAATGCCACTCAAGAGAACCAGTGTGCAGTCTCACAAAGCATTTTGCCGGGGGGGGGGCTCAATTCTCACCCTCCAATTTCCATTATCAGCCCCAAAATTGAAAACAACTGAAATTGTGAGCAGCTTTGAAAATTGCTCTTACACTGGAAAGTTAAGCCAAAGAGGCTGCCTCAAAGGCAGATTTCTGAATATTATTAAAGACAGTCAAATGAGAAGGCACAGACACGAAGGCTAATGTGAAAATTATGCTGCCTGCCTGCAGTCACAGGGAAGAGCATATTATACTTTTATTTACTTACTACATTGTCATTCCATTATCCTCACACAGCAGCAATGCCTATTGGGTGCACACCTCCTTGATCTCAACTTTGTACCTATTGACTGTCACTGCTGTCAGACAAGTCTACCCATTATGCATTATGACAATCTAGTAGAAATATAGTATAATGAAAAATCTCTAAACAGTTTACAACATGCACATATTACTGTACATGCATTATTATAGGCATAATACTACACGCATAGTATACAGATATACACAAAAGCAATTGACCCATAAACATGTGCATACATCAGCACACAGAACTGTATAAAAATAGTGTGCAATGAATATACTTTATAAAAATATGCTGCAAAAATAAAGCATGGGGTTTGATTCTTTTATATGTTTTATACACACTTTTCCATCTAATTTTGTAAATAATTAACTGGGGTTATATAAAATGGATTTCTTTATTTTAATGTTTGATGGATTTCTGTATTTTAGAATTTCTGTTTTGTTGGAAGCCGCCCAGAGTGGCTGGGGGAACCCGGCCAGATGGGCGGGGTATAAATAATAAATTATTATTATTATTATTATTATTATTATTATTATTATTAAATAAAAAAACACCTGGCAATGCATGAGTGGTTCAGATGTGAGAGAGCGCTTGATGCAATAAGCAGTTCAGTGCAAGCAAAGCTGAATCAGATCAGAGCCTTAAAAAACCAGGAACAAATCCATTTGTCATCCATCCCTCATCCAAACCTTAGCTAACTTTGATGTGCCTTCAAATACTGATAGAATGATCACCTCTATATGTCCCATCGGAACTGGAAGTCCTTTTCAAAATGCATCACCAAATGAATCACTTTGCTACTTTTCTAGCCAAACACGTGGCGAGCATTGTTTCAAAAATGGTCTCTTCAAGCCAAATCTACAGCTGATTGGAGTCAGCCTCGCTCTGCTGCTGTTAATGGCACTAAGCCGAATTCTCTCGGCTAAAGCTTTGGACACATGCGCATATTTAAGACATTTTAAGCTGCCAAGATCTGTGGCCATTCTTAGAAATGTTTTAATGCACAACAGATGGAGCTCAAACACATCCCTGTTGGAAGACGCAATTTCTGCCATGTATTTCCAAGCCTCTTAAGCTCTGTGCTTCTGAGAGGCATGAAGCAGTAGCACCTAGTGTTTCCTGACTATGCAGAACGGCGTTTGCCACCTGCCCTATTGATGGCAAACCTACACGGCAAGCGGGGAAGAATTACAAAAGAAGAAGAAAAGGTGCTGGTGTGAGAATATTCTGACAGGCATGCAACGCGTGAGGCTGCCTTATACACAAAGTTACAACACTGCTCCATCTCGTTCAGTTCTATCTACACCAACCGGCAGTTTTGAAGAAAGGTCTCTCCCACCTCTACTTGGAGTTCAGATGCTGGGGTTTGAGACTGCATACAAAGCAGAAGCTCTACCCCTAAGCTAAATGTTGAGCTTGCCCTTCAATGTTTATCACCTGGATTGGAGACCAAGCAGACGTACAGGCCACCTGGTCTGCTTGCAAAGCAGATGTTCTACCCTGGATTATATAGATCTTAATGAGTTGCTTAACAGACACTGGTGACCACTTGGTGTTCCAAGAGATAATTATGATGGTAATAGTCTAAGAAGGATCTTGACAAGCTGAAATGTGTGTAGAGGACGATCAGGATTATAAAGGGTCTGGAAACTAAGCCTTATGAGGGAGTTGGGTATGTTGAGCCTGGATGAGAGGAGACTTGAGATGAGATATGATAGCCATCTTCAAATATCTCAAGGGTTGTCACATGGAAAATAGAACAAGTTTGTTTCTCCTGCTCTGGAGGGTAGGACCCATACCAATGGATTCAAGTTACAAGAAAGTAGATTCTGACTCAACATCAGGAATATTTTTCTGATGCTAAGAGTCAGTCAAAGGTGTCTGGTTGTGCTGCAGCAGATGCATCATGGTGTTTTCTCTTCTCTTCGCTCTTCGCTTCTCCCCACAGTCATTTCTCCTCTCGTCACCTGACTGTCTGTCTCCAGGTACTGTGGTCATCTGCAAGGGATTCCCACATGGCGGGGTTGATGTCGCCAGCCTTCACATCACACTTGCAGACATATTCGTAGCGCAGAGTTGATCTGCCAATGGGTCCGGTGCCTGAAGCTAGCTCTCCATAGAGCATATCCTTGGGGGATCCTGGCATCTTCCATTCTGTGGACATGACGAAGCAATGTAATATACATTTAAGTAATATACAAAACTGTATATTACCTAAAACTTTATACACAAATGTGTATACCAGGAGAAATTCATACACAAATGCTGATGGATTTTCATGAGGATAAGGGGGGGGGGAGTTTGCAGACGGCTGCAAAAATGTGAACAGAATGGAAAGAAACACCTAAATCTGAAAGAAGCCCCCCCCCCCAATTCCACAAGAAGGAAGATTAGTCTATCCCAAACTGCATCCTAGCCGCAATCTCTGTTCTGCCCAGCCAAAGGACACCAAATTGAGAAGCCTCCATGACCACACTTCCCACGATGGGCTCAGTGGTCTGGATGCACCAATCCCTCCCTGGCTAGTGTGGTTCAGACAGGGAAGCCACTAATGCCTCTTCGCTCCTGGACCCAGGAGTCTTAATGCCTATTGATCCACCAAGTGGCAGGGTGTCAGGTGTCTGCCCCTTGGTACCCATGGTGGTTCACCTCATTGGTTGCAATTGCAGCAGGTTTGCCTGTCAGGGGCCCCAGATAGAGAACAATTGCCCACTTGTAGCCAACACCACAGGGAAGCAAAGGAGGACAATGATCTATGCATGCAAAGTCTAGGGCGGCCGTGTACCCCGCTTTACAAGGGACGGTCCTCTGCTTGAAATAGAGTTAGATGGATCAGCCTTTTTCAGGTCTGTATTTTGTGCATGTTCAGACAGAAGTCTGTTCTGTCTATGCAGGGATCTATTATATTTTGGGGAGGGGGAATCAGCACAAGAATTCATGTTTAAAAATACTTATTTAAATATGGATTTTATCACAAAATATATATTTGACCTCAATGCACTTGTATTGAGGTGCATAAAGGTAAAGGTAAAGGGCCCCCTGACCATCAGGTCCAGTCGTGTCCGACTCTGGGGTTGCGGCGCTCATCTCGCTCTATAGGCCGAGGGAGCCGGCGTTTGTCTGCAGACAGCTTCCGGGTCATGTGGCCAGCATGACAAAGCTGCTTCTGGCGAACCAGAGCAGCACATGGTAAACGCTGTTTACCTTCCCGCTGTAGCGGTTCTTATTTATCTACTTGCATTTTGACGTGCTTTCGAACTGCTAGGTTGGCAGGAGCTGGGACCAAGCAACGGGAGCTCACAGGGATTCGAACCGCCGACCTTCTCAATGCACTTGTAAATATACTTTCCCCTAAAACCTGCATTTTTAATGCATGTTGGCACAATTTTTGAGCCAAGAAAAATATTGAAAATGAGCAGTGTGAAATCTGAAGGATCACTCCATTCCAATTTGCACATGAGTCCAGGTAGTGCAGATCAGTTCAGTCCTCATCAAAATTCACTGAAATCTAATTCCTCAAGCATCCCTAAGGTTATCAGAACACAACCCTGTATCTGTTTGAAGAGTTATCAGCCAGTTCATTCATACTACTTTAGTTCTCATTCTAATAAAAACAAGAGCAAAACAAAACACAAACACAAAGAAGAAATAATGACATTGTAGAAAGTGTTCCTGCTCATGCCTGGTAAAGACACCCTGCTTTCTTGCCAATTCCAGCCTGACTGCAGACCTTTGCATCTCCTGAAAAGCTGCTGCTGAGGTCCTGGGGGACCTGCAGAACAGTATGCGATATAACTCACAGGTGATTGGTGAAACTGGGGTCCAACACCCTGCCACCATTGGCTACAACCCAATATATTGAATTTTTCAGATCACATCATCTTTTCTAGAGTTATGGTTACAGTGGTACCTCCGGTTGTGGACGGGATCCAGGTCCGGCTGGATCCCGAGGTTTCTGCAACCAGAGAGACCACTTCTTGCATGCGCACGTGGCGGTAGAGCATTTCTGCGCATGCGAATGTGGCAAAAACCCGGAAATATATTTCTGGGTTTGCCGCTTATGTATCCCGAAGTTTACGTAACCAGAGGGATGCACAAGCGGAGGTACGACAACAGCCTTTACCAACATGGTGCCCTCCTCCAGATGTTTTGGACTACAGCTCCCAGCAGCCCCAGCAGCTTGGAATTAGGTGGAAACTCTCAGAGAGGTTGCACTCTCCCCTGAAGGAACAAGAAGTCACTGGTATCCTGATGGCCCTTGTGGCTAAGAGGGCTTTTAGGTGGGTTTGCCAGCTTTGACCATTACGAAGCTAGGATAGCCTGGTCCCTGTAGTTCATGCTGTAATGACCTCCCATCTGGACTACTGTAATGGGCTTTACACGGGGCTGCCCTTGAAGACAATGGTGTGTCCTATTGAGTTCTACCTCCTGCAAGCCATCTAGAATGAAGTAATGAGCAGGAATCTTTTTTAAAAACCATCAATAGATGGCTTTCCTTCCACTTTTCTAAAGGACTTTTTATTATCATCATCCCCTTTAAACTTCCTCTATTGAGTTTTCCAATTGGCTCCGTTAACCAAGCATTCTTGCTCTTGCAGAGGGTGGCCTGTTAGCATTGCATTATAAGGCCCAATATCTATTATTCATGGGGAATTTAAAAGCAATCAAAAGGTACTCTGGGTCACTTTGCTATTAAAGCAATCTTCTGCTGCCAATGCCAAGTTTTCTCTCTCACTTAAAATACATTAATGACCCATTACAGGGACGGGGATCCAAAGCACGACTTATATATAGGAATGTCTTTGGAGATTTTGAAAAAGATATAAACAAACAGTCTCATTTTAATGTGTTCATTAAGAAGGATTTGTGAGGGACGAGGGACAAGGTATTTTCTGCCCCTGAGTTCCCGGGGGGGACAGGGATAAATGGGGAATGTCTGAGAAGGGGTGACATTTGCTTATAGCCATGAATAATTTGAAGTAAGTAAGGAAGGAAGTACCGTAAGTAAATGTGGTCATTTGTCCTCAGAAAATGTTTCAATTTTAAATAATTCGAGCAAAGATACTGTCTCCAATTTCTCAATTTACACATAAAAAATATATTTTCCAAATTTTTCAGTAAATATGGAAGATCACATTCATGTAGGGTTGCCATATTTTTTAAAACGGCCTTCCCGGACAGAACTACCTTTAATGTGGAGGCTGCAGCCAAGCAGAGGATTTTTCTCCCACTGTTGTCCCGCTCTGGCTGCACGGTTTGCTGTAACCCTGTTTGCATGAGGCTCCTGCTTGCCAGTGCTGGGGCTGCTGAGCTGCTGAGCAGGCTCTGCTACAGAGCCACCTCTCCCTCTCAGGACCTTGGCCTCCAAGTGGCCCCCAGTAGCCCCCAGTGGCTACTCAAACTGGACCAGAGTGGACGCAGGTGGCTCTGCAGCCTCTCCAGGCCTGCCTGGGTCTTCCCCTCCATCGCAGTTTGAGCAGCCGTTGGGGGCCACATTTTGGGGGAAAGCCATGGTTGTTTAGAGCTTTGAATCTAAGGTGCAAGGCGCAGATGTGGCCTTTTACTTGGGGGGCTTATGACTTTCAAAGAAGAAAATATTTTTCTAAGAAACAAAGAAAGAAAAAGTATTAAAAGTAGCACAATTTTATTGCTTTAACTGTTTTGTTATGGGTTTTTAATTGGTTTTTAATTTGATATCAATTATGGATTGATTTCATGCTAGACGAGCCACCTCTAGAACAGTTTCTTCCCTAGAGCATATCGGCCTTAAATGGAAAGTCTGGACTTTGAAGTCATCTTATTTTTACTTGCCATTTTGTATTGTATTGTTTAATTAATGTTTTGTAGTTATTTTAAATTTATGTGGAGTGCCTTATCTGAGTGGATAGAGCAGCCTAGTAATTTTGTTGTTCCCGCAGGGATAGATCTATCCCGCAGGGATAGATGATCTATCATCATCTATCATCTATCTCTATCTCTATTTTTTTTAAGAGTTTTAAATTGCTGAGAAGCCATTTGGGTATTAAGTAAGCCACTGCTATTTTTTTACCTGAAAATAGAAAGGGAACTTGTGGGGAGGGGACCTCACGTAGCAGAAGCAGTGGACAGGATCATTGTCAGGTGTGGATCCCACGGATCCCAGAAGCTAACAGGGAAGTTGAGACAATGTGAACTTACACGCGCAAGATGCTGGTGGCCAACCGCAGGTGGGGGGGGGGACCCAACATCGTCAAAGGGAAGGAAAACCAAAGTGCACAGCCACAGGACCTGAGGCAGACGTTGCAAACTGTTTCCGAAATCCTGTCTCACCGCATGGTTGGTAAATGAGAACAAAGACAGAGCTGTTGTTTGGAGTTCCTCTATGCAGAGTTATAGGCAGGTAGCAAGGGCAGCGGTCTCCTTTGGTCCTAGCCAGGATGGGGAGGGAAATACCAGAGAAAGGGCATTTCACCATTTTGCAGCAAGAAATCCAGGTTTGCTAGGAAGTGCATCAACTCCAAGCTTTGGGCTCTGACTGACGGTTGCATCTAACTAAGACTACAACCCTAACCACACTTATGTCTGGGAGTAAGCCTCATGGAATTCAGCAGGACTTCTGAGCAGACATAGGTCATGCCTACACTTTCCATTTAAAGCAGCATTATGCCACTTTAACAGCCATGTCCCCCCCCCCCAATATCAAGGTCCTATTTTTCAGTGGCTTCAAGGGCAGAAGCTGTCACCATGGTTTGTATATGTACAGAGTTTGACGGAAAGAACAGGAAAACAACAGCGCCACCTAGATGCAATTGGCAGTATTGTGGCTGAATGCATCAGGTAAGACAATAAAAGAGATTTCAAGCATATGAAGATGACTTCTACTGAGACTGGCTCTTTGCCCATCTGTCCACATTTTCGCATCTTCTTGTGACTTTTTAAAAACCTTTTGTGAAAAATTCATCACCATTTTAGTGTGAATTTCTCCTAATATACACATTTTTGTATGCAATCTTGCCTAACACACATTTTTTTTGAAAGTGACTTACCCTAGTACCTATTATAATGCATCCTTGCATGTTATTTTCACCAGTACATGCATATATTTGGCTGTAGAACCATACTGCAAGATTCAGAGAAATGCGAATTGTGTTTCCTTTCGTGTGTATTATTTTGGACGGTGCAAATTATGTAAAGTGCCTTTAAATGAGAACTGAATAAAATGTCTTCCCCACAAATTGACCTACTGTTTTCACAAGCAGTAGATTGAGCAACTCTCAACTTTCCCCAGAAGCTCCTTTGTTCAGGACAAAGCATGTTGGCTGCCTACAGCCAGACAAACATTGTTAATTATTACAGTAGTTAAGGAGAATTTAAAAAACAAAACAAAAAATGAAGAGACAGGGGGAAACCCACATCCAGATGGCACCAGCATTACGGGGCAAAGTTATTACTCTCCTTGTATGCTCCAGTTCCTGAGTAAGCCACCATTGGCAATTTCTGTTATAATTAACGTCTTTAGGGCTAATGGGATTTCGGTCCCTTGGATAAAAGGTGCATTGTTTGCAACAGCAACTCCTGGAGTTTCTGCCATCCAGGCTGAGGTTAGAATGACCAGGAAATCTTAACTTTCATCTACCATTAGAGTCAAAGTGGCAGTTATATCCCCGGAAATTAAACCGCTCACTGCAGTGAAGTTTTAATGTCTGTGGCTGCATTTGACATCTCATGACTTATGGGACAGGGCAGTTATTTTCTCCTGGACTTTAAGCGTCTTCTTGGTCTTAAGAGCTACATCTGCACCGAGATGACTCTCAGATTGGCATTTTAGGGGCTTCCCTCTGCTAAAAGCTGCTGTCTCTCTAGACAAGTTGACAGGCCAATAGCCAGTGCAGCTCCGGGTCTGGGGAGCAGAGAAAAGGGACTCTGTGATGCTGCAACCCGACATACACTTGAGAGAGCAATCCTGACTTCTCCCAGAGCCCAGCATCCATAGCCCTCCCAGTAGCTGGGATGGAAGATGAGGGGCAGGCAGATCATTAGGCCAGCCTGGACCTAAATCAGGCCCAATGCCATTATGTTATGGCAGTGGAGTTGGCTGGGGATCCAGTGGATCCCAGGCTGGCTCATCCCCCCCACCTCACCCCGGAAAGTTCTGTTTCAGGGCTCTGTCTTGGCTGCTGCCAGTATAAGGATCCTTCCAGAACTTCTGCCCACCCAAAGTGAGACCTCTGGTGAAGGCTGGCAAGGACACTTCTGCCCAATCCAATCTTCACCCTCCCCTGCTCAGCCCAGCGGCATAGGAGTCAACTCCTAGGGGCTAAGGTCCCTTCGTCCCCACCAATAACATATTTTGGGGGCCAGCCCCCTCCCCAAGTTGATGGGCATTGCCATTCAAATGGTGTGTGTGTCCCATATCATGTGATCAATTATGGGGCAGGGCTTAACTGGCCCCCCCATATTTTATTCAAGTTAGCACCCCTGCCCAGCGCTAAGGAGGTTTGGAAGTGAGCAAGCATGCATGGAATCATAAAATTGTAGAGTTGGATGGGACCCTGAGGATCATCTAGTCCAACCCTCTGCAATGTAGGAATATGCAGCTGCCCTATATGGGGATCGAACCTGCAACCTCGGTGTTTAGGACTGTGTTGTCAGCAGGGTTCCTTTCTCCCTGACAAGGGAGTTTGCCAAGAGGCAAGGGAGGGCAGCCTATCTCTTGGTTGCTCTGGTGAAGAAGGACTCCTCTAATGGCTGGTCTGCTTCCAGCAGGAATTCCACCAACAGTCTTTGCATTTACGGTATATAGCAAGGGAGATGCACAGTTCAGCAAACAGGGGCCTCCTGTTACCCTGTTCTGCAATTTTAAAAGTAGTCCATGCATTTGTGAAGCAGGGTGGCCACTTTCATGTCACCAGAAAAGGAGGATTGAAGAGAACACCAATTTGCATAAAATTGACATGCACCTATTTACATGCATTGGCAAATATGTAGAAATAATGACCCTGATTTAAATAAAAATACAGAAGATTTTGCCATAGTGACCAGATGACCTATGTGCCTTCTCAGCCTGCTGTCCAGATGCTCAGTGTTGATGGGACATTTTATGGCCCTCCTGCTCTCCCTTCAAAGGGCACTTTACTTTTAAACCACACTTGGACAAGACAGCTCTTCAAATGAAAAATGCCCTCTGTAAAGCAGGACACGTGCACACTCTATCCCAAAGGCAAGCCAGTGTGGTGTAGTGGCTAGAGTGTTGGACTAGGACCTGGGAGCCCAGGGTTCAAATCTCCACTCAGCCACAAAGCTCACCTTGGGCCTTAAACTCAACCCAACCTACCCCACAGGGTTGTTGTGAGAATAAAATGTGGAGGGGGGAGGGGAGGGGGGAGGGGAGGGGGAAGAGAACGGTATGGGCCATACTGGGATCCTTGGGGGAAAGATAGGACAGAAATACCTAACAGGAGAAGTGCCCTTCCCACCAATGATGCAGTTTACTGTCCCCCTGCCCTCCACCATGCAACCATATGCTTTGAAATGCTTTTCCATACGCCCCAACTCCTTTCTTCTACGCAGATAAAAATACTGGAAAACACTGGATTGAAGACAAGAATGAAGGATGTTGATTGTACCCGGAGAAGCAACATTGTGAATTCCATCAGGTGACAAGAAGCTCTGCTGTGGAGGGATTTCGCTTCCATCCTTACAGCATCTGAGATACCTACAGAAGCCACAATGTGCCCTTAATCCCACAACAAAATCAAATCAAAGAGCAATTAATATCCTGATAACTGAGGCTGGCCAGCCAAAGTGGTATGGAGCTGATGATTTCTTTTTCCATTTTACTTCAACTGTGGTTACTTTCTTCTCTGTTTTTTCCCCCAGCCCTTCTCTGGGCAAGTGGTTTTAGGGGCACCAAAGTTCACTTTTGTGGGTAACCTGCACTCTTAGCTGTTGATTTAATTAACTCAGGCTTCTCAGCTGCTTGACCATATCAGCTCCAGCGGGGCGAAATGATTCCAGGCACAAAATGGATTTATCACTGACAGAATATTCCAGAAGGACACTAGAGGGTGGGGACATATGTGTTTGCATATTTTCATGTGGACAAAGCTATAAAATATAGTATCTACAATCCTCAATATTATATATGCACAGAGAAAAATCATTTGGGCTGCAAGTGCAGAGATGTAACATTTCAAGAACTGACTTTCTGGTCATATCCATGGACCATACAAGTACAGTTCCCGGGATTCTTTGGGTGAAGCCATGGGTCTTTTAAACCCATGACTTCTCCTAAAGATCCTGAGAACTGTAGTTCGTTAAGGGTGCTGGGAACTGCGACTCTGTAAGGGATAAACATCAGTTCCCCCTAGATTATTTAAAGGAAGGCAGATACGAGCACAGTTAATATGCTTTAAATGTGCTATGAATGTATAGCAATCTCAGTGTGTATCTTTGTCAGTTGCAGGGCAAGCTTGGGTTCTGCACATTTTCAGCATGGTTCAGTTGGAATCCGGGGGAAAGCAACAGTGAAGAGTGCCCATTGACTAGCACCCATGATGTTCATGCTATTTAGGGCTTCTTGTTCTGAAAACAGAACTGTATTGGCAAGATTTGCTGGAGAAACATATCCGTCCAAAAATCTATTATGAAATGGTTCACAATGAGCAAATAAAATGGCAGGCTATGCATAGGGTTGCCAGACCCAATAGAGGACAGGACTTCTGTGCCTTTAATTGCCCTGTTCTCTTTTGAGTCTGGAAACCTTAAAGAGAAACCAGCAGACCCTTTGTTTAATTTCCAAGCAAAGGGTCTGCTGGTTCCTCTTTAAGGTTTCCAAACTCAAAAGAGAGCAGGGCAATTAAAGGCACAGAAGTCCTGTCCTCTATTGAGTCTGGCAACCCTAGCTATGCATTCTGTGGTATCCTAGTGTTTACATGCATGCTTTTTACATGAATGTGTGCTAGAGACAAGAATGCATTCACTCTCAATTCATAGGCTTGTTTGCACGTAATGCTAAGCCAAACCATGACTTAGGAAGAATGCTAAATTATAGCCTCCACCAAAGAATGATAGTCTCCACCTAGGAGCCGTTGTTTGGTGATGATACTGAGCATTCTGTTAGAGATCCCCCTCTCTCTCAACATCTCAGTAATATTTGGCAATTATAAACACTTTGGAGTTTTCAAAGGGTTTCATTAGCTCACTGATGCTCATAACAGCCCTCCAAGGTGGAAGGATGGGACCAATTGCTTAAGATCAACTAGTGAGTTCACAGGGGCAAGATTCAGACAAGATTTCCTGCTTTATAGTTCAGCCTCTTAATCACTGCATTTCACTAGCTCTCCCAGTTTTCAGCTATCTGGCATACTTATAAGGCAGCCGTATATATTTACAGGCTGACTGTGGGTGAGAGTGCCTCTGAGCATATGCAAAACCCTCTCCTCCTCCTCAAGCCAACCCATGTGGGCTTCAGGCTGCTTTAACCTTCACCACCCTTCTGTTAGCAAGTCCCAGACCTAGTGAACACAGCCCGTTTCTTTCGAAGATACAACACTGCAACCCCCTTCGGGGGGAAACCCCCAGTGATTTCCTTTATTCCCTTTAGAAAACTCTTTAAACTTTTCCTCGGTTGCTAAATGCCAGGCTTGTTTGTCCAGCTCTGTCTCTGCCTTTTAAGAAAGCTCATTGAAATCTACATCGATTTGTTATTTATCTAACTGCAAACAAAGACGGCCAAAAAAAAGTCATAATTCTAGGCACTGGGGAGATTGAATTCCTGTATCACTGTTAGCTACATTAACTTGCTTCCTGGATCTCAATTCAATTAGGACAGCATTCCCTAGCATTAATAAATCAATACGGATGCCATTTTGATACATACATTTGAATGTCTTTCATTATATACTACAGGGGCAAGGATTAGAGTTGAAGGCGAAGTTAATGGGACATGACAAGGCAGATCAGGTTCAGTAGGTAGAGCTTTGGAGCCGTTAGCTGTAATTGCTTTCTGTTGCAAAAGACTGTGCCAACGATACACTGGAGCTGTTTAACAGGAATGGCGCAAGCCAGGATCCCCAACAGGACAGGCGAGAAACCAGCAGGTGAAGCTTTTTTTTGCCAGACCCTCCAAGTGTCCCTATTTTCCAGGGAGAATCCCAGATTTACAGAAGCCGTCCTGGTTTCTGATTTGACCCTAGAATGAAATACTTTTCCTTAGGACATCCCTATTTTTATCGGAGGAATGCAGCCCTCCAAGCTTGTCTATCTGGCCTTCAGAACAGGTCACACCCTTCACTGATCCTGCTTCATTGAATGCTTATCCCTGGCAAAATGTGTCCTTGACCTCCAGTAATTTTTTTGCTTGCCTGCATGGAAGATAGAGAGGGATGGTTGAGTATGTGTCTGCAGAAGCTAGACCACTCTACAGTGGTGATGTTTATATTTGCTGCCCTGCCTACTTTTGCCTCTGGCTCTGCCAACCAATGGCATGCGGCCATCAGAAGATAGCCCTGAATAGAATGTGGTGCTCTGGCTGAAAAGCGTTCTCCACCCCTTCCATAGGCCAAAGGGGTAGCAGTCTTCCAGCACCAGGGCTGGCACCACAAGCTGGCACTGATGGGCACTAGCTGGCTGTACACATTGAGCAGAGCCCCCCTGGACCTGCTCCACCTCTTCACGCTTCCAACCTGCTTGCTTGTCTGCTCACCTCTCACTCTGGCCCAGACAAAACAAAAAAATAATTTAAAAAATTCCTTCCAGTAGCACCTTAGAGACCAACTAAGCTTGTCATAGGTATGAGCTTTCGTGTGCATGCACACTTCTTTGGATACACTGAAACAGAAGTCACTCGACCCTTATGTATAGTCAGAGGGTAGGGAGGGGTACTACTCAGAAGGGTGGTGGGAATGGGTGATTGGCTGATAAGAGTGGTAAACCTGTTGACGGACTGTTAACGACTGCAATTGGTCTTGCAGGAAAAAGCAAGGGGTGAGATGGCTAAAGAAAGCTTTATCGAGTATAATGAGATAAGAATCCAATGTCCTTATTCAGACCAGGTCTCTCCATGGCTTTAAGCTTGGTAATGAGTTGCAATTCAGCAACTTCTCTTTCCAGTCTGTTTCTGAATTTTTTTCTGTAATAAGACAGCTATTTTGAGATCTTGTATAGAATGTCTGGGAGACTGAAGTGTTCTTCTACTGGTTTCTCTGTCTTGTGATTCCTGATGTCAGATTTATGTCCATTTATCCTTTGGTGTAGGGTTTGGCCTGTTTGTCCAATATAGAGAGCTGAAGGGCACTGTTGGCATTTGATGGCATACACAATGTTAGAAGATGAGCAGTTAAATAGTCCCGAGATGGTATGTTTGATGTTGTTGGGGCCAGTAATGGTGTTTTCCGGGTGTATGTGGCAGCAAAGTTGGTTTCCACCTCAACTAGCTTCTGCGCTGTGCAGGAAAACTCTGCTACGTTTGGGCTAAAGCCACTAGAGCTATGCCTGACACTTCAAAATTCTAAGATCAGGCCAAAGACCCATCTAGCCCAACATTTTGTTCTCACAGTGGCCAACCAGATGCCTCTTGGAAGCCCGCAAATGAGGATGTAATAGCACTCTGCCCAGCAATTGACATTCAGAGGCATACTGGGTGAAGGATGGATTATTATTATTATTATTATTATTATTATTATTATTATTATTATTGCTGCTGCTACAGACAACTCCCAGTTTACACAGGGGTTATGTTCCAAGGCACTGCGTGTTTATGTATATTTGAAACACCATTTTAAAAAAAGCCTGAAAGCACTCTCTAAACTACTGGAAACCTTTGCAAAACCCTTTAAAAACCGAGCAGCATTTACAAACACCAAATTCCACTACAGCTGTTCCTTCCAAACTTCCTTGCTCAAACCTGTACTCTCCACAGGCCTCAACTGTTGGTCAAGGGTTCCTGGGATTTCACTTGCAAAGTCTTGTAGGATTGCTAGGCACTGTTTTCGCACCTTTTTGCCCTTTCTGGGCCATTTTAGGGCCGTTTTTGCCATTTGGAAGGTCACCTCCTGGTTCAGTGTGATGCGCATGTGCACGATCATGTGTCAATGGGAAGCATGTAAATTGGTTGTTGCGTGCAGGGCTTTTTTCCCCAGCCGCAACTCTCCAGAATGGTGTTCCAGCACACCTCAACTGAGCCCTGGTAGTGTGGGGAGAGACATGACCAGCCAGTAAACATCCTCTATGTGGTCCAGAGAAGGTCTCCTCATGAGCCAGAGGCACAGCAGGGCTTTGCTGAGGCTCTTCAGTTTCCCAACTAACAGATGACGCGCGGGAAAGCTGCACCTCAGCTGAGCAAGACCCCAGCTGTTCTGGCTCACAGGAGCCGGAGAGGGCTTGAGTGGAGCCTCATTCAGCTGCTCTGCTTAGGCACAGGAACCTCAGCGGAGCAGGCTCAACAAGCTTCTGGCTGGTAAGGAGACACACAAACACCGACCCCAGAGAGATCCTCTTTGGGCTCTAGGGTGGGTCTTCCGAGAGAGGTGCATTCTGGCACCATTTTCTCTAGGAAAAAACCACACTGGTTGCGTGTATTATTGCAGTGTGGTGTAGTGGTTAAGAGCGGTAGACTCCTAATCTGGGGAACCGGGTTCGCATCTCCGCTCCTCCACATGCAGCTGCTGGGTGCCCTTGGGCTAGTCACACTTCTCTGAAGTCTCTCAGCCCCACCCACCTCACAGGGTGTCTGTTGTGGGGGGGGGAGGGGAAAGGCGACTGTTAGCCGCTTTGAGACTCCTTCGGGTAGCGATAAAGCGGGATATCAAATCCAAACTCTTCTTCTTCTTCTAATTGGCTCTCCTCCTATTCAATTTGTCCTCACAACAACCCTGTGAGGTAGGTGAGGCTGAGAGTCACAAGGTCACCAGTAAGATTCATGGCCAAGTAGAGATTCAAACCCAGGTCTCCAAAGTCCTAATTTAACACTTTTATGCATAGATTCAGATTAGTCAGTAGGGGAACACACTGTACGTACCCAACACAGAACCTAATTGCTCTAAAGCAGCTTTCCTCAACTTTGTGCCCTCCAGATGTTTTGCAAGACTACAACTCCCATCAACCATCCAACATGGCTGATGGGAGCTGTAGTAAAAAATAAAAACATATTGAGAACATCACGCTGGCAAAGGCTGCTGTAAAAATTACCAGACACATCACACTGGCCCTCTGAATTCTCCTATTATAATAGAGAGCCTTGTAATGCCTCTATGTCTCTCTAGTTCTTAAGATCTCCCCATTTCAAATTGATTGGGACAGTCATGATTGCCAAGTGAGAAGCTCAAATCCTTGTTCCTTATCCATTCACTTTGCTGCTAGGTTCCTTAAGAAGATACGAACCGAGTCGTCCATCAACATGACTCCTGGAGACAATCAAATAGGCACCTTGCAAAATGCAGTATTCATCTCTTAAAGGTCTTAAAAGCATTTCTCAATTATGAATGGTCTGGAGGGAGTGATTCCTAGTGCATCTAGGGATAAATAAAGATGGAAAATAATAGCATATCAATAGTATTGCAACTTACCTTCTCTCTCGGCACATAGGGACATACCTCATCCCACTTGTTCTCCAAGATTAGATAGACAAAAGATTACATTTAGGAGCTTGAAAATGCAATTATTGCCCATCTTCATTGGGTAAAAAGTATTACAATTCAATCATACTCCTTTTCTCTTGGAATCTGCCAGAGACAAAAACACCCCACAAATTTGTATCAGCAAGATCAAATCAAATCAAAAACAGCAAAAACATAAATAACGTTTTTGATCAAAAGAGAAAATTGAAGCAGAAGGCATGCATTATATTGCAAAGTTTTAGGTCCTGCAAGCAACAAAATGCAAGGGATCCCTTACTTTTGAAAACGTTATTTTTGTACAAATAAGCTGGTGACCATAGGAAGCTGCCTTACACTTTTATTTTATAAAGGTAGGTAGCCATGTTGGTCTGACATAGTTGGTCTCTAAGGTGCTACTGGAAGGATTTTTTTTTATTTTCACTTTTATTTTAGATCTTGTTGTGATTTATGTGGAAATTGCTGTTTGGTTGTGCATTTGTTAATGTTTTCTTTTTTGTTCACGACTACTTCTGTTATGTTGCATTTATGTACGGTATTTTTTCATGTTGCAAACCGCCTTGAGCATAGTTTGAACTGTGGAAAGGAGGCATACAAATAAAATTATGTATGTACAAGTTTTGGACATTAACTCAGTATTGTCTATACAGTGGAACCTCGGTTTACGAACACAATCCGTTCCACGGAGGCATTCGTAAATGGAGGCATTCGCTCCCCGAAGGCACGCTTCTGCGCCTGCACGAAGCACTGACAGAGCGCTTCTGCGCATGCATGAGCTGCGCAGAAGCGATCTGTGCATCCGATGCCACGGAACCCAGATGTAAACACTTCCGGGTCAGCAGCGTTCGTAAACAGAGGCGTTCATGAACAGAGGTAGGTGTTAACTGAGGTTCCACTGTATTGACTGGCTGTGGCTCTTCAGGGTTTCAGGCAAGAAACTATTTCCAAGGCCTACCTGGATATTCGAGAATTGAACCTGGGACCTTCTGCATGCAAAGCAAATGTAGGGAATGCCGTCTCTTAGATATTCGGGGTCTGGGTCATTTAGGGCTTTAACATGGGCCTCTTGAATTGGGCCGGGAATGAACTGGAAGCCAATGCAGCTGTTTTAAAACATGAGCGATATGAGTTCTAAATGGAATCCCAGACAGTAATCTGGCTACTGCGTTTTGGACCAGCTGAAGTTTCTGAGTTGTCTTCAAGAGCAGCCCCAGGTATAGCACATAGCAAAACTTGCATCCATGCATATATAGAGAGAATCTTCTGCAAATCTGTGTCCTCACTTGTTCTCCTTTCTGGTGATGTGTAAGTGGCCACCTTGAAAGCATCTGCTACAGTCCTGGCTTACAGCCTGTCCCCATAAAATGGGTGCAAAGCCTTTCCACTGGAAGCTGCCAGAAGTGGCTTGCTGGGAGCAGTGGAACCGTTCTGCCATCTTTCTGGCAGGTGGGTCACCGTCACTTACTTGGAGGGAGAAAGGCGAGGTGGCAGGGAGGTGAGTGTGGTGCAAATGCCCAGTGGAGCCAACACACAGACAGAACCAATCCAGCGCTCCTGCTGGTGTTTTTCCGCTGCAATAATCTCTCTGTTGTCTTGGATGCTTTAGCTGATTAGACTTGATGAGCTTTGGAGTCCCTTCCAACTCTGGCAAGATTCTATCCCAGGGTTTGAACCAGTGGCCTTCTGCATGTGAGCAGATGGCACACCACCATACGCTCCAACTCCCGGATTGAAAAATCCGGGATCAGCAGCGACACGGCACCGGAAGTCGCCCGATTTCCGGTGCCCAGACATGGGCAGAGCAACACCGGAAGTTGCTTCTACGCATGTCCAGACATGCGTAGAAGCGACTTCCGGTGCCGCTCTGCCCATGTATACATGTCTGGGCACCAGAAATGCGCAGGAGCTTTACGGGATATTTACGGGATATAATCAATTCGGGATAACAGTGGGAAATGGTAACAAAATACGGGGGTTTCCCGTGAAAAACGGGAGACTTGGCAGCTATGTACACCACTGAGCTCCAAGCCCTTTCCTGCCTTGCTGTGTGTGCTTTTTAATTTTTGTGTGTGTGTGTGTGTGTGTGTGTGTGTGTGTGTGTGTGTGTGTGTGTACCTGAGTGAATACTGGATTGTAAGTAGTTTTGCTCTCTAAACAAGGGACCGTGTAGAGTGATTGGTTCCACTGGGGGCGGAGGGAGACCTAAGCTATTAAGAGCAATTAAGACTTGGAATGCTCTTTGAAACCAGGTGGCTTTGCTTTAAAGTGCACCATCATCTGTACCAATAAGGCATTTATGTACTTTTTCCATACTTTGAAAAATACAAAGAGGTGGGAGATCTTTTTCACTACCTATTTTATCACCCACCCTCCTATGATGCAAGTAGGGAGAGGGAACTAATACCCCAATCAAAACCAAAGATTCACTCAAATGTTGGAATAGAGGGAATTGTCCATTTTGCTTCTCTCCGCTTCTCATTTTTCCAATCTTAAATTCAGTTCCCTGCATTTCTGCAACAACTTGCAGGGACGGGGAGGGAGAGCTTTAAAATCCTCATGAAAATTCATCAGCATTTTAAAGTGACTCCTAATAAACAGAGGAAGCTGGCATTGCAGCTGCCACTGACACTCAGCATTTGCCATCTGAAGCGACTGATTCACTCCGCCAAATGGCTGGCCTGGCCTTGTATATCGCATTTTCTTCCACCCGAATGTCAACTTACTTTGGCGTAAGCATCATCAAGCTCAGCTGGACGAATCTGTCAGTTTTGGTTCCTCTCAGGTTTCTCGTTTTCCCAGTCTGAAATCCTGTCCCTGACATTTCTGCAGCAGTTTGTACTTTCTTAAAGCACTCATTCATTAAGTGCTCATGTCTCCTAACAGAGACAGTTTTACTGCAGTTTTGGCAAAGGTTCAAGGTCCTTGTATTAATTTACAAAGCCCCGAACAACTTAGGTCCAGGGTAAGTCAGCAACCATCTGAACCCTTATATTCCAGCTTGATCCCTGTGATCATGTGTAGGAGAACATTGCCATGCTGGCTGGGGCTGATGGGAGTAGTAGTCCAAATCATCTGGAGAGTGCCAGGTTGGCAAAATCTGCCATATGAAAAGGAAAGAGTTTGTGTCATTTTAATGGAACAGCAGCAGGATTTCATTTTAATGTTCATTTCCATTCTCCAAGTTTTCCCCTCTATGTTCTGCCAGAACTCCAGGAACCTCAGCGCACTTGCACTTCTGTCTCTCCCTCCCTCGCTTCAAGCTTCAGACCATTCAAAGCCAGACTTCTAAGAGCTTTGCACTTTCCACCGCTTGCCAGGCTAAACATGGTGGCGGCTGCCCTTTCTGAGCTACCACATGCGGGTTCATGACCTCTGGAGGTACACAGGACGTTAACCTCCTCTGGGGTCCTATTTAGCTTGGCCATATTGGACTAAAAGAAATGAGACGTCTATTCAATTAACGAACTGCGAATGAGAAGTTTTCCACCTCCGAGTTGTACATTTCCCCATAAACAATAAGTTTGCACGGGTGTGATTTTCTTTTTTTAAAAGGCAAAAAGAAAAACCTGTTGCCATGAGATGGATTATTCTTTCTCCCTGTCAGGTTCCTGTCGAAAAACATGACAGCGGCTCTTACTCGAAAGTAAGGAAGAGCTCTTTATTCAAGCTAAAAGTGGTGCAGGCTCAGCAGGAAGAACAAGGCTCAGAATTCCAAAGTACAGTGGTGCCTCGCTTAACGAATGCCCTGCTTAACGAAATTTCTGCTTAACGAAAGGTTTTTTCTAGCGGAGGTTGCCTCGCTAGACGAATTCGTTTTATGAAAAATTTGTCTAGTGAATCGTGGTTTCCCATAGCAATGCATTGAAATTCAATTAATGCGTTCCTATGGGCAAAAAAAATTTTGAAAAAAAATTCAATGCATTCCTATGGGATTCGCTAGACGAATTTTTCGATATAAGAAAAGACCCGTGGAACGAATTAAATTCGTCTAACAAGGCACCACTGTACACAGGCAAGGCAAGATGTTCATAATAAAGAGAAGCCAGGAAGATGACACACAGCTGACACATCCCTCCAACCAAGTTTGTCAAGATGGCGGGGGGCCTGCTCATGGGACTCTCCCTTTGGTTCAGCCCTGCATGTGTGTTCCACCGTGCAGGTGCATCTGATCGTACCTGCAGAAGTGCCACCTTGTTCTTGGTGACAGGACTATGTGCTACCCCTCTGCCTCCATCTCCTCCTGTTCAGCCCTGGCTGACTGAAGTCCTGCCCCACCCGGATGTGGCTCTGCATTCCTCAGGAGGGGTGGGGAACCAACATGTCAAACCTCTCTCTTCCATCCCTGCACGCCTACCTTCCAACCCCCTGCATCTGCTCCTAACTTCCCTCCTCCTCCTCTTGTGTCTGTGGATGCCAGATAATGCCAGAGCTGAAGGGCCTATGAAACCTACGTACATACACCTACTGTTAGGGTGGCCAGATGAAAAAAGAAGAAGAAGCAGGCAATGTTCCTACACCTTTAATAGTTGCATGACAAGCTGCACCTACTGAAAATCCTTTTTAAAAAAAACAAAAAACAAAACACAATTACAGAAGCCCTGCCCTCTTTTGAATCTGGCCACCCTGCCTACCATACCCAGATGCTTCACATCTGAGAAGAGATATACTTGACAGTATTTGGGAGGGGTAGGCATATTAATTGACAGATACAAGCTTGGATATTTTACAATATGGATCTATTCTAAAGCAGCATCCTTGAAATTTTAGCTATGGCACTGAAGAAGAGTGTCAAAACGTGCCTAGCAAGCAATAATATTCACCTAATTGTTCATGGAAACTGATTGCAGTGGTGATTAGATGCCAAAATACAGTGATACCTAATGTTGCGAATGGGATCCGTTCCGGCGGCCCATTTGCAACATGAAAAGGCCACAACATGAAGTGCCGCATCTGCGCATGCACGTGACGCAATGTGGCACTTCTGAGCATGTGCAAAGTGTGATTTAGCACTTCTGCGCATGTGCGCAGGTCACGGGCACGCCAAACCCGGAAGTAACCCGTTCCAGGACTTCTGGGTTTGGCGTGTCCGTAACCTGAAAAGACGCAACATGAAGTGGATGTATCCTGATATATGACTGTAATTTAATCTGAACACTATCGTGTTATTTATAGCAATGCAGGGAGTTGGACTAGACCCTAGAGGTCCCTCCCAACTCTACAATTCTATGATTCTATATATTTCAGTTTGAGAAGTAAAAGTGCCTTGTTGTGGGTGTATTCAGACTTGGAGATGGTTGTGTTTGTTTTCTTGGTTACAATCCTAGCACTTTTGCTCCGGCTTCTAACATTCCCTTGGAACTGTCTGTGCCCTTTTGATTGATACACCACCATGTTGCATTGAACTCCATTCACACCAGAGTACATGGTGTGACACTACAGAGGAAGTCATTGAGTGTCACCACCACCATTTGTGCTTCTGCTCACCCAGGATTAACCCATGAGAATGGTGGGAAACTGTGTGCTGCAATACCACCTCAAAACTCATCATGTGAGTGGCTATGGCCATGAAAACAGCAGGCAAATTATAGCACAAAACTTCCACAATTTTCCAGGTTAAGAGGGCTGCCAACATTTTTGTCGTTGTTGGAGGGGTGGGAACAGCACACAAATGAATGCTAAACTTCCACCAGATTTCCAGAAATAGCTTTTACTTTGTGTTGAAAATACGAAAATTATCAGGTAAGGAAATGTCAGGAATGGAATAAAAGGCTGTCTGAATGCCATCTAAATTTGGGTGTGGGGCTTCATTCAGTCCCTTTTATTATTGATACAAATCTGGAAGGGAAACATCAGAAAAGGGAACTGAGTTGGGGCCCAGCTGGTTGCAGGTGTTTTGATGATGGGGGGGGGGGGCTTTTTGGTTACATGCTTTTAAAGGCAACACAAGCAGGAAGTTGATTTTTACATGCTAGTCTCCTTGCTGTATGCTTCTAAACTCTCTTAAATCCAGAACATCTAGTAATCTGGACTAAAACTAGAAGTAGGAAATGGTTATCAACCTGAGGACCACATTACTTTCTGGGTAAAACTCCAAGGGCCACAGGTCAGTGGTGGACAGGGTCAGAGGCAAAAGTGGCTGGGCCAGTAAATGTTAATGTTACCTTTATGCAGTAGGCTAGTTTCTACACAACCCTCTCTATCCACTACCTAGGCGAACAAGAGTCATTACCAGAATTCAAGGACATATTCCATACCTCTCAACCATCCCGATTTGAGCAGGACATCCCGGAATTGCAGAAGCCATCCCAGCTTCTGACTAGATCCTGGAATGTCCCATTTTTTGGTCTTGCACTCACACGAATCAACTGGCTCGCACCAGACACTCTGTGCAGAGCCTAGAAAATTTTATTTTTCCCTTCATAATTCATTTATTAAAGCTTTTTTAATGATACGAGATAAAAGAAACTAAACAACGTAAAAACAAAAGCAGAAAAAGAAATGAGAGAGAGAAGTGATCATGTATAGGAAAAAAGGGGGGAAGAAAGAAAGAAGAAAGAAAAGAAAAAAGGAAAGAAAAAAGGAGAAAAAGAAAAGAAAAGGGCTTCCGATTCTCCGTCCGTCAGTAACATAAAAATAATTATTCAAAACATTCACTCATTTTTTTGGCCAAGAACTGAATTGCAAAATTTGAAGAAGTATGAAATCCAAAGGATAATTATGTCCTGCACATTAGTCTGGGAGATGCAGTTCAGGTCAGTTTGCTTCAGGAATTCACAGGAACCAATTTCCTCAAGCATCCATAACTGTTTGAAAGGCAGGGTACACTTGCTGAGACTCAGTCAACAGATGTCAAGTGTTGGTGGTGTTCTGTTGAACAGCAATAAAGTGGCATAGTCTTCGCCTTATGGCTAGTGTGGATATTCAGGTTTCAGGTACCCAGTGATTGCTCAGACATCGTGCCATTAGACCAGGCATGTCCAAAGTCCATTTGGGGGGCCTAATTCTGCCCGCTGGTTGGTTTACCTCAACAACTTAAATCCTAAAAAAGAAGCTCAATCCTAAAAAAAGCTCAACAACTTTGATGAGCCCTTCATCAAATCTGGCCCTCTTTGGACACCACTACATTAGACCAAATTACATGCTGTGTTGGCTACATAACTACAGGTATGTCTTTACTTACAGGGTGGTTGTTCTATGCATATTGGCAGCAGAAGAGTTCAGTCTGGATCAGGAGTTTAACATAGGGGTAAAGGTAAAGGGACCTCTGACCATTAGGTCCAGTCGTGACCGACTCTGGAGTTGCGGTGCTCATCTCACATTATTGGCTGAGGGAGCCTGCGCACAGCTTCCAGGTCATGTGGCCAGCATGACAAAGCCGCTTCTGGCAAACCAGAGCAGCACATGGAAACGCCGTTTATCTTCCCGCCGGAGCGGTACCTATTTATCTACTTGCACTTTGACGTGCTTTCAAACTGCTAGGGTGGTAGGAGCAGGGACCGAGCAACGGGAGCTCACCCCGTTGCAGGGATTCGAACCGCTGACCTTCTGATCGGCAAGCCCTAGGCTCTGTGGTTTAACCCACAGCGCCACCCGTGTCCCTAACATAGGGGTAGAGTGGCTCTAACTCTTTACTCTTTAGTGGTCCCTGGGGTGCCTGGTAATGCAATTCAAATTGGGGGGTGGAGAACTCCCAAGTTGTAGGCATGGGTGAGGCCTGTCCTTGATCAGGACTCTAGTGGGGCAAAAGAGTTAAAAACAGTCATTTTTAACTAGTACAGTATTTGCATTGTTTACACTGCAATTTCTTATATTTATTATACACCAGCTTGATATTTCACAATATATATTTCACAGTAACTAAATACTTTAAATAACGTCCCACTCCATGCTGTTGTCATAATCATCCCCCAATCACTAGCACTTGTATTTGGGGTTGTTTTAACAACACACTTAAAGGAACCCAAAATTTGGAACCTGTATAGTTTGGCCCTGAGCCTCCAAGCACCTTTGAACCACTCTTGTCCATGGCATTTTCCTCTTCTAAATAAATGTTTCACCTCCTTTCTCTTTCATGGGCTCCCCTGAACCCGACACACATACTCACAAACAAACACACTTTCTATTTTAAGCCTGGGAAGGAGAGAAACGTTTCCATCCCAAACCCAATTTCCTGCAGCTGTAAAGCAAGGGACAGAAAGCACATAGCCAGCCAAATCAAAATGAAAATGGTCTTCTCTTCCACCCCCACCCCCACACATGCCTCCTGTCCTGACACACTCCATCCAGCCACCTGGCAGAGTGCGTGCCAAGAGATAAGTCTCTGGGGGGAAATGGCCACAATCTTTTGACCCACTTCCTCATCTGAGTTTTGTGCAGAAAAAAAGAATAAAGTCCTGGGAGCAGCAAGACAAAAAAATGGAAGTGCACCACGGGGGGAAGAGGGAGTGAGAAAAAAGAGAAATGCATGACTCAGTTCCACAAGCTATTAAGAATAATAAGCAGAAGTGCACAGCTTCACAGATAAAAGTGGATATGCGCTCATGTACTAACAACACCCCTACGGTATTTTCCATGTGACAGGAGCCTCAGTGTTCATCCAGAGGACCTGTTTACTGAGCATTCATCACGCTTTGCTTACACAAAGCTTTTGCAGAGGTTAGACAATGTCCAGGCTTTCCTGCCTGAGGGAATAGTGCACTTTCCATTTCACCTCAAGCAGCAAAATGGGACACAACACCCCTGCACAAACACACAGACAGAGAGAGAGAGAGAGAGAGAGACCAGTCAGCATGCTCTCATCCAGGCTGTGTTGAATTTCAATTATTCAATTCAATTATTTCAAATTGTTTGTGCACCACAGCAGAAATTGAAGGGTAGGTTATGCATCCTAATGGAATCATAGAATCATCATAACAGAATCGTAGAACTGTAGAGTTGTAAGGTACCCCCAAGGGCTGTCTGGTCCAACCCCCTACAATGTAGGAATTACAGCTAAAAAAAAACCCCTGGTGGATGGCCACATAACCTCTGCTTATAAACTTCCAATGAAGGGGAGTCCACCACCTGCTGAGGGAGTCTGTTGCACTGTTAAACTGCTCTGGCCACCAGAAAGTTATTCCTAATGTTTAGTTGGAATCTCCATCCTTGTAATTTAAAGCATGGAGCAGCAGAAAACACTAATACTAATAATATTTGAGATAGGGCTACTTAGCATCCAGGAGCTAATAACACTCAGAACGGGACTGTGGAAGAGCTGTGACTCGGTTTCCAGTGTCTACTTTCTTAGCAAGTCTCTCTCTCTCTCTCTCTCTCTCTCTCTCTCTCTCTCTCTCTCTCACACACACACACACACACACACACACAGAGAGAGAGAGAGAGAGAGAGAGAGAGAGAGAGAGAGAGAGAGAGCGCACTCATTTACATCAGACATGACCTTTTGATTTCTCGGGTAGAGTGTAAATTGCATGTCGCCAGCATAAAATATTAAATCCAATTTATATTTAATTATTGATGTTATTATGAATTCCATAGTAATGGAAGTGGGGGAGAGTGAAAGAAACAAACCCTTCTTTCCCTTCCCCCTCCGCACAATGCCACCATTAAATAGCTTTGTTGCATTAGCAGTTTCTTGAGGTTAGATAACTTCTGAAAGGGCATGATTGATGATTATGGGGAAGTTTGTAAATAGTCTTCCAGATATATTTTATATAATGATTGTGCCAATAAAAGAGATCAGGCTTCTTACAGCACTGCTAATTATTTTGCTCAAGAGAAAGGGTAGAGATGGGTGGAAGACAGCCCCCTCCCCTACGCAAATAATACGCGTTAACTCTTTTGACCCTCTACTTTGGCGGCTTTTGGCTTTGAAGTCCTGATAGTCAAAGATGCGCTTTGTGGAAACCATTGTGGGTTTTATTAAATGAAGTGTCTTGGGCGAGGGGGCGGGGAAGAGTGGGGAACCACACTAGTTGAGGGTTTTAACCAAACACTCAACATTGCTCTGAAAATGCTTTGACCAAAAGATTAATTGATCGATCCTGTCACTACTTGATTAGACGTCAATTTGCTCACCCCAATTAATGAATTAATTCCTTTCTTATAGTGCTCTTCCACCCAGTTGGGAGTCCAGGGCAGTGCGTAACATAAACTGAAAGATCCTCACAGAGTAAATTATCAAATTAAACCCATAACACCATTCAAATTCAAGAAATATTCTCATGATGCTCCAGTCCCACCCATATAACTACCGGGTCTCTGGACAATTAAATTTCCCAAAGCCTGGCTGAGAAAATAAGGATTTAGCTGGTGTCTGAAGGGCAGCAATAAGAGCAGCAATTTTATGTCCCCAAGGAGGCAGTTCTAAAGTCTGGGGGCCACCACTGTGAAGGTCCTGTCTTGTGTAACTACTCCCAGTGGTGATTGATGACCATGGGGAATGATAGGGCAAAAGACTGGGAGACCAATAGCAGATGGAGCCAGAGCCAAAGAGAGGCAGAGCCAACTAATTCTAATATTGCCACCATCCACCTCGCCACTGAGTTTTACAAGGGGCAACATTGAGACCAAGAAAGAGGAAACTGACAGGCAGTGCCACCCCTTGGGCTGGTGGCACATAAGAAGGAAGGTACCATAGGTGGGGGCTCGCGAGGTTACATAATTGATTGTTTCCACCCACTCCTGTTTGCATTGTGTTTCATTTGTGTTGAAATTAATGTAATGGAATAACCTAACAACCACATAACTTACATAACTGCAGTGGAATGGAAACAGTGCTGCAGGCCGTGGAATGGAGAAACGATGCCTTCATGCATCCCTATTAGGAAGGAATTCATAACTGAAATAAATAAATAACTTTACTTGTACCCTCAGACAGAGCGTGTGCGTGTGTGCGCACAAGCACCCAAGCCTGGCATTTAAGGGCTTACTCTTCTCTCATTGTTGTTGTTTTAGTCGTTTAGTCGTGTCCGACTCTTCGTGACCCCATGGACCAGAGCACGCCAGGCACTCCTGTCTTGCACTGCCTCCCGCAGTTTGGTCAAACTCATGTTCGTAGCTTCGAGAACACTGTCCAACCATCTCGTCCTCTGTCGTCCCCTTCTCCTAGTGCCCTCAATCTTTCCCAACATCAGGGTCTTTTCCAAGGATTCTTCTCTTCTCATGAGGTGGCCAAAGTATTGGAGCCTCAGCTTCACGATCTGTCCTTCCAGGGAGCACTCAGGGCTGATTTCCTTAAGAATGGATAGGTTTGATCTTCTTGCAGTCCATGGGACTCTCAAGAGTCTCCTCCAGCACCATAATTCAAAAGCACCATAATTCAAAAGCACTTCTCTCATTGCCCTGTTCCAATGGGGGCACAAGAGGTGAAGGGAAAAGGAGACTTTAATGTGCAGCCTGTGTGCTCTGGCTGCAGACCAACCCTATGCTTTCTGGCTCCTGGAGGTGGTGAATGTGCAGGAAAGGACAGCGCTGGCTTATTTCACGGGAAGCCATGATTATAAGAAGCCCTTGCTTGGGATCTATTGCACCAGCTGCAACTCATTAAACCTTGATTTCTTCCAATCCCGTCATTGCCGGACGCCAAAGCATGCGGGGCGGCAGGATAAAATCAACAACCAAGCTAGGCTCAGGTGCCAAGCGGAAAGGGATTAGAGCCTGTTTGGGGTTTTAAAGAAATGTTTCTTGTTTTGTTTTTTGATGAGGGGTTTCTGAAATGTAAGTTTCAGCCAGCCAAATTTTGAGGGCTGGCGTTTCAACTTGGAGATGGGCAGCAGTTTTTCAAGGGAGCTGAAAATGATATATGAGAGAGAGAAGATCATGGCCCCCAAAAAGAAGACAAATGGGGGCATGGGTTGGCATGAAAAATGTTGAGGTGCTATTTTAGAGCTGCTACTCTAATTTAAATAGAAATACAAAAGATTTCACCATAGTAGGGAGAACAAGACATTTTGTGCATCCTCATTCTGCTGTCCAAGTGATACAAATGTTTGATGGGCAGCTTCTGTCTTTTCATTCTAAGGGTTCTTTAATGTTAAGCCCATTGTGGACTGGACAGACCTTTATCACCTTTCAGAAAGGTGCCCTACCTGCAGTTGTCCGGGATTGAATCTGGGACTTCCTGCACAAAAAGCAGATGTTCCACCACTGAGCCCTAGTCCTGCCCACTCTCCATTACCGGAGAAGATGCTATTTTTTTACAGGATAGGAAGCTGCCTTATGCAATGTCAGACTAACAGGCCATCAGCAGTGTAGACATTGACTGGCAGCAGCTCTCCAGGGACTCAGAGAGTCTCTCCAAACCCGACCTGGAGATGCTTAGATGATATTCTGCATGCAAAGCTTTTCATCTTCCAGTAAACCTTCCCAGTTTGCAGAACACATGCAACCATTTATCCATCCAGCACTTCATGTCTACAGTCCAGTGAATTCCGTGCTAGAGCCGGACCTGTTTTTCCCTGCTACCAGTCTGTCACTTTTCAGAAGCAAATTACCAAGAGCCAGTCACGCATGCCCCAGCCCCTGCACTGCCCCTCTTGAGGATTTTGTTAAAAGGCTATTCTATCCCAAGAGCCCAGCTCAATTGGCCTTTATGAATGAACTGCTGGAAAAAATGATCAATAAATGTGTCAGTCAGGTCGGGGAAACAACAGTAGTTTATTCTCCAGCCTTTGCTTACACAAAGCACAGCGTTAACCCTATTAGGGTTAGAGATTTCTTCAGGCCAAACAGCGCATTGTTGTCTAAAAGTTTTCTTTATTCTCAACAAGTAAAATTGATGTGTAAAAATGATACATGGGAGAAGAAGAGAGAGGAAAAAATGAGACATTGCACTACCTTTGTAACCCAAGAAAATCCTTAATAAAAATAATTATAAAATAAATAAATAGAAAAGCCACAGAGGGATGTAATCAAGAGGCTTTGCAGGGGGTCATGACAGGGTGTGTTCCTAGGTTCCCTACTATCTCAATATCTGAGTGGGTGGTTTGGGCCCTCAGTTGCTGTGGTTACAGCCACCATCTTTATTTCCCTGAAATGCCAGAAGTTCTGGTTCCAGCGCATTGTGGGTAAAAAACAAAACATGGCAGCTACCATTTATTTTCTGGCAATTCCCCTCGGGTTGGTTGGTTGGGTTTACACCCACAATGCAAAAAAATTCCAGTTTGGGCACATTGCTATGCTTTTGTGGTAGCAGTCACTTCCCACACACGTGTATATCATGCCCCAGAATACTTGACTTCTAGGGTCTTGATGGTGACCATGAGCTGCTCATAACCCTACTAGGAGAATTGGAGGTGGGGGTTTAAATGCCCAGGGCATACATCAGCAGCCAGCTACCCATGGATGCCACCGCTTACTAGGGTGGACATGTGTCCTAGTTTAGAGAGGGCATTTCTCTATTTAAAGGAATCCTCTACTTGAACAGCTGTCCCATCCAAGTACCGTTTAAAGATAAATAACCCTAAAAAGGGAGAGCAGGAGGGGACTCGAAGTAGTTGCCCATTAACAGCAGCATATGGACAACAGTCTGCGCAGGCACAGAGGCCACAGGCTTCCCCACTATGGTCAGATGGATTGTATTTCGAGTTGGAATATAGTCTTTATTTTAACATATTGCATCAAGGGAAGCCATAGTACCACTCTATTCTGCTTTGGTTAGAACACACCTGTAATACAGCGTCCAGTTCTGGGCTCCGCAGTTTAAGAAGGTTACTGACTAGCTGAAACATGTGCAGGGGAGGGCGACGAAGATGATCTTATGAGGAACAGTTGGGAGAATTGGGTATGTGTAACTTGGAAAAGAGGAGACTGAGAGGAGATACGATAGGCTTCTTCATATATCTAAATGGCAGTCACATGGAAGATGAAACAAGCTGCTCTGGAAGCTGGGACCCAAACCAATGGCTTACAAGTTACAAGAAAGAAGATTTCAACTAAACACCAGAAGAAGTTTTGTGACGATAGCAGCTTTTTGACAGTGGAACAGACTCTCTCATATGAGGTGGTATTCTCTCTTTCCTTGGAAGTTTTTAAGCAGAGGTTGGATGACCATGTGCCATGGATGCTTTACTTGAGATTCCTGCATTGCAGAGAGTTGAACTAGATGATCCTTGGGATCCCTTCCTACTCTACAATTCTATGATTCTATATAAATTAGCATTAGCAAATGCTATGCAGAATGTTCCCCCTCTCTTGGGACCTCATAAGCAGCCATTCTGCAGCTGTTGCCAGGCCTGCCTGCCTCACAGGGTTGTTGTAAGGCCTATTGAGATAATGCAGATGGCACACTCAGCAAAACACTTATACACACTGCATGTGCTATTTAATATATCCAGAGAACTGTGCCATTTACAAGACATAAAGGAAAACTGTAAATTTAAAAGTGCTGCCGTAAGCCAAACCACGACTTTCTCTCTCCCCTTCAGCAATTAGACCTTTCTCCAGCTTTCCAGATGGCCCCGCTCTGCTCCGACGAAGGAATTTGGTTGCGATTCTCACAGGGGAGAGGAGGCATGAAACAATCCCAGCTCAGATTTACTCTGGCATCCGCACAGAAGCCGCTCCAGTGTCATTGCGCCACTTCCCGCGTTACTCTATCCAGTGCAGGGCCGGCCGACCCTCGCCTGGCTCACAAGGCCTACGTCAAGTGGCGAAACACAGTTCCATTCCACTTGGCCAAGAGCTTGATTATGTTATTAATTAAAGCAAGATGCCAGGCCTGGAAGATTTATTTTCTTTTCCAGATCTTTAGCCATAAACGCCACTTGGGGAGCTCAAAAGCTCATGTCAGATTCCATCAGACTCTGAAGGGGCTTTTTGTTCCTGGCTGAGTTCTCCCCACCCCCCAATTTCGGATGGCCCCTCCTTACCCTTGCCCAGGAAGGAAGCGAGTGTTGTGAGACGCCTGCTCAACTTCCTCCTATTTCTGCGAACAGCACCAAACATTTCTAAGAAATATGCATCAACATTTCTGCCTCTGAAGCACAGGGGTGAAGGTGGGGATGGGTTGGCTTCTATTTCTCTCTCTCTCTCTCTCTCTCTCTCTCTCTCTCTCTCTCTCTCTCTTATAAACACCCCCCCTTCCTTAACCACTCAGATTTTGGTCAAACTTTTGTTTCTCCTGTTTGCAGACCCAATGAGTTAAAGAGATGGGGATTTAGAAAGCAGCACTGTTCACAGTGGGTAGAGTTACCAGCATACCCTCTATTAAGACTCTTCTGCTATGTTGAAGTGGGGGGGGGGGCAACCACAGGCCAGGAGACTGAATATGGCCCTCCAGGCATGTCTCTCTGGCCCTTGGAACTCCCCTCAGGCTGCCTCCCCCCTCACTGTCTCTGCCGACCGCTGACATGGGCCCTTGGAAGGTTCCCAGGAGGACACGTGGCTGTAAGGCTGAAAAAGGTTCCCAACTTCTGTTTTGAAAATTTCTGTCTTGCTGGAAGACAGGGAAATGATTTGCCCAGATTGCAATCAGCTACAATGGGGGTTGGGAAATCAATGCACTATCACTGGAAACTTGCCTAGCAAGACAATGAGAAGTGGTTGAAATTATCAAAATAATTAAGCAACATAGTCAGGGTAAGGGAAGGAAGGCAACTTAATACCGGTAATCGTTTCACTGAAAAATTGAGAGTCATTATGTACTGATGCTACAAGATGGAAGTCAGTATTACTGAACCATCCACGCTATTGGGAACATTGTTATTATAACTCTGTATGCTATATTTGCACTAGATTGTCATCACACCATTTGGACACAGTTCTCCAAGTGTGGTCTTGACCTGGACACTATACTTCTGTTGATGTAGCCTAGAATAGCATTAACTTTTTTGCTGCTCCATCACACTGTTGACTCATTTGTGTTCTACTAAGTTCCCTAGATCATTTTCACATGTACTGCTAGTAAGCCAGGCATCCCCCACTGACAGGTCCTGCCTCATACACATTCTGGTACCATATCACCTCTCACCTGGGACCTGCTCCCCCTCCATTAAAAGTGTGCATTATGTGCCAATAGACAATAGAAGTAGTGATCGTTGTTAACTTTATGCCTAATCCTGTGATCTGCTGATTGATTTAAGAACAGTGCTGGTTGGTTATTCATCTCATTTTATGTGCTTTATTTCATATAATGAATTGACATTTTTAAATGAATTATGGACTCTGCTTTGAGACCAAGTGCTATGGGGCAGGTTATAAATATTTTAATACATGAAATAAATAAGTGATCAACTCATAGCTTTGGTGTGCATTTGATTTATTGGTGGACTGTAGTCCTGGATTTGTTTGGCTATCTCTGATATACTCCAAAAGTAATCTTATTGACTGTTACTTTTCAAAAGCCGTCTCCTCCCATTAGGGAGACATCTAGAGGCCCAGTATGAAGCAAGAAACAACTCAGAACCCTCTCAAGTCAACGTGCATTGCATGCAAGGCCAGCTGTCATGTTGATGCTAGAACCCAAAGAGAAGGCTGGACCACAGACAGCTCCAAATGAGCAACTTGCTCCAACAAATGTTGTCTCCAAGCTCCCACGTCCAGGTCTACCCTCTTGAGAGAACTTCAGAGCCTTCCAGGGCCAAGCTTTTGGCCTGAAGATGGACACTCTTCCTCCATTCCATAGCCTCCATCCTGGTATGCCCCCAGCACTACTGGACAGGTGCAGGAGGCATCTGGTTCTTCAGGCCCAGGCAAACGTATCTGTGAGGGTCCAGGGGGAAGCTGTGACTGTTATAGTGATGCAAATATACTTTGAACGTATGGTGTGGATCTGAAGTTTCTGATAGGGGTTTCTCCTAGCCATGCCTGGAGATGCCAGGATTTGCACCAAGACCTTCAGCATGCAAATCAGATGCTCTGCCACTGAGCTTCCTTGAAATGTGTATTATGCTCACATGTCCTTGTTCCTCAAACAGTCTAGCACTGAGCTACACCCCTTCCACAATATGTATTTAAATATGTGTTTGTGTATGTACCTAATATGTATTGAAATATTATTTAAATGTGTGTCTTCTCTCAAGATAACAATCTAAACCTGTATTCTCATATGCTTAAGCTGCTGAGGATGATGACACAACATTCCAAGAAGCGCATTCCTGGTAAGCAGCTAAAATGGGAAGCACACATTAGTCCAAGAGTTGCAGATCAGATTATTTCATGCAGAAACTCACGAAGATCCAACTCTTCAAAGACCCCTAACCTTTTGAAGTCACAGGATTGCCATTTCTTTTTATTTTCAGAGAAATAATCCATGGGTTGGAACAGTGGTGAAGTAGAATGGGGGCTGGAAAGTTCAGGAGAAAAGCAGGGTGGGGTTTTTTCATTGCAAAATTCTCCTCCAGCCACATGCAATTTCCCCAGTTTAACAACTGGGAAACACTTGGACACGGAGCAATGGATTCAAACTACAAGAAAGAAGATTCCACCTAAACATTAGGAAGAACTTCCTGACAGTAAGAGCTGTTCGGCAGTGGCATTTGCTACCAAGGAGTGTGGTGGAGTCTCCTTCTTTGGAGGTCTTTAAGCGGAGGCTTGACAGCCATTTGTCAGGAATGCTTTGATGGTGTTTCTTGCTTGGCAGGGGGTTGGACTGGATGGCCCTTGTGGTCTCTTCCAACTCTGTGATTCTATGATTCTAAGAAGACAGGCAGGTAAGCTTGGATGAATTGATAATGAGATTGGTGAAGCAGTGCCCCATTTTCCCTGATGGAACACCTCCAGCTGTCAGGTCGGTGAAGGCTGATGCAGAAGGATATCTGCGTGCAAAGATCTCCGCATGCAGAGTCAGTTTCTCTGCCAAACAAACATTTGGTATCGCCATCAGATGCCAATAAATTTGCATGGATGTTTGTATCATTTGGGAAAGGCTACTTTCCCTTTCAGCTGCTTCCCTGCTCTGGCTATCAGGTGATCTATCAGAGTATTACTTCACCAGAACAAGAATCGTAACCATGTATGTCTGTTAAAGGAAATGGAGAGTCTAGGGTAGAGGGTCAAATGTGATTAAGGAATCAATGTTAGCAAATGAGCAGCAAATCCAGCAAGACTCATTTTATTTTAATGAACTCAGTCAAAAGCATCCAGGGCAGGGGGCTTCATTTAATTGAAAGGCTGTTGCTTGAATGGGACAGACTTCCCCATCTTCTTCCCACCTTAGCACCGGCACATGTCATCACTTGCAAAGAGGCATACAAGAACTGAAATCTGGAGGCTCTGTGTTGCATAGGGATGGCGTTTAAAAACAGCCACTCCAAATTGCAGCTTCCAAAGACATGCAGTTGTACCAACTCACACCATTGCAGGCACGCTTATTTTCATCCCGCCAAAGGAACTTAAGTGCTATGCACTCATTGGTTTCAGTGGGTAGACTTGAAGGCCATCTGAGTGCAGCAGAGGGTCCTTATCTACCACAGATTGGCTACAATGGAGAAACCTGGTGTCCAGTCCCATTCAGGGTCCTCGGTCTACTACCTGTGACAGATTTGCCAGTCCCTAATCAAGATGCAAAAGCAGAGGTACCCAACACCTCTCCCAAAAGCAAAAAATGAACAGTATTTTACCAGGGACAAGTGCAAGGAAATAGGAGGTTGTTGCTGTGAAACAGGGGGAACTGGAGTGTATTTACAAAGGTCCAATTGCTCTTCACATGTGACCTGTAGCACACTGACCCCCAAAAGATCAGGAAATTCAAAAGCTGCTTCATGGAAGTGAAATGTTGCTTTCAGTCATCATGAATTTCAGGTACCCAGACTGGGCCACAAGAAGGGCCCCCTCCTCTTTCAGCAAACATGATCGATCATAGTCAATTCCCATTTTTAAAGAAGCTGCATGGAAGCTAGTGGCAGGCCCCCAGCTGTCTTTTTAATATTTATTGACAACTAGAGTGAGTTTTTGACATAGATATTGGTAGAAAACAAATGCAAAGAGAGCAATCATTAGGTGCTGCTTTGTCTTTGTTTTTTCAGTTCAGTTTTGTGGCAACTAAAATGCATGTTGTTGTTGTTTTAATGCTGCATTCCGCTCGCTCTCAATCGTTTTTGTCAAAGCTGCCTTGTGCCCAAGCAGGAAAGTAAATGATGTGGTCATATTTTCAAGAAAAGGGGCAGGGCAAGGTAGGGGGCAGGAGAGAGAAGTTCACAAACTAGCTCTTATATGCCATTAGAACAGGCAGGGGGAGGTGGCCCATTGGACAGCGTGTGGATTCCCATCTCTAGTGATCCATTAGAGTAAGTTTTCATTTGGCACAAACAAATGATTGCTGTCAGTTTCTGGAATGTGCTATGCCAAGAGTAGTAGCTACACATTAACAGGTGGCACAGAAAGGCTGAGTTCACAAAACAGTATGTCTCATGTTGCTGTTGGCATCCGTCTGTTTTGAGAGACAATGGAGTGCGCCTCTTGGGGGGGGGGAGTCAAAGCGCTGTGATAGCAGCACTGAAGTGACCTCCCCAGGTTGCAAGCCTGGAAAGCCCAGATGACAAGACCTGGCCTTCCTGATGTGGACCAAAGGAAAGCAGAGCAATACATTTGGCACCGGCTTGGCTACAGCATGAGTTGACAGAAGAAGGCATACAAGGCTCCACCCAGCTGTCTTAGGGACTCCACTCCAGATTTGTGTAGGGTTTACTCCTTAGTCTTTTCTTTTCCCAAAGATATCCCACAAGGCAGCAGAGGTTTAGGATCAGAGTCTTTCTTTTCCTAGATGGACTACCTTCTCGTGCTGACGCGTCACTTCCCTCTACAGCATGTGCATAAACCACCTTCTTGAATACTGTTGGGTCTCATCTGCTCAATCTACCAGAGCCTGTCTTCACATGCAGGGGAAATCCCTAATTCACCAAGGGTTTCAGACCCATCGGCTACCCTCACCTGGCTTAGCCAGACAGATAGCCATTTCCCAGGTGTGGCCACTGTTGCATGCTGACAGCTTCTAGGAGCCACAAGTGAGAGCTGACTGCAGGGTGGGGACCAAAAGTGGCCAAACTACCCCAGAAGGAACATGACGCGTCCCCGACCAGTGGTACTATCTCTCCCCTAACACTCCATACAAACAGTGTGTATAAACACAACATTCATTTCTCTCCCACTCTCGCCTCCTTTATTCAGACACACTTAAAATGCAATCCCATGCATGTCTACTCAGAATTAAGATCTTTTTCAGCCTGGGGGCCATATTCTCTATTGGGCAACCTTCTGGGGGCGATATCCTCATAGTAAAGGTAAAGAGACCCCTGACCGTTAGGTCCAGTCGCAGACGACTCTGGGGTTGCGGAGCTCATCTTGCTTTACTAGCCAAGGGAGCCGGCGTACAGCTTCTGGGTCATGTGGCCAGCATGACTAAGCCGCTTCTGGCGAACCAGAGCAGCGCACGGAAATGCCGTTTACCTTCCTGCTGGAGCTTACCTATTTATCTACTTACACTTTGACGTGCTTTCAAACTGCTAGATTAGCAGGAGCAGGGACCGAGCAACAGGAGCTCACCCCGTCGCGGGGATTAGAACCGCCAACCTTCTGATCAGCAAGCCCTAAGCTCTGTGGTTTAGACCACAGCACCACCCATGTCCCTTATCCTCATAGTAGGTGGGGCCAAATGCAAAAGAGGTCAGATAAACAAATGTGAATTTTACCTTAGGACTGTAAGCTAGTTTCTAACACACACACACCTTAGTATCCTCCATTCAGTCAAGCAAGAAGCATTTTCAGAGTTTAAGGGCAACTTCCAGCCAGGCAAAAACACTCTAAGGAAAGTGTGGCTTGAGGGGGTGGCCTGGGTCCTTGCCCTAAATGAAGAGGAATCAGGATGGTGACCCTGATCCCAGAGCTCGGTAAATGATCCAGTGCAAAGAGCAAGCCTCCTTTGAATGGAGCCTTTGGTCCATTTACTCTGAAACAACTTTCTATATTTAAAGGAGATGCTTGAAAGCAAATGCTCAAAGCTCCTTAGTGTGGCCACTTAGACTGCCAAAAGAGTGGACCACAGAGGGTATTTGTTTGTATAAAATTGGTGTCTTCCGTATGTGTGTGTGTGTGTGTGTATGCATATATATATATATATATATATATATATATATATATATATATATACACACATACACACACACACACACACACACAAACACACACACACACACACACACACAAATGTAAGGCTGTTGTCACGTTGCAGTTGGCCAGGTGAGGAGAAAGGAGGTTGGCAAAGGGGCAAGTAGGGTTGGCAAATGGAGTAAGCAGGGGTGGCAGACCCATGTGCTTGTGTGTGTGTGTGTGTGTGTGTGTGTGTGTGTGTGTGTGTGTAGTGTGAGTGCAGTTTTATCAATAATTACAATTATTTAAATAGAAGGACAATACATCCTGTATATACAATACATAGTGAAGATGACTGACCTGGTGGCCTTTGTGTTCCTGCTCAATCTGCTGTCCAGGTGCTGCAAACTTTGTCCCACTCCACACTCCCTTCTTATGGTTCTTTATAAATAGGACTTGGACCATGCAGCTCTTTAAGTAGAGGACTACTTCAAAGAGAGGACTATCCTCTGTAAAGGAGGGCACATGGTCACCCCAATCCTCATTCATAGTCCAAATCCTCCAGACTCTATATTCACACATACAAGTGTGGCCTCTGCAATATTTAATAGATGCTTACAGGTATTTTTTTGGTTCAGTGTGTGTGTGTGTGTGTGTGTGCGTGAAAAATAAGAAGTAGTAGTGAAAAGGCAGCACAGGAGATAAAACCGAGATTTATTGTTTTATTTTACTTTTGTGGTCACAGGGGTTGTTTATGACCTTGGCCTAATAACTCGCAAACCAAAATCCACATTGATCTGAGGGAAGCATTACATTATCCTCCCCTTGGTGCCTGGAGAGTTTACTCTCCTTTCGCTCATTTCCTGTGACACAATGCCCCCAACATGAGGGTGGGGAGGGCCCAATCTGTGTTACTGTTCTGCAGGAACATAGCAGACGCATGAAAAATATTTGTGCCTGGAATTCTGAGTGACAAAGAAACAGTTTCGTGCAACCAAGTGCTATGTTGTTGTTGTTGTTGTTGTTGTTGTTGTTGTTGTTGTTGTTGTTATCCCACCCCAGGCACTGTGGACAAGAGGGTCTTCTGAATGAACAGCCATGTTGGATCAGGCCAAAGGTCCGCCATCTCCTGCATTCAATTTCCATCAGCTGTCACTCATCTCCTCCATGAATGAAAACAGGAATACAATCTTTACACCATTATTATGGTGCCAAGAGTTACTACCTACGTCATAATACCAGGGGTGGGGAGACCATTTTCAGCCCAAGAGCCGCATCCCTTCATGGAAATCCTTCCAGGGGTCACATGACAGTGATAGGTGGAGCCAAAGGCAAAAGTAGGTGGAGCTAAAGGCAGGGGGGCAGAGCAACCAGGTTCTTTTTTACTTATTTGAAAATATGTGTGCTGCTTAACATTTTAGGACTTGTTCTTATTGTAAAGTTCAATCAGCTTTTGAGGGATTTTGTACTAGACATTTTCACAATTTTTTTAAAAATGACTTTTAACTGATTTTACCTTTTCGTATTTTATTGTGTTAAGTCTAAAGATGGGAAGGCCTGGGGGGGGACTGAAAAATTGGGGAGGGGAACCAGCTTTTTTCCCCAATGCCTTTTTTTCTGGGACAGTTTGATATAGTCTGAGTATTCCACATACTTTCCCCACCAATTTTTCTGGAAAAAAAACTGGGTCCCCCCCCCTTATTTTTCTGGATTTTTCCCAGGCCTTCCCATCTCTAGCTAAGTCTCTTTGGGACTTTTCTTTTTGGATAATATAAATGAGAATAATATTTTTTGAAAAACTCTAAGCAGTCTACATTTTTTTTAAAAAAAGAATACAACAATGGCAATCAGTAAAACTTCCTTAAAAACAGCTAAAAACTATGTCGTTCATAAAGCAGAGACGTGTATAAAATGGAGAATTAGGTAGGGTGCAAGAACAGGCTTCTTGGCTAAACACACATTTTTAAGAAGTTCTTAAAGGCCATTACTGTCTCCACCTCACAAATTACCCAAGGGAAGGCATTCTAGATGTGACTCTTACTTTTGTGCAGAAGGCCACACTCCATCCACACTAAATCAGAGGGTTCTAAACACACACCCGACACATCACAGCATCCAGGCAAACAAAAGGTATTGTCACAGTTCAAGGACACATTTCAATCAGGCAAATGAGCTAGAGGAAGGAGTGAAGCAGCACCAATGAAGGGTCCCAGGGGCCAGACAGAGGAGTCCAGTGGCCGCATTACCTTCATCATGTCCAGTTTGGTCTGTGTTTCTTCCTCTCTATTATTAAGTAAGTCCAAAGTAGTGCTAACTCCCCTCTTCAGTCAACACAAGGATTCCTGCTTGCCACAACAGAACACCCATTGTGCACCCCCTAAATCTGTTCTAGATTTTGTCTCTAGCCTGCAGCTTTTTCCTCTAGGTCACAGCACAGCAAACTCTGCCCTCAAACTTAGGCTTTATCCGTCTACGGTAACTATCTAAGAGCTGGAGGGGCTCCATCCATTTGTCATCTGGCATAGAGCCCCCTTTCCGTCAGTCTCTTAGCGACCCATCACCCAGGCTGGCCTGGCTATTCCTGCAAATGACTCAGTGTTGGATCTAGGAATTAGATTAAAAGGATGCCCAGGCATTCAGCCTAGCCCTTCCCCCTGCCAAAACTCATAACAATATACAGGAATTGAACCATTTTTGACATAATGATGAACCCAAATTAGAGCAGCACCAAAATGTTTTAGGATTTAACTCTCTGCTTGGATTGCATCATAGAGCCCTAAACTTCGGAAAGAAGAGAGCGAGAGAGATTATGGGCAGTTGAGTCCTTGCTGGTTGCTACTGACATTCTATATTTCTATGATATATACTGTAAATCTGCTTCATTTTAAATTCAGAGCTAATGCCTTTTGCCCCTCTTCTGCAGGAAACTCTGCAAGGTTCCGGCTTTTAAAAAGGAAAAGAGTTTTGCCCACCAGAAGATGACGAGTGGTACTGCAAAGAAAAATCTCCACTCTCAAGCCACTTAGAGGCATCGCTCAGCAAAGCTCAAGAAGATCTTTAAATATCATAGTAATTTATCAGCAGCGATGGGGAGATGATCAAATATTGGCTAAGAAGGGAGAAAGGGTGGGTTGCAAGAAGCAGATTTGCTAGCAATGCAAATAATTGCTCCGGGGAATTCACGCAGGAATCTGTGTAGTTTCTGTGCAGAGGTTCTCGCTGCACACAATGTGTGAAATGCAGGCATAGCCCCACAAACATGGAATGAAAATGCATCAGTGGCTCACATTTGGGAAAGGGCTCTAGTTCAGTAGTAGGGCATCTCTTTTGCATGCAAAAGGTCCTAGGATAAATCCTCGGCATCTCCAGGTAAGGCTGGGAGGGAACTCAGTCTGAAATCCTGCAGAGCCACTGCCAGTCAATGTAGGCAACACTGAGCTAGAGGGGCCTGCACCTCCTCTTCCTGTGCCTTGTCTTGTGCAAGCCATTCTGCTAGTGCAACTGGTACACAACTGAGATCCTTTAAGTTAGAGCTACAATGAAATCCTCCCACGGTGCTGGATGAGATGGGCTTTTGGCCTGATCAACCCAGGACTCTTCTTAGAGGGGCCACTTACTACACATCAAGCCCCCGCAAGGACCCTGATTTATACAGATAGGTTCAAACTTGGAAATTATGTTTGGGAATTAAATTATAATGCTGGCTGTAATTTAAGAAGAAATACATTTCCCCCATAGCGTGCAGGAGTTGTGGCTCTAGAGCAGGCACCCCCAAACTTCGCCCCTCCAGATGTTTTAGACTACAATTCCCATCATCCCTAACCACTGGTCCTGTTAGCTAGGGATCATGGGAGTTGTGGGCCAAAACATCTGGAGGGCCGCAGTTTGGGGGTGCCTACTCTAGATTAACTCTGTGGCTGCTCACCAGCAGCATCAGCTGCATAAAAATCCTAACAGTACAGTGGTACCTCCGGTTACGAACTTACTTTGTTCCGGAGGTCCGTTTGTAACCCGAAACCGTTCTTAACATGAGGCGCACTTTTGCTAATGGCGCCTCCCGCTGCTGCCGCGCCGCCAGTACACGACTTCCGCTCGCATCCCAGGGCAAAGTTCGCAACTGGGAGCATCTACTTCCAGGTTAGCGGAGCTCGTAACCTGAAGCATTCATAAGGAGCACAGTACATAACACGAGGTTCCTCTGTACTGCTTAGAAAAACCCACTGTGTTTCAATCAAAGCTTGGTAATAAGCTATCTATAGATGGCAAATTCACAATTGCAAATAATCACACAATGCTACACGTTAATAAACAGGTCCAAAGCTGTTCCAGGCACAATGTCTTCTCTAAGTTTCTTGTGTGTGGGATGCCTGCAAGCTCTGTGTGAGGCTATGCAGGGATGGAGAACTCGGGGCCCTCCTGATGTTGTTGGACCCCAGCTACCAGCAACCCCAACACCCAAGACTACCAATGATCAGGGATGATGAAAGCTGTTGCCCAACAAGATGGACATGGGTAACCTAGGCTTGGGAAGCTCTGAGCAGCGTGTGGAGGTCCTGAGCCAACCTCTGCATAAGAGATATCATCTCCCCTTTTCCCTTTGCCATCCACATCCAATATGATAGATTATCATCATCTGAACTATCTGATCAGGGGCTTTAATATAATGTAATTAAGACCATCATTTTAAGGGCATTTAGCTGAAATTCAAAGCCAGTCCTGCAGTCATTTGGCTGTGAAGGCATTGATTTTGATCCCCTGCACTTTCTCATTTTCAACAGAGTACCACTGTAACCAGGTTAATTTTTGTTAAGCACATCAGTCAGGGTCTTTTTGCTCCCCGGCCAAACGATTATGTGTCTGTGGGCTTTGAATGATTATAATTGCAGTCCAACCGGGGGGGGGGGGGGGGGAGAGAGTCAGGATGTAATTTAAAAGAGATATTGACACACACACACACCCAAAAATAGGTAGATATTTATTTCTACTCACAATTTTCACTTGCTCTCTTCTCAAAGTTCTTTAGGATTAAGAAAGCCAGTGAAAGCAATTCAATGCCCCTTTTATCCTGTTGAACCTAAATGAAAGAGTAAAACAATGAGGAAAGGGTTATAGACACACAAATCTGCCAATTTCCATTTCCTGCTCTCATTTTTTCGAAATTTAAGTTCAATTCTCCACATTTCCACATGAGTTTGCAATTCTTCTTAAGTCCTCATGAAAATTCACCAGCACCAAAACCATTTTACACACACTTTAAAAGCACTTCTACTCAACATAACATTTATTAAAACTTTGATTTAAGGAGGCTGTGTGGTGCATTTGGCACAGGGATTTTCACCTTTGCTCAGTCATGGAGCTCAAGGCTACTTTTGAGATTAGCTGCATTTGGACGTTATGACAAACTGTGGTTTATTGTGACAATAAACAGCCCCTTAGGCTCAGGGGCTGTTATACCTAAATCTATATCTATGGTTTGCTTGAATCAAACCATTTTCAAAGCATGGCTTATAAGGCTTACAAAGCTGAATTGGTTCAATGAACCATAGTTATAATTAACCACACTTTGTCAGCTTTGAACATGACAAGCCTCAGTGAAACAAAGATGGAGGTGAAAGATTCCATGCTCCACCTCACAGCCATGCTGGAGGAGGCTCACAGAGATTCACTCCTGTCATATTAAACCTGTTGGAGTCCTTCAGATCTTGTTGGACTCCAACCCTAATCAGTCACAGTCAACATAGCCAATGGTCAAGGATGGATAAGAGTTTTGATCCAGCAATATCTGGATGGCCACAGCTTCCCCATCCCTACCATAGTTTATCGTGACTGGATTTGGACTGGATGGCCCTATGATTCTATGATTCTATTCTATTCTGTGACATCAAAATGCAGTCACTGTGTGCAAATGAAACATTTCCAAAGCAATTTCTTTCGAAGTTCCCCAGTTCACTCTGATTCTTTTATTTCCCTGCTGAACCAAGCTTATAGCTAAGAAGTTTTCGTTGTAATATACAGTTACTACAGTTCATACAAGGGACGCGGGTGGCGCTGTGGTCTAAACCACAGAGCCTAGGGCTTGCCGATCAGAAGGTCGGCAGTTCAAATCCCCACGACGCGTTGAGCTCCCATTTTTCAGTCCCAGCTCCTACCCACCTAGCAGTTCGAAAGCACGTCAAAGTGCAAGTAGATAAATAGGTACCGCTCCGGTGGGAAGGTAAATTGCATTTCCGTGCACTGCTCTGGTTTGCCAGAAGCGGCTTAGTCATGCTGGCCACATGGCCTGGAAGCGGTCTGCAGACAAACGCCGGCTCCCTTGGCCTATAGAGCGAGATGACCGCGCAAGCCCAGAGTCGTCCGCGACTGGACCTAATGGTCAGGGGTAACTTTACCTTTACAGTTCATACATGCCTGCATGAAAGGGTTAACCTGAGACCTGAACTCAAGTTACCAGAGTGGGTGTGCAAGCTATCAGCTTTTTTTCCTCTTTGTGCTTCCTGGAACAAGCAAAGAAGGAGCCGTGCGGCTATGGCTCCCTGCAAGTGAACTAATCTCTCCAAAAGGGAAATTTTATAGACTGCATTTTTGCTAACCAAAATATTGCATGATCCTTTTTGTAAGGAAGCCAAGTACTTTTCATTGGGAGTTGTATGGAACCTTTTCCACCTTTCTTTCACTGCCAGCAGATGGAGACTTGTTTGATTTACCTTAGGGAGTAAAGAATTCACTTATTTGGAAAGTTAAGTGTTTAAGTATTTTGATGGGGAACGTTTGTTTAAAGGTGGATGAGGGCAGATATAAATCTAACAAAGTTTTAATGTGCTTGGAACAATCTCCATTGTGTAAAATTGTGTAACTCTACTAAGAGAGAGTAAGGAATCTCTCTTCCAAACCTCTTTCTCCAACAGTTCCACCCCCCACCGCCCCTGCCGCCTCTGTTTCTTCTCATCTTATTTTAATTGTAAAGCAGGAGTGGGGAACCTATGGTCCTCCAGACATTGCTGAGCTACAACTCCCATCATCCTTGACCATTGTCTGTGCTGCTTGGGAGCTGGAGTCCAATGACATCTGGAGGGCCACAGAGGTTCTTCACCCCAGTAGTAATCGCTAAAGAAGTCATGGTTTTCCATGGATGCTGACGTGCGTCAGCAAATAGAAGTCCTAAGGCCAAATCTGACTCATCAGTTTCAAAGCCAGAGACAAGAAAAGTCTGTATAAGGATGCAGTTACTGATATAACAAGACCAGCGAGCAGCTCTCTTTGAGGGTGACGTCTCCCTCTCCTAACCTTCCTTGAAATTAGCTGCTGACCAGGAAGAGTATATTGTTGACAGGTGTCTATAAAATTACTTAATAATGGAATATATCTCATATTACCTAGTAGAGGGCAGCGGTGAAACATCAACTGCAGCATTTCATACAGGAGTGATGTGACTCTCCAGATGTTTTTGAACTACAATTACCATCATCCCTTTTGGCCATGCTGGTTGGGATTGATGCAACCTGGAGTTCAACAATATCTGGAGGGCCACAGATTCTCCCTCCCTGTCACTCAGGTGCCGGTTTCACCTTGTTGATAAGATTGCCATGTAGACATAAATCTACCTGCCGGGGCAGAATACCACGCTTATATCCTGATGCCCACCCTCAAGAACAACAGGTTAGTAAAGTGTGAGACTGATTTCAATGAGGCTAACATTGGATACCACCACCCCCCAAAGTCTTTAAACATTTCTCCTTGGTTGACTTGTATTCATTTTCTATCTCTAGGTTGATTGATTGATTGATTGATTGATCAATAAATTAACATTGCGCTGAACAATTTGCACTTGCTAAACAATTGATTACTAAGAGTGCTGAACTGAGGCAGGAATACAGCACCATGTTGTCAAGTGTTATTGTGTGGATTATCTATCTCTTTTCTTGCTGTTCTTATGGGGTGACAAGAATAAGGAGGCCGTTGTTCTCCCCCTACTGTTTTTTCTAATAAATATTACTTGTGGCACAATTTCTTCCTTTACACAGAAGAGCTTAAAGACATTTCTCTGATGGAAACTAAAGGTTTAGAACAACATATAGATAAAGAAAAGTAGTCTACTGGTTAAGTCAGGGGTCCCCAAACTAAGGCCCGGGGGCCGGATGCAGCCCAATTGCCTTCTAAATCCGGCCTGCAGACAGTCCGGGAATCAGCATGTTTTTACATGAGTAGAATGTGTCCTTTTATTTAAAATGCATCTCTGGGTTATTTGTGGGGCCTACCTGGTGTTTTTATATGAGTAGAATGTGTCCTTTTATTTAAAATGCATCTCTGGCTTATTTGTGGGGCATAGGAATTCGTTCATATTATTTTTCAAAATATAGTCCGGCCCCCCACAAGGTCTGAGGGACAGTGGACTGGCCCCCTGCTGAAAATGTTTGCTGACCCCTGGGTTAAGTAAATGTTTAGAATGACTTGTATCCAGCATACTCAGAGTAAAAAGGTGAAGGGACCCCTGACCGTTAGGGGAAACGACACTGGGGTTGCGGCGCTCATCTCGCTTTACTGGCCGAGGGGGCTGGCGTACAGCTTCCAGGTCATGTGGCCACCATGACTAAGCCGCTTCTGGTGAACCAGAGCAGCACACAGAAACGCTGTTTACCTTCCCGCCGGAGCACTACCTATTTATCTACTTGCACTTTTAACATGCTTTCGAACTGCTAGGTTGGCAGGAGCTGGGACCGAACAACAGGAGCTCACCCCGTCGTGGTGATTCAAACCACCGACCTTCCAATCGGCAAGCCCTAGGCTCTGTGGTTTAACCCACAGCGCTACCTGCATCTCTATACCCTATACCCCCTGAAATGAATGGACTTGGCTAACTTAGGTCCATTAATTTCAGTAGGTCTACTCTGAGGAGAACTTAGTTGCATATGATCTTATACGTTCCGGTGTGTATTCTCAGAGCGACAAACCACTTTACGTTTGCTCAAAATCAGAGCAGGTTTCTGGGGGAAGCACTGCACATGACCAAAGGCCAATGTCCATTAAAAAAGAAAGAAAGATTTTCATGAGAAAAGGCAGTCTGCATCTCCTCTGAGGTGCTGTGCCCTTGGTCACAGAAGAGCTGAAAAGAAAAGGTGACCAGCCTACTTAATGATCAAATTCTATTCCATTAACATCTGTGGATGAATATTTAGAACTATACTGCCATCCCATGTTCATTTGTAAGCATAGCTTGGCGGGCGAGGGAAGGAATGGATTTTAAATCTCACTTTTGAGTGGGATTTAAAATTCATGAAATAGGTGCTCTTGTTTTGAATTACAGTACAGGAAGTGGGTCTGCTGTGCCTATTTGGTAACCCTGTCCCTGACTTTTAAGTTTAACATACCTTTCCTAATACAGTACAGTCTGTACTCTCTTACGCCTTTTTTCTTTTTTGCTATGCTATGCAGTTCCTTCCTCAGTCTTGTAGCGGCGCTGCAGCGCAAGTGCAACGAGCGGCGGCCGCTCACGAGGCCGACATAGATTGCGCATGCGTTTCCTTAATACGTGTGCTGTCCCCTCCTCCTTTACTGTTTGTTCTTTTACAGTCTAAACGTCATTAGGAGGCGTCTACGTCATTAGGAGAGGCGGAATCGGGAGAGGGAAAAGGCAGGAAGTAGTTTCAGTGTTTACGACTACGGCAAGAGGAAGATGGCGGCGGTAGAGGATCATGGTGTTTCTTCGCCTGGGATGGTGAGAGAAGAGGAGAGGAGAGTGTTGGGGAGGAAATGACCGACCAGGAAAGGAGAAGGCTGAGGGCGCCTCTGAACTGGGGGAGGCGGGGAAGGGAGAGGTTTGAGAGGAGGGGATGGTGGATAAAGGGATGGACATGGAGGTGAGGAAGTGCTGAGGAACCCCGAGGCAGGAGCTGATGGCGAAGGGATGTTTTGGGGGGGGTGGGGAAAGCCGGTTCTTTTAATCTCTTTTTATTTTAATCTTCTGTCACTGCTGCAGCATGGACGGGAAATGGCTCTGGCATTGTCAGGGAGGGGACGTTTATTGATTTCCTTATATAAGAGTTTATAGCCTACGCTTCTGATTCATACAAATTACTCAGGGTAACTTAAACTAATTAAAATTGCAATGTCACCCTAAATAGAGCCGTGTGAAATAATGTTGTAGAGAATTCCAGTGTGATCTTTTCCGCAGCTTCTCTAAAAGCTTTTCCATAGCTGCCTTAATGCAGACAGTAGAAGGAGGTCTCTGTTGGGAACACTATAATGTATGTGGCATCATAACCATTCCAAGTAGTTCAGCTGCCTTGTTGCAACTGAATATGCATTGCCAGCACTGGGGGCTATTTTTATGGATTTTGCTTTTTCTCGTGTTTGGGGGTCTTGATCACTTTCTCAATTCCTCCTAACACGATAGGTGAGGTGTGCTATAAATATAATCATTGAGCTTCCTCTTTTGTTATTGTTACTGCTGAGGAAGGCTTACTAAGGACATAGCTTGAAAGCTTCTGTGGTCCTACATTGTTCTTGTGGAAATGTGCATGCTTAATGCTTTTTGGATGTCTTAATATAACTTTTCCATGGTACTGAGATTATAACTGTTCCTTATATTCATATACTAAACACTTAATCTCAAAAGCAGATCTTTCTTTTATAACATGTGTGGGTGACTTTTCAGGCTACTTCTGACACATCAGAAGAACCTGCTTCCATTACAACAGAAGAAATGGCTGCACAGAAGAGAGAGGAGCGACTTAGGAAATTCAGAGAGCTTCATTTGAAAAGGGTGAGATCTCTCATTATGGTGTTGGTGCTAACAGTTCTGGTTCCTGCTTGTTAGCTTGGAGGGAGTGTATATGTAACAATAAGCCAGCATGAGAATTTACATCCTAACACTTGCTTAGGGGCTTCACTAAAATGGGTTTTTAAAATGCAGGTTTGAGTCGAAAAAATTTCAGTTTGCTTTGGGAAATTTTCTGACGCCTTAAATCAGGTGTGGGCAACCTTTAGCCCTCCAGATGTTGGTAAACTACAATTTCCAGCATCCCTGGTCATTGACCATGCTGGCTGCAGCCGATGAAAGTTTTAGATCAGCAACATATGGTGGATCAAAGATTTATGACGTAGAGACCTGCCCTAGAGGCTGATCTTCTTTAGCATGTTTTACTTGTACGGTAGTAAACTCTGTTTTCTAAACATCTTTCTGGTTTCTTCTCCTTTTAAAAAGAATGAAGCCCGCAAGTTAAATCATCAGGAGGTTGTGGAGGAAGATAAAAGGCTGAAATTGCCAACAAACTGGGAAGCAAAAAAGGCACGTTTAGAATGGGAACTAAAAGTGGAGGAAAAGAAAAAGGTAAGCAAACAGTTGCCCCTTCCCTGGCCAATGGATGTGGTCAGGTTGGTCTCCCCCTTGATGATATTCTAGGGAGGCAGGGGGCAGTCTCCTAGTGGTCCCAGGTCCTCTTAACAATGGCAGGAGCCAGAGTACATCCCCCAGTAACTGTGCATGGGAGTACAGTCTTGGTTATATTTTGACAGGCAGAACTCAATTAGCCTTGGAAAAGTTCACTGTGCTGAAAGAGAACCCCTGTTTCAAAATATCAAAATGTTCTTGCTGTGTCCTAGGAGTGTGTGGCAAAAGGAGAAGATTATGAGAGAGTGAAGCTGTTAGAAATCAGTGCAGAGGATGCTGAACGTTTTGAGAGGAAGAGGAAGAAGAAAAATCCTGATCTTGGATTTTCTGGTAAGAAGGTGTTTGGCCCCATCTGTTCCAGCCATTGAGTGTGAATAAAATCAAGAGCTTTTATTAACAAGTGATTATGTTTAGTAGTACAATAGACTTTTTTTTTTACTTCATAGATTATGCAGCAGCCCAGTTACGCCAGTACCAGAGGTTGACCAGGCAGATCAAACCTGACCTGGAGAAATATGAAAAACTCAGAGAAGAAAGGTAAGTCTTATTTTGTCTGCCCCGTATTATTAGTATTAGCATTATTAACATTTATTTGTCACTTACATCAAGTGTGTCAGAGTGACTTACCATTCTAAAAAGCATACAAATGCAAAAATTGACACAGCACCTTAAGAAAAGACATAAGTGTTCTGGTACCTTGGAGAATAACTTGAAGGAGCTGGGTTCCTCCTTGTCCTTCACAGAGGCCATCGGTTCCAAATGCCTTGAGAGGTAGAGGTGCAGCAGCAGCAGCAGGCAGCAAAGAATTGCCATTTCCACTCGCTGCTGCTGCTGCCATGCATGCTGTGCACCTCCACTTCTCGCAAAATGGTAATCGGTTGCAACTGCTCTGTGAGGAAGAGCAGCAGGACCATCTGCATTTGGGAGATTGTATCAACTGGACCCTTGTGAGAGAACCTGCTGTTGCAGGAATAAATGGACAGATCCCAGCTAAGCCTCAGAAGGTCAAGGCAACTGTCTATTCTTCTTTGGTGATCACTCGTAGCCGAGTAAGATTGTCTTCCAAAAACAATGTTTTAACAATGAGTCCGTAAGTGACTGTGGAGGCCAATTCTGGATCCACACATCCTTCCACAGTGGGGACATTTGTTTCCAGGTGGGAGTTGATTACGGTGTGGATATGCCCAGCGTGCCTTCCTCTTAGCACGTTTCTCCCTTGCGTCCCGAGTTTGAGTGTCTTCAAAGCCCATCTATACACAATGTCTGGCTACAGTCATACCTCGTTTTGCCCCAGCCACTAGCCGAAAAGGACGCAGGGCAAAGCGCTGAATCTGTGCACACACACGAAGCGGTTTGCACTTCCGCGCAAGCGGCAAACCCAGAAGTAACCCGTTCCAGTACTTCCAGGTTTGCCGCAGACGTTCGCTGGAATGGATGCTAGACAATGGATGTTCGGGGAGGTAATACTGTACTTGTATCAGTAGGAAAATCTCTTCCCCCATTATCTGATTAGAGACTTGCTGGGTATGAAATCTAGAAGACATGTATTTTAATACTGTCAGTAATGGACTGGTTAAAGTGTCTGGGTTTCCTCCCCCTCATTCAGTGGCGAAGATTTATTTCCGACTTCAAATAGCCTTCTCCACGGGACTCATGTGCCATGTAAAGAAGGGGTTGATAGAATGGTTTCGGATCTTGAAAAACAGTAAGTACAAAAGCAAATGAAACATTGACTAATTACAATGTCAGAGCTTCTTAAAAGAACTTTTTGAGCATCTTGTCCTGTATGACAGCCCCACCCACCCACCGCACACATAAGGTTCATCCTTATGAGTAGCAAAGCTTTTCCAGTCATAGCCTCAAAACCTGGGAGGCCGTTCCATTGAAACTCCATCTCTCTGTTCTGCTTTTTTTCAAAGACAAGTAAAAGCATTTTTACATAGTCTTTTAAATAGTCAGGTCTTTTAAATAGTCTCCTGCTATTTGGTTTTTTTGACAATTTGACTCTTAATTGACTTTAATTCTGTTATTTAATTCTGTTGACTTTAATTCTTATTTAATCTTCTTCGAGCATTTGGAGCTGAAAAAGTAGTGGCTCAAAAAAAGAAAAATCGTCCTTGAGCAGATGTTTGCATTAGGCAAAGTCTCACTGTATTCATTTTCCTTCCAGAATCCAAAAACGTGAAAAATACAGCCGGAGACGATCATACAATGATGATGCAGATATTGACTACATTAATGAGAGAAATGCCAAGTTCAACAAGAAGGCTGAGAGGTTCTATGGGAAATATACTGCAGAGATTAAACAGAATTTGGAAAGAGGAACAGCTGTCTAAGCTAGAAAGTTCCAGAGGCAGATTCAGCATTGTAGCTGCCTGCTTTTTCAGAAATTCCCTAAGTGTAAAACCTGTTTTGCAAAAGCACCTTAAACTGTAAACCAAGGTAGTACGAATATTAAGCTTGTCCAAGAAGTATTGCTCCTCAAGAACAAATTTGTCTTGAACAGAAATACTGTAGGTATGTAACCATTGAAAACAAATCATTTGAATTTTGGCAGAGAACCCCTTTTCTGTTCCTTTTCATATCTTAAGTCTAGGTTCCAGCTAAAGCAAATTTGTTTCACATTTTTTTTTAATGTATCTGAGGTTTCTATGAAAACCACTGCCTTTGTATATGGTAAAAGGCTGCATTTTTACTCAAGCTCAAATGTAAACTTGTAAGTTGTATGTTGGTTTGATTAAATTAGTTATCCAACTATGTAAAACTTTAAAAAGATTGATTAATTTTGACTCACCAGAGGTTTCTGTTTGGCCTGTGAAGTCTCCAAGCCATACCCACCTGCCTGTCAACAGTTATGATTTTAGTCGATGGGCAAGAGAGCTGAATTAAATCCTCCCTTGGCTATGCACACACACTCCCAGCAGGGAACAGGTGTCTGCAGCCAAGACAGAAAGCTAATGAGCAGGGGTCAAATCCTGCTCAGCTTGCCATCACCTTAGAATCATAGAATCATAGAATCATAGAATCATAGAGTTGGAAGAGACCACAAGGGCCATCCAGTCCAACCCCCTGCCAAGCAGGAAACACCATCAAAGCATTCCTGACAGATGGCTGTCAAGCCTCTGCTTAAGGACCTCCAAAGAAGGAGACTCCACCACACTCCTTGGCAGCAAATTCCACTGCCGAACAGCTCTTACTGTCAGGAAGTTCTTCCTAATGTTTAGGTGGAATTTTCTTTCTTGTAGTTTGAATCCGTTGCTCCGTGTCCGCTTCTCTGGAGCAGCAGAAAACAACCTTTCTCCCTCCTCTATATGACATCCTTTTATATATTTGAACATGGTTATCATATCACCCCTTAACCTTCTCTTCTCCAGGCTAAACATACCCAGCTCCCTAAGCCGTTCCTCATAAGGCATCGTTTCCAGGCCTTTGACCATTTTGGTTGCCCTCTTCTGGACACGTTCCAGCTTATCAGTATCCTTCTTGAACTGTGGTGCCCAGAACTGGACACAATACTCCAGGTGAGGTCTGACCAGAGCAGAATACAGTGGTACTATTACTTCCCTTGATCTAGATGCTATACTCCTATTGATGCAGCCCAGAATTGCATTGGCTTTTTTAGCTGCTGCATCACACTGCTGACTCATGTCAAGTTTGTGGTCAACCAAAACTCCTAGATCCTTTTCACATGTACTGCTCTCAAGCCAGGTGTCTCCCATCCTGTATTTGTGCCTTTCATTTTTTTTGCCCAAGTGTAGTACTTTACATTTCTCCTTGTTAAAATTCATCTTGTTTGCTTTGGCCCAGTTGTCTAATCTGTTAAGGTCATTCTGAAGTGTGATCCTGTCCTCTGGGGTGTTAGCCACCCCTCCCAATTTGGTGTCATCTGCAAACTTGCTCAGGATTCCCTCAAGCCCATCATCCAAGTCATTGATAAAGATGTTGAACAAGACTGGGCCCAAGACAGAACCCTGTGGCACCCCACTAGTCACTACTCTCCAGGATGAGGAGGAGCCATTGATGAGCACCCTTTGGGTTCGGTCAGTAAGCCAGCTACAAATCCACTGAATGGTAGCATTGTCTAGCCCACATTTTACCAGCTTCTTTACAAGAATATCATGGGGCACCTTGTCAAAGGCCTTGCTGAAATCAAGATAGGCTACATCCACAGCGTTCCCTTCATCTACCAGGCTTGTAATTCTGTCAAAAAATGAGATCAGATTAGTCTGACATGACTTATTTTTCAGAAACCCATGCTGACTTTTAGTGATCACAGAGTTTCTTTCTAGGTGCTCACAGACTGTTTGCTTAATGATCTGCTCTAGAATCTTTCCTGGTATTGATGTCAGGCTGACTGGGCGGTAATTGTTTGGGTCCTCTCTTTTCCCCTTTTTGAAAATAGGGACAACATTTGCCCTCCTCCAGTCTGCTGGAACTTCGCCTGTTCTCCAGGAATTTTCAAAGATTATTGCCAGTGGTTCTGAAATCACCTCTGCCAGTTCTTTTAATACTCTTGGATGTAGTTCATCTGGCCCTGGAGACTTGAATACATCTAAACTAGCCAAGTATTCTTGTACTACCTCCTTACTTATCCTGGGCTGTGTTTCCCCTGCTGAATCATCTGCTCCATATTCTTCAGGTCGGGCGTTTTTTTCTTTCTTGGAGAAGACTGAGGCAAAGAAGGCATTGAGGAGTTCTGCCCTTTCTCTGTCAGGATTCAGGATGGGGTTTGCAGAGAATCCCAGCTAAAAGGTTTCCCCTTTTAACAGGATTCCACTACAAACCTCTTCCTGCACTTTGATGTTCCAACTAGTGTGGCCCACCTGTCAAATTTGGCCCTTCGGGGGTGGGGAGATGAAAACCTTGGCCACTGGCCGGAAAAGGATCCTCACTCCTGTTCGTATGGTAAAACAGGTAGTGCAGAACTTTGCCTGGTTTTCTGACTAATGGAAATATTTGGTGGTGGTAAAGGAGCCAAATGGTGGTACAAGGAAAAATATTAAGAGTTAGGGCTGTTATTTCCAAAGCAGGGAAATCATTTCCATAGCCTTGCCTTTGAAGCAAGTGGGAGTAACTTAATCCTGAATAGCCAGACATGGTTAGTAGGAACCAAAGCATGATTTAACAATATGGGGTTTATGCTTTTAGAAATGCAATTTTTTGCATATGTACCCATTCTCCAATATTGCTTTTGTTGGAAAAAGTTGAACATTGGTTATTTACCAGAATGTTCTTTCAAGTGGATAAGCAGGAGGCCCATAGAAGACAAATGGCTTACCGTAATACCTCCCAATGCCCAGGAGCGGCAGAGACATGTGATTAAACCTACAGTAACTGGCAACTCCCTCCAGCTTCCATGTTAACCAAAGAGCAGTTTAGAAGGATCAGAAAGAGAAAGGGGAAGCCTAAGCAATGAATGAACTTGGGAGTGGTTGGAAATAGTGTTTTGTGGCTGCTATCCTGTGCCTCAGAAGGGACTAGCAAAATCATTGAGGAGGATCATGTGATACAAGTCATAAGGGGAAAATGGCACCTGGAAAAAAATGGACTGGAGGCCCTGCTGCACGCCCACCCAGATTTATTTTATTCCCTGGTATGAATGCAGGAGGACTTCCAAATATAACAAGAGTTGCCCAAGCTCACAATGCCTAATAGGGCTCTTGGAGGTGGCCATGTACTCATGAAGGTTGCAGCATGTATTTGTCACACATGAATTGCCAGAAGATACCTTCCTTATAGCTGACTTGGAGAAACACACACGGTGCTTTGTTCAGTTTTAGAATTCCTACTATTGTACAGGAAAAGGCTAGAGAAGGAAACCTGGCATCACATCCTTGGTACTCAGCAGTCTGGCCAGTGGCACCTATTGATGGATTTTGATAACTGTCAGTGTCGTGTAGTGGTTAAGAGCGGTAGACTCGAAATCTGGGGAACCGGGTTCGCGTCTCCGCTCCTCCACATGCAGCTGCTGGGTGACCTTGGGCTAGTCACACTTCTCCGAAGTCTCTCAGCCCCACCCACCTCACAGGGTGTCTGTTGTGGGGGAGGAGGGGAAAGGAGATTCTTAGCCGCTTTGAGACTCCTTCGGGTAGTGATAAAGCGGGATATCAAATCCAAACTCCTCTTCTTCTACACACACAGTTCTCGTATTTGAAATAAAAATAGTTTATAGTTTTCTTAACAGTTATCAGTGTGGCTACAAGATACTGGAAAGTGATTACCAGAACAGTAGGCGCATACTATAAATATTCCTTTCCTGAGGGTGCAGAAAGAAGCCAGAAGAGAGCCGGATGAATCTAACCTGAACCAATTAGGAAGGGTGGCTCGCCTAATTAAAGTGGCAAAATTTGCTGTCCCTGCCCAAAATACCCTCTAGTCTATACCTAAGAAAATTGCCACAAAGGATGCAGAACCCTCAAATACATAGCACCTTCCCAAATATATTTCAACCCTGTTCCCATGTTAACATGAAGTTCCAGATTCAATGTAGATTAAAATGAGGTATTTTATTAACAAGCAAAAACCCATATATGTACAGCAGCCATCAACTGAACTTAATCTTCCCTAACTGAACAAGCTGACAGGTTTGGTCTTGAGATACTATGTATGCATCATAAAGTGATGTATCAGCTGGGGTGCATACAGGAGTTAAAAAATGGAAAAGGGGTGAATGTAATAACTGGGTGTGGGCAAAGGGGCTTGAGAGGGAATAAGGCATGAAAATGGTGTGCAAGGGTTGAGAAAATGGCAGAGGGAAAAGGAGAGAAGGTAAAGTGGGTGAAGATGAAAGCAGGTGTATGAAAGGGACTGAAGAATAGGGAGTGGTGACTTTGTAATTGGGCAGATTAAAAGGTTTAGTAGTTGCAATGTGTGGACGGCAAAGATGCAGGTTAGCATGGGGATGTGTTGTGTGCAAGGAAGGGGTTTCACAAAAAAGGCATGGATGTGGGTGAAAGCAGGCAGGTGTAAAGCAGGGTTATAGAAGTGGCTTCAAACATGGGGCTGCGACAGGGGAAAGCAAGCTTGGCAGTTGCTTGGGGGGGAAGGGGAAGCTCATGGGGCTTTAATGGAGGGAATGTCAGAAGGGTTGTAGAGCAGTGTGAACAGGGGCACAGTTCCTAGTTAATTTAATTTTGTAATAGCTGCCAGAGATGTACGGTGCATGCCATGTCACTAACAAGGAAGAATGAGCTCCAAGGCTGAATTGGCTTTAGGAATAAACTAAAGATCTGGCCTCGCCACCCATGATCATTCAGTCAACTCAGACCCTATCTTTGCAAAAACTACCCAAAAGGATTACTTCGAGATGGACAGTCATACTTCAAATGGTACTGTTCCAGGTGACAAATTCAGTGCCTCAATGGGGGATGGGTTGCCAACAACTTGGGTTCCTTTATCTTCAGGACAAAGTGAACTGAAAACTCTCTAGATCAGTGTGGTCCAACACGTGGGCCGCAGGCTGCCAGGGCTCTGGAGTAGTGGTGTAAGCATGGGTGGTCCTGAGACAGCAAGCAGCTACTGCAGGAGCCACCCGGCACCAAGAGGATGGGCGTCAGCTGGGCTTGGGGCAGCAAATAGTGAACTGACACAGGAGTGCAGTTGGGCACTGCAAAGCGCCCTCACAAGACAGCTCATGGAGCTGGGTGCTTTGGCTGCATTGCTTATCTCCAATGTAAATAATGGGGAGCCTGGGGAGGGTGGGAGGCGAGAGGTCAATTGGGCAAGGTGCTGGTGGAGCAGGCAGAAAAAAACCATGGGCTGCTAGGTACTGTGGGGAAAAACCATTTGATTTTCTTCGGATGTGCTTTTACAAGACAGAATATAGACCAAAGGATTGTTTTTAGCAGCCAACCATAACAAATTTCTTTTCCAGGTTGGTTTTGATGAAGTAATGACATAAGACATCTTCACAATATTTGCAGATTCAGCTTCATAGCAGAATTTTGAATAAATGTTAACATTCAAAATGCCTTAGGCACCAGTGTCAAACTCAGTTAAGAGGGCATAGTTCTCCACCTTGCAAATACCAGTAATTTTGCTTTCAAGTTCCAAAGCAATTTTTATTTGAAGTGGTAGTACAAAAGTTCACCTGCTCTGTTATGTCTTTGCTTTTAATAAAGGGACTTACTTTCCAAGACAGCAGGTGATTCAGCCTGGATGTCGTACAATTAAGGCAATGCTGGCTACAGTAGAGGCCTGGAAATAAACACTGTAACTCACAGCAAAACCCTCAAAGCTTCCAGTAGATGGTGCTAGCATTACACAATCTCAGCCCTTGACCATTACCTTAGCTGCAGTGGATGTTAGGTTGGTTGTTTTGTATTTTGTTGACAAAATTTACAGAACAATCTGCCTCATTTTCAGGTACCAAAATTATGAGGAAAAGTGCAACATGCTCATGCTTCTTTGGCCTGGAACATCCCATTCACTTTTGTTAAGTATAAATGCTCAGAAATAGCACACAATTATTCAGGAAAGGTTTATTTAAAAGTTTTTATTTTATACATGTAGTCCAGTTTTATGCATATTAAATGAAAGGTGCTGCTTGTGCAAGTGATCTTATCTCTAGCTTTTAGGTCAAGTCACAAAATCTAGCTTTCTCCTTAAATGTCATACGAACTAATCACATTTAGCAATAGCAACACATCCATACAATATAGGGATTACCTAATACCTACTTTCATTTGACATCAACTTTGCCCCAACCAGCCCTTTCTTCTTGAAAGGCAGTCTACTTAAATTCTACCTTAAGTTTGCATTATAAGCCTTTGGGGCAAACTACAAAAAAACCTGAATTTATATATCTAGCACTAGGCTCTTACCAATTAGCAGTTAACATGCACAAGCTCAGAAGGTCATAGCTGACATTGCAAATGTTTTACTTCTAACTAAAAGTGCAGGCATGAGAGCAATTATGCTGGTTCCATAACAAGACAGCAGACAAAAAATATTTTAACCTTGTGCAACCGAAAATTCAACATTTTGCCACTTAAAGAGCACAAGTAGAATTTTCTTTGCTTATCCTTCTGCCACTTGCAAAATATGGTGGTGTTCAGGTTAAGTAGGAATGTGGGAAGCTACACAAGCTAAATGAATTACCACCAGGAGCCATAAATCACACTTTTTAAAGTGTTGACTTAAAAAGTATTAAAGTGTAGAAAAAATGATTTTATATGTAGTACAGTAATTAAGCTACACTCACATTAAACACTAGAAGTTGCTACATGACTCACAAGGAGAAAAGTTACCCACCTGTAATTTAGTCTATTACAGCCACATGAAAAGTTATTTACAAAAATGTAAGATTCCAACCTGTAATTTCTGGACCTCTATATAACTCCCATAGTATATCTGGAAAATAAACCAAATCTCAAATTAATACAGTTTTAAGCATTTTGTATTTAAACCCTGAATTTTGAGAGGATTTCAAACCCCATAATGCCTGAACAGCTCAAACAGAACATGGGTACTGGCATGCTCTAGAGGATGTACTTTTAGGTGAAATGTTATGGAACATAACATTTTCCTCATTCCCAACAGGAATCCATTGACCAGATGGGGTCTCTTTTTTCTTGTCTTTTCTTGGGGACAGTGTGGCGTCTTTAAAAGGAACAGTTGCTGGTTTTAGGGCCAGTGACCCTGCCACAATGCATTCTGAAAAATAAAATTAACATAAATTGTAAGATGTAATCTAATTAGAACAATGTATGAAGACACACAGAGCTGCTTAAAGATCAACTCCTGTGCAAACTTCCATACTTGAATCTTTAAAGCTCATAGGTAAGGACTAAAAAGTTCAATTCCTATTAGAGCACTCTCCCTATTGCTACCTGTCCTATGCTTCTAAGCCAGGCATAGACAAATTCTGTCCCTCCAGATGTCCCTCCCACTACAATGCCCATCATCCCTAGCTAACAGGACCAGTGGTCAGGGATGATGGGAATTGTAGTCCCAAACATCTGGAGGGCCGAAGTTTGCCTATGCCTGTTCTAAGCAGATTTAAAGCTGAATTATCTGTAACTGGGATAGGGAACAAGTAGTCCTCCAGATGTGAAGATTATAACCTGCATAATCCCTGTTCACTGGCTGAGACTGAATATGGAATTAAACAGTATCTGGAGGGTCAGTTTCTCTAGCCCCACTCTTAATGTTTGTGATGTTTTACACAATCCATATTAAAACATCTAAACATAGATCATATATCAGAAATAAAATCTCCACAAAAATCCTTTATCACAATGTGCACCTTATTAGTAGAGATGTAGGATTTATTTTTCCAGACCCCATACCAATTCTGTCTTTTGTTAATATATTTAAGCTTTCACATGAAAGGTTGGAAGCATGTTTTTATTTTGAAGGAAGAACCACTTAACTCACGTGTACTTGCTTCTGAATAGAACTGTAAACTACACACACTCTCTCTCTCTCTCTCTCTCTCTCTCTCTCTATATATATATATATATATATACACATTCAATTTCTTGATCTCAGGGGTACAAGAAAGGCCATGTCCCACACTGTAGTACTAGTCTCAGATCCCCTTTTTGTTATTTTTTCTGGATTGTTCAAAGGGAAGGTCTATTTTAAACCAATGGCTGATCACATAGCTCATAGTAAAGAACAAAATATGTTCTAATACACTACAGCTGTAATCCTAAATTTGCGTATCTGAAAATAACCTACAATAAAGCTATCAGGCTTTAAAATAAACATGGTTAGGATCAGACTCAAAGTATACACCTTTGGTTGATTTGTATCTAGGCGCACCCCCTCCCCATTACAATTTTCCAGGGCGTGTGGGGAGCAAACACATGAAGAGAAGGCTCGCCGCTACAAGTTCTCTTCACATTACTTGGAAAGCAATGATGAAACAACAGAGAGTGCAACAAAAAGTGTGGGACTAACAGGCTTTCCCCTGCTCTTTCCTTCAATGTGAAGCATGAATGCCTACTAAAGAGGGGACTTCATCTTTGCTGTTTTCAGAAAATATTGTGTATAACCTTGTCCATTCCTTAATGCTGTGTTCACTAGATAATTTGGAAGATGAATTGATGAAGTGTAATATTTTTTATCAAAATAATTGTTACATCATTAACTCCTACATATCAGCTTCATAGAGATTAGAAGATCTTGTTTGCAAGTGAAGACCCTATTCTTCTGATCTCCCCCTTCACATTTGGGAGAGCTGCCAATACCATTTTATAGTTGTCTGAATTCTTGCTTAACTTAGAAATGGAACAAGCCCCTGATATTTCACAGTGAGTACCACAGGTTTTCATTTGTGTAAAAACTTTCTAATCTTCTGGGAAATGCGTAATACAATACAGCTTTTGCTAACTTGGCTTTTATTTCCCTCCCCTAAGTTAGCTCAGCTACAGCCCATAATCACTTAGTTACCACCAGATTTTCTTCATCAGTGCTGGAGACCATATTCATGATTTCTATAAGACAGAAATAAAGCATGTAAAATGCGCTGCGTGTCCAGATAAAGAATTTCTGGAAACTTTTTGTTGCATCACAATTTGACAGGTATTAGAACACCATTTGAAATTTAACATCCATATAAATTAGCCTTATCTGGGTCAGCAAAACGTATGAAAAAGAACCCCATCCAGTAAATTGAAGAGCTAGTAAAATACATAATTCATTTTATTATTTAATCATTAGGAAATCTCAGAACGTTTTCAAAGAGCCCAGATGTTTAGGATTACTTGGTAACTTTACCTCAACAGGCGAAGATTTGACATCTGCCATTTGGTTTCCAAACTTGAAAAATACTAACTACATTTTGAAAATATTTTCAAATATTTATTTTCAAATGATGAAACAAGGCTAACTCTATTTTTTGATGTAGTTTTTCAAAGCATTTAGTTTTGGCATCTGAATAACCATTTCACTTACCATTTTACACTCTCCTCATCTGGCTTTCTGCTTTCACTTTCTTTTGATTTTGTACCAATTTTCAAGCTGGCTGGCAGGACCACATTGTCTGTCCCCAAAGTTTTTGCTGCATTGGCCTTTGCGATTTCCAGTAGCTCTCTTTTTTCTAAAACAAATATAGAACAGCAGGTACTCAGCACTCTAGGTGATATGGGTTTAAAATGCAATAGAAAACTAACTGAAAGCACACAAAAAAGGAATTCAGGCAAGTTCCACAGTGCAAGATAAAGGAAAGTTAGTGATGATTGAGCAGAAAAGCGGAATTTATACTTGGGGGTAGGGGTAATTTTCAAAGACGGTACACTGAAGAATTGAGACAGTGACTTCCCAAACACATCAAGTGATTCTACAACCAACTAAATATGAACACAGGAACTGAACTGAACCGAACCGAATCACAGTAACTTCAATGTACAGCTATTCTTGGAGAAGAAATCTCTACTTCTATCAGTTAATGAAAGTACAGCAAAAGTTTCTAGGCAGGACTTTTTAAACTAAGATGTGATATATTTTTTCTATAGCAAAGTTTGAAAATATCCTAGTATGTTTCTGCACCAATATAGATTGATGACCTGCCAATACCTTTTTCAGTCAAGCGAAGAGGGGTTCTACTGCGAGATCTTGATCGAGAACGGCTTCTCCAGCTTCTATAAGCCTCAGGATATATGGTTCTTCCAAATCCATAGTATCTTCTGCTTCTTGACCTGCTTCTAGAGTAAGATCTTCTATAGCATGGTCTTCCAGGAGACCTACTCCGTGATCTGTATCTTGGAGGAGAGCGACGGTATCGCCTATGGTATCTAGGATGGTATCTTTCTCGGTATTTGTAGCTACGTGATCTTGACCGGCTTCTGGAATAAGATCTTGAATACCTTCTGCACCTCCAAGAACAATTCCTTTTAGCACGTAATCTTGATCTGCTTCTTGAACTACTCCAGCTTCTGGAGGAAGAGGAAGTACTCGAACTTGATCTTGTGGAGTAAGATGACCTGCTAGATGATCTTGAAGAAGATCTTCTGCTACAGCTGCTCCTTGACCTTGAACGAGACCTTTCTTTTGGTGAACTCAAAGTCAAGTCATCCATAAAGACTGTCATCTCATCTGTCTTCTTGCTAGATCTCTGCTTTTCGGTATTTTTCAAACTTGCGCCTTCTACTTTCTGTTGCCCAGTTCCCGTTCCTTTGTTTAGGGGAGGGAGGGATAGATGGAAGTTTTGATTTAAAACTTCTGCTATTGTGAACTATAACAATGTCATAACTGCATAATGTTTCTTCCAAGTCAACTCAGAAGCATTATTAAAAACCTTATGCCTCAAAGATTTTAAGTGGCTCAGATCTTTCATTTGACAGCCATAGAACCTCCTTTCAAACAAAAATGCTCGAATCCTAGAAATTAATGCTCCACTCACATCACAGAACGGTCAAATTAGTATTCTGAGCCACTATGGAGCTGGAGGCATTCAACTGTATGCAATATAAAGTATTTAACAATCAAGATGGCTGCTGTTATATAACAGCAGCCATTTTAGTTACAATACACTGGATCTATCATAGTAGGGTATAATCACTCCTGTTTCCAAACCGCTTTTGTTCTATGATCCTGCTCTCTTCATTAAGAGTTTGATTTATTACCGTGTTTCTCCTTTTTTAAGACGTAGGCATAATATAAGACATAGCAGGATTTCTAAGCAATTGTGCGATATAAGCCATAACCCGAAAATAAGACATAGTGATAGACCCTTCCCCCCTCCCGCCAGCAAACTCCCCCCCCTAAAAATCTCTCCCCATTTTGCTGTCGCTCCAAAGACACGTATTTCTTTTAAAAGCTTGTAAAAATGCACCGAAGAGCCATAGCTGCTGGTTGCTGCAGACTCGTGATTTCCCCTCCCGTTCGATTTTTTTTTTTTTAGCTAGGCTGTGTGAGTGAAGAGGAGAAAAGTGGCATTTGCGGTGGGGAGGAGATGAAACAGGAGGAAGAAAAGAGGGGCGATTGAAGACGCTGCCTTCCCCTTTAGGGAGAGACTCTGTGTGCGCGTCTCTCTCTCTCTCTCTCTCCCCTGCGTGTCTCTCTCTCTCTCTCTCTCTCTCTCTCACACACACACACACACACACACACACACACACACAGAGCCCACCTCTCGCTTCCCCCCACCTTCCCCCCTTTTAAAAACCTTTTAAAAAGTGAGGATTCTTTTTCTTTCTATTGCTTGTCTGTAGAGCTGCCCCTTTAAGGATTTTTACTGGTACCGGGATCGCTGCCGGTGGCTTCTCGCTGTTTAGGAGCTGCTAAAAGTTAACATTTTGTGGGTAAGAGAAGCAGTTAGGACCAGCAGATTATCTCACCCCGCTTTCCTGCTGGCTCAATTGCTACAATTGCTACCATTTACCATTTTAATTGCTGCTCAACTGCCTTGTTTTCTACAGTATCTCTTATCAGCCGGTAGCCTCTTTGCTATCAGTGCTACAAAGTGCTACATTGTTGGAACTTTCGCTCTTAAGTCTTGGGCTGGCTGGTAGAGATCCTTATTTGCTATACGTACTGCATCACACAGATAGATTCCATTATACTGTACTGGTTTAAATTTAAGAAGCTCCAGTGTAGCAGATTGCTATTAAGTGAGTCCCCACCTGGGAGGAGAGAGAGAGAGAGAGCAGCCCTTCGGAGGAGCTCCCTCCCTCCCTCCCTCACGAACATCCCAGGGCCGGGGAGAGAGGGCTGGGCCAGGGACGCACACACTTCCCTTCCCTCAGACTCCCTCTCACGGAGTTTGGTGGTGGCTGTTGCCCGTCCTTTTCTTTCAGTCAAGAATCCTGCCCCGCAGGGAGCCAGGGAGCAAGAGGGGCACTGCTCCTGACGTAATAAAAACAAGACATTCCCTGAAAATAAGCCACCCAGTGTTTTTTTGAGGGAAAAAAGTTATAAGACGGTGTCTTAAAATGTGAGAAACACGGTAATTTGTGTTTATTAATAATCAAAGCAAAAATATTGACTGTACTGTATTACTACCACAAAATATGAAAAATATTCTAATGCCTTAAATAGAGGAATATTTATCACTAGCAAACCATAGAGGAAAGAGGTTCTGTCTGGAGCCTTGAATCACCTAATTCAGCAAGTACCTTTGAATTGCAGACAACTAATTAAATGGGGTGAAAACATTTTAGATATAAAACATAATCAGCCAAACACTACGCATACATTCCCATAAACAACATACCAATGGGTGCTGAAAAACTCCCATTCTGCTCAGGACTTCCATGGTTCTGCTGTGGATTCCTATGAAAAAGAGTTGCAACCATTCAGTCAGTTCTTTTTTAAAATAAATTTTATTAGAATTAAGAAGAGCTACAAGATTATCTTTCAGTCCGTTCTACAGAAAAATTATTATTTTCTGAGGTCCTTCCCCTGCAATATGGGCATAATATTGAGCGACTACTGTGAATGTGATGCACTTTCAACACACTCAGAAAGTGTTAGGATCAAGTTACTAGTCTTTCTCTAAGCATTTTTACTCCCACCTTCAACAGTGCTTACTTATTTTTAATCACACACTGTAGAATTTTACTTTCTCAAAAAGCCTCCTTAACAGAAACCAGATTTTACTGGACTTTTCAAAAAAAAGGACTCATGGTGCACACAGTATGCAAGTGCCTAAAAAATAGCACAATCCTGCCAATGCCAACCACCACTGAACCCTGTTGATTTCAAAGGAAGCATTCAAGAACATTCTCAAGACCAGTTTGGACATTTATTTTTGGGAAACATACATGGGATTCGGCTGTTTCTGACAGCTTATTGTTCTAATTTTGGGGGGATATGGAAAAACTAGACTGCCCTTGTGAGCTCTCATGGTAGTTTACACAGAAGACACGTTTGTCCAAAAACATGCTTGACAGCATAAATTACTACATTGCTTCATGCAGTAGACTAGGGCAGCTTACAAATTAGTTATTAGCTGTAATCCAACGTGTGCACTCCCCCCCCCAATTCCACTTAAAGCTGGCAGCCTTTTCCCAAGCCCTTTATTATCTTTCGCAAAGTGCCACACCCGTAGGTGTGAGCCCTACTGAAGGAAACAGGGTTTTGCTTAATTCTGAATAATTATGGGCACGACTGCATTGCTTGCATACAAGGATTTTAGAGTCTCAAAACGGATTATGGGAAAAGGAAGCAACAAACGGAGGGGGGGACGCCAAGGGCAGGAAGGAATGACCCTGATCAACTACAATTACTTCCTTGGTTTTGTTCGGTTACAATTCCGAAAAAGTTAAAGAAATGCTACACCACAAAAGTGAGTTTTGAAGCAAAGAGGGCTGGCACCACAATCCGACGAGGATACTCTTCGTATACCTACAGAAGCTTCACTTTAAAGTTGTTGGGGTTTTTTACCTATCGGTTGTCGTGAGCCATATCACCCTTAGCCTTCCTCCCACCAATAATAGCTTTATTTGTTACGGGTTTTTCACCTCCCCCCCCCGCCCTTCAAGTAGCTCTGGATGGCAAAACTCGTGTTAGCAGCCGACTGCCTCCAGAATCTCCTTCAATTAGCCCCGCTTCGCCTCGCAGCCTTCCCCTCCCCACGCGAAAAGAGAGAGAAAAAAATCGTTTCAGACTCACTGGTACCAGGCGGATGGGCCCTGGCTTTGTGGTGGTGCCTGAGGGGAGAGCCCACCTTCGTTGGTAACCGCCATGACCGGAAGAAGAAAAGGAAGGGAAGGCGCCGAAAGAACAAAAATATGCTTGGAAATCTCCACAAAAAGCCGGGGCTGGTAATAAAGCTCGCTCGGTTTTCTCTCAAATATGTCGTCAGACGCGTTTTTTAATAATCAAAAAAATCACAGAGCCACCCCCCGAACAACAAACCGCGTTAAAATCGCTCCACAGTCAACAGCCGCCGCCAGGTCCACCGGCCTGTTATGGCGCCCAAGACCAAATGAAATGGCGCAGAAGCTTCCAGATCCTCAACCGACGAAGGGAGGGGACAGAAGGAGGAGGGATGTGTTTGTAACGCGACATTGGCGCTAGTGCGCAGGCGTAGTTCGGGATTGAGGGTGGGGCATAGAACACTGGGCGGTAGCCATAGAGACCGGGAGGCGGCTCCTCCGCCCGAATCTTCCATGGTACAGTGAGCTTTAACTGGGCAATATGGCAGGGTTGTAAGGCGCCTTCAGCCTCATCTCCGATCTGCGCGCTTTACTTTGGTTGTACATCCTGGACAGAAGCCATATCGAACAGTTTGGGCCTTACCTCCGACTAACCGTGTACTCGCACGCTTCAGTTTCCACCCCCTATAGCAGTGATGGCGAACCTATGACACGCGTGTCAGACGTGACACGCAGAGCCCTCACTGCTGGCACGTGCCCCATCGGCCCATTCATGCTGTTGTTGTTGTCCCCCCCCCCATTTGTTCTCCCACTCCTCCTACAGCTTGTCTCCACTAGAGCTTGTCTCTGCTCTTAAAACCTAGATCCTTTTGTTGTTGTTGTTGCTGGTAGCCAGAGATTGATTTTTTAACCCGTTCTGTGCTGGGTTTTTTGGCACTTTGGCAGACTATGTCAATGCTGCGTGTTAGTTCCAGCGAAGGTATTATTCGTCATTTATTTCTGTTCTCTTCCCCCCCCAAAAAAAGCACAGCAGCTTTGGGGCATCCCCCCCAGAAGCAAAGCAACTTTTGCATCCCCCCCCAAAAAAACCTCCAAAACTTTGGTCAGCAGCTCCCCCCAAAAAGCTCAAGAACTCTGGGCACTTTGTGATAAATAAGGGTTTTTTGGTTTGGTTTGGTTAAATAATTAGTTTTTGGTTTATTAAATACAGTTATATACCGTATTACAAGTATACATTTTTGTTATTTAAACTATAAATATCGCAAAATTGTGTTTTTTTTCCTCAAAGTGACACACCACCAGAGTTATGCTCTGTTTTTTTGGCGAATTTTGACACACCAAGCTCAAAAGGTTGCCCATCACTGCCCTATAGTATACATATCGAAATTGTGTGTTTCAGGTTATAAATTCCTAGCTCGGATGGCTCGTCTTCATATGAGAATTAGACTCATGAAGGAGGCGGCTATCCATGGCTGCTAGCCAGGATGCCGATGCTCTGTCTCCACGATCGGGGAAAGTAATGCTTCGGAATACCAGTTGCTGAACAGGATTTTGGACTAGATGGGCCGTTGGCCTGATCCAACAGGCTCTTCTCCTGATGTTAGCTTATTGATGTAGTGGGACAAGACAAAAGCTACGTTTTGTTTTGCGAAGTTAGTCAATGTAATAAATACATCATTTTAGTGCACACGAAAGCTCATACCAAAATAAAAACTTAGTTGGTCTTTAAGGTGCTACTGAAGGATTTTTTTTATCATTTTAGTGGTTAACTGCATCCTTCCGCGACCCAGAGCAAACTTGTCCGAAGTGCTATTTTCACACTTAAAAATTCAGCAAACACACAAGGGGAGCAAACCTAGGCATGAATGTATACCCGCTCCTCCTGTGCATCTACATGATTACTATTCTGGCTCGATTCAGATATTATTTTCATATTTTACCGGCATAACGCTGCTTTTTTAGTTGGAAGACCTATGTTTGAAAGAGCGTGAACTTTTATTTATACCCCTTGGGTTGGGGAAAGAGATGCTGGTACCAAATCGTGCCGCGATAAAGCCCTGGCTTTACTCCGAAAGAACAAGGCGCAAGCGCGCCCACCCACCTTCACCAGACACCAGTCTTGTCCCCGGTTTATATAAGCGCACGAGCAAGCCTTCGCTGCGCGGTCAACGTTTCACCACGCTAAAACCCCGATAAAGCAAGGTTGCTCATTTATCTGCATGATTGCGAGTTTTGAAAAGTAAAACGTTAATAAATATACACTTCCTTCTTTTTTAAAAAGCAATGCCGCCTTCCCATTTGGAATCAAGCGCAACCAGCTCCGAGGCAGTAACATTTGCGATCATGAAAGAGCACCAATGCGCATGAGCGGACTTAGCTGCTCCCTTTTTTTGTACGAGCTCAGCCATTACCGTCGCAGCGCCTGCGCAGTATAGACGCCTTTTCCGTAGCTTCGGCCTTTTCAGCATCCGGGTCCTAAGCCCGTGTCTTTGTTTACTTGGTACGGAAAGGGGCGGTTCGGCTTTCTCTCCGCTGGAGGCGAGTCGGTCAGCTGAGGCAGGGCATCTGCGGCGGCGGCTTTTTCCTTCGAGCCGGTTGTCTCGAGAGCGCTTCTGCGGCGAAGTAAGTGCGGACGGGGCACCCACCCGCCCCATCCCGTCGCTGGGGCGGGTGGGGCGGCCAGGAGGGAGACGGTAGCTGCGTCTCTCGCGGGCAGCCGCTGGGCCCACAGGGGTGTGTCGGGCTGGGGATCGGGCGGGGAGCGCCACCGTGCAGCGCTGAGGCTCAGCTTCTTTATTCCAAGCCTCAATAAGTTCAATGGGACTCCATCCTCGGGAAGTGTGTTTCGGGCGACGGCCTTCCATCAGTTTCCCCCTCGCCTTCTGTTTCATTAGGAAGTCGATTCCGTGGGATTTGCTCCCGAGGAAGCGCATTTTAGACCGCATCCTTCCCAGAGCTGGGCCACCCAGCCTCCAAACTGGCCGTTGCCATCCACTTTACTTAGAGGAAAGCCTCACTTAATTCAGTGGGGTTTACTCGTGAGGAAATGCGTTTTCCATAGCAGCCTTCCTGGAGCTGGTCTGTCCAGCCTTCCAAATTAGCCATCCCCATCTCTTTTGCACTGAATTCAGTGGGGTCTGTTCCTCAAAAAGTACATTTATGGCAGTAGCCTTCCTGTCAGTTTTACTCACAAGCCCCATTAAAATCAGTGGGATGTGCTCCTCAGGAAGTGGATTTAGAGCAGCAGCTTAGAGACTTGGATTGGGTATCTAGCCATCATTTGGCCAGTACCATCCTCTTTACTCTGAGAAATAGATCCCTTTCAGTTGAATGGGATTTGTTTCCCAGCCTTAATAGAGCCTTTGTTTGGATTGATCTGCCACCCATCAATTAGCCAGTTTCATCTATTTTGGATGACTTTCTGTTTGCCACCTCTGACCCATAATATGATCTCTGGGATTTGGATGGCACAGGGACTACCAGGATGAAAGCACTTCCCCTGCAAGAGGGTGTGTGGCAGAAGATATCCAGCTCCATCTAATTCTAGAGATTTGTATACACCTCTAGTAGGTTCTCTGGCTGACCTGCAGGTTAAATCTTGGTAAATTTGCTCCAGTATGTTCAAGGTTATTGAATTTTAAGAAGGTGTGCACAGAACTGCCCTGCACACACTTTCTTGGGAGGAAGCTTCCTTCAACACAGGGATGGTGGCATGGGTGTTGCCAGGATTTTTTCGGGGGGGGGGGGGCAGAACTGGCATGATGGGTCAGCTAAGTATTTCCATAGTTTTACTTGGTGGGGCGAGGGGAGCTGCCCCTCCTTGGCTACGCCCATAGATGGTGGGAATTGGAATCTCAGCACTATCTGGAGAGCATCCAATTAGGGAAGGCTGAACTTACTACAAACTATTGCTTTGATAGTTCCATGGGGTCACGAAGAGTCGGACATGACTAAACGACTATACAACAACAAAAATTGCTTTGATGAGGTTAATTCTCAGTTATGGTGTCTGGGTGGTGGATGTTTAGTCATTTAGTCGTGTCTGACTCTTCGTGACCCCATGGACCAGAGCAGCCTGATTATTAATGTAATATAACTAAGAATTGCCAGACAAGCACAGGGCAAGGTAGCTGTGTCTTGCCTGTACAGATCCAGGTCCTTTCATCCATCCCCTGCTCCTGTGTGCAGTGCAGTACAGTAGAATCCTTCTCACTTCTTCTTTAAACAACTAGTATATTTCCCCATCCCTTGTTGAAAGGATACCTCTTTGGAATTCAGCTTTCTAGATGTGAGGCTGTCTTGCTTGGTTTTCTGGCTATCCTTGATTGCAAGTGAAGTATTAACTTCCTTTGGAACATTTGAACATTGCATTTCTCACATCCCTAGCAGTATTTCAGCTACATTTGTGTGCTGCTTTTGTGTCTATTTCCTTATGTGTCTGATTTTATCTTTTATTCTCTTACTGATATTTGTAACATTGTGTTGTTGTTTTTAAAAATGGTTTAATGTATTTTTAGAAATGTCTTTGAGATTTATTTGTAAATGGTAAGTGATATAAAATAAGTTTAAATAAATTCTTCTCACTTCAAATGCAATTATTACATTTAAAGCCACACACCTAAACAGAAGTTGAGAAACAAATTTCATTTTCTCTCCTAGGTTTTCCAAAACTCCAATATGTCTGGGTTCCTTGAAAACATGAGATGTTCTGAGTGTGTTGACTGGGGAGAAAAACGAAATACAATAGCTTCTATTGCTGCTGGAGTGCTGGTATGTATACTTAAATCTCTTGTTTGTATTTCTGTTTTTCTTAAGTCTTGCTGTGTTGGATCCTCCTCATTTGTAAATTTGTGCATGTTAAAAGCCCACTTTAGTTTAATTGAATAAAGTTGTGCATATAGAGTGATACATTACAAATAGGTAGCTCTGTTGGCATACTGTACTATATTAAAAACAAGAAAGCATATTGTACCTTAAAGTGTACCACTTCTATGGTGACTAGAACCTGTTTTGTCAAATGCAGTAAGTGGTTTTGTTGGCAGATATAAAGTTACATACATGTGTACAAAAGAGACAGAAAGGGCATAGTACAGGCATCCCCAAACTTCGGCCCTCCAGATGTTTTGGACTACAATTCCCATCATCCCTGACCACTGGTCTTCTTAGCTAGGGATCATGGGAGTTGTAGGCCAAAACATCTGGAGGGCCGCAGTTTTGGGATGCCTGCCATAGTATACAAGAGGAACCGTATGTGACAACATTAGAAGAAGCCTAAATGTGTACAGGGTAAGACTAGAAACCCATTCTCACAGTAGTAATGGGTGATGACTGTCTCTGTGGAAATTTAACACCTGTAGCAAAAAAGAAACCAGCTTCAGTTAAACTGAAACTAAAAAGAATCAAATCTGATATTTCTAGTTCACCAGTTCCATACTAGAGCTTCTAGGACAGGGGTCCCCAAACTAAGGCCCGGGGGCTGGATGCAGCCCAATCGCCTTCTAAATCCGGCCCGCAGACGGTCCGGAAATCAGCATGTTTTTACATGAGTAGAATGTGTCCTTTTATTTAAAATGCATCTCTGGGTTATTTGTGGGGCATAGGAATTCGTTCATATTTTTTCCAAAATATAGTTCGGGCCCCCCACAAGGTCTGAGGGACAGTGGACTGGCCCCCTGCTGGAAAAGTTTGCTGATCCCTGTTCTAGGATCTTTTTATTGAATTTTACTTTGTGGTTGACTGAGCATCAGAACGTCTTGGGCAACTGAAATGTTTTGCCACCGGTTTCTGATTGTTGCCATTATTGATGTCTGATAGTAGCTTTACAGCAACATTGTATTGAAGGTCATGTTGGAAACTTTTGTGTTCAAATAGTTCTTTACAGGTTGGTGGATTATCATAGATGCAGCTGTTAAATATCCACATTCAGATGACTTCAACCATTCATACCATGCTTGTGGAGTAATAGCTACAGTTGCATTCCTAATGTAGGTACTACTAATATTCTTACAGGATTTGAATAAGAATGCATATTGTAAAAATGCCAGCTGGATTTCTTATACTTAATTAATTATTAATACTTGCTTTGACTTATAAAATGAACCCATTACTTGTTGATATAGATTATGGGATATAGGTTCCATTGAAGCCTTTGTCACTTACAAGCATGCAACAGGGGTGGTTTATGTTTTGTTTTGTTTTATCCTAGAACAGCACAGCTTTACCTTCCACTTTATAGCTTAATGAGTTTCCATGGTGACCCATAGTGTCTGTCTTGATTATATCAGAATGTAGTGTGATCTGCATTGTCTCTATACTGGCATTATGCAATCTTGAGTAAGAAACTCCCAGACTGCTTGCTTGACTATGGAGGGGGGGGGGGTGAATGAATTAGGTCTCCTCTGGAGGAGGGATGGGAGAGCCAGCTGTAAACTGTATTTAAGCCAGGCTCCTTTGGGTGCAGCAAGACCAGTACCAGAAATTTCATTGTCAGTTAACACTGGTTTTGCTTATTATTTATGTACTTAAGATAGATTGTGTTGTGTTTTTTTGTTTAGGAAGATTGAGTTTATTGCGTTTGCTAAATTGTTGATTTTTATCATTTTTATCATTTTTTAATTTACTGGCATGTTCTGTATTTTATATATTTGCATTTCTGTTGTTGTTTAGTCGTGTCCGACTCTTCGTGACCCCATGGACCATAGCACGCCAGGCACTCCTGTCTTGCACTGCCTCCCGCAGTTTGGTCAAACTCATGTTCGTAGCTTCGAGAACACTGTCCAACCATCTTGTCCTCTGTCGTCCCCTTCTCCTAGTGCCCTCAATCTTTCCCAACATCAGGGTCTTTTCCAAGGATTCTTCTCTTCTCATGAGGCGGCCAAAGTATTGGAGCCTCAGCTTCACGATCTGTCCTTCCAGGGAGCACTCAGGGCTGATTTCCTTAAGAATGGATAGGTTTGATCTTCTTGCAGTCCATGGGACTCTCAAGAGTCTCCTCCAGCACCATAATTCAAAAGCATCAATTCTTCAGCGATCAGCCTTCTTTATGGTCCAGCTCTCCCTTCCATACATCACTACTGGGAAAACCATAGCTTTAACTATACGGACCTTTGTCGGCAAGGTGATGTCTCTGCTTTTTAAGATGCTGTCTAGGTTTGTCATTGCTTTTCTCCCAAGAAGCAGGCGTCTTTTAATTTCGTGACTGCTGTCACCATCTGCAGTGATCAAGGAGCCCAAGAAAGTAAAATCTCTCACTGCCTCCATTTCTTCCCCTTCTATTTGCCAGGAGGTGATGGGACCAGTGGCCATGATCTTGGTTTTTTTGATGTTGAGCTTCAGACCATATTTTGCGCTCTCCTCTTTCACCCTCATTAAAAGGTTCTTTAATTCCTCCTCGCTTTCTGCCATCAAGGTTGTGTCATCTGCATATCTGAGGTTGTTGATATTTCTTCCGGCAATCTTAATTCCGGCTTGGGATTCATCTAGTCCAGCCTTTCGCATGATGAATTCTGCATATAAGTTAAATAAGCAGGGAGACAATATACAACCTTGTCGCACTCCTTTCCCAATTTTGAACCAATCAGTTGTTCCATATCCAGTTCTAACTGTAGCTTCTTGTCCCACATAGAGATTTCTCAGGAGACAGATGAGGTGATCAGGCACTCCCATTTCTTTAAGAACTTGCCATAGTTTGCTGTGGTCAACACAGTCAAAGGCTTTTGCATAGTCAATGAAGCAGAAGTAGACGTTTTTCTGGAACTCTCTAGCTTTCTCCATAATCCAGCGCATGTTTGCTATTTGGTCTCTGGTTCCTCTGCCCCTTCGAAATCCAGCTTGCACTTCTGGGAGTTCTCGGTCCACATACTGCCTAAGCTTGCCTTGTAGAATTTTAAGCATAACCTTGCTAGCGTGTGAAATGAGCGCAATTGTGCGGTAGTTGGAGCATTCTTTGGCACTGCCCTTCTTTGGAATTGGGATGTAGACTGATCTTCTCCAATCCTCTGGCCATTGCTGAGTTTTCCAAACTTGCCCGCATATTGGGTGTAGCACCTTAACAGCATCATCTTTTAAAATTTTAAATAGTTCAGCTGGAATATCATCACTTCCACTGGCCTTGTTATTAGCAATGCTTTCATCTTGGGTGGCCCTGCATGGCATAGCTCATAGCTTCTCTGAGTTATTCAAGCCCCTTCGCCACGACAAGGCATTGATCCATGAAGGGGTTGCATTTCTAATGCTCTGTATTTCAAGGTTTTGGATCTCTCTTGTGAGCTGCTTTGGGCACAACACATTGTGCAAAAGCAGCATAACAATCGGTCCTAGGAGGGGGTGGTCAATTGTGTTAAGATTCCTGAGCTGTGAAGCTTTAGTCTTCTGTGTTTGATTGTACACATTGAAATTTTGAGAATAACTGCAGGCTTGTAGGCAATTGATTTGCAGATGTGATTCCTACTTCAGTGATAAGATTCCCACTTAGTACTTGACTAATCTGTTTTGAGCTGCTTGAATTGTTCTTCAAAACAGCTGATTCCCAAATGCAAGGTAGTATTGAGTTATATGGAGAATTACTGTCATTACTTCATAGAAGGCTGGTATAGCATAGCAGGTAAGAGTCTGAGTTACAGAGCAGGAAGACTCTATCTTGAGTATGTCATGAATTCACATGAATTCTACCTTGAGTATGTCATGAGGTCACATTAGGCAAGACCCACACTGTAGTATGGATATAATACTGCCACCCTTGCTGTGTTGCTGTAGGTATGCTAAAGGATAATGCATGTGAAGCAGATTGTAATGCTAAACAGTTCTATACAAATGCCAAGTACCTGAATGTGATACTTTATGTTCTTATTAATGAAGGATCAATGCAGTATCCAATGGACAAGTGCGTGGGGACAGTTACAGTGAAGGTTGCCTTGGGCAAACAGGTAATCTTAACAAAAATTATAGCAAAGTGTGTGGGTGTATGAGAGAGCGAGTGCTTGGCTAGGGGTGGGCGATATCTGGTTTTCAACATCACAATATATCACCAGCTAAATATAACAATATCTCAAGATATCAAGATATATATCTGCAGCAGCAGAGGGCCTTGATGAGGCTCCCTGTGGCGGGCCTTAAAATGTAAGGAAGTAGTAGATTTAATAAAAATATTAAATAACCATCCATATAATATATTTAAGATATTTTCAACTAACTTCAACTAAGTGATATGTTTTGCTTTAAAGCACATCCCAAAATAGATGTGCATCGCAATTGCCATGAGTGCAATTTCTCAACAAATTATGTATGATTATGTATATCTTAATGCAGCCTTTCTGGTTAAGCAGGGATTTGAACCCAGATCTCCCTTGCCCCCACTCCACTGCACCAGGCTCTCAGAAGGGCTACTTTGGGGGACAGCAATGAAAAATGGTGTACGAAGTTTGTACATTTCGAAGTGTTGCACTTTCATAGCCATGACACATGGAGAGCATGCAGATGTTTCCTAATGCACATAGGCTTTAGGTAGTTCTGAAGGGACTGTTAATCTGTCCTCTTCATGTCACATATTGCCCATTATTTAAATAATAATATGTTATGAACAATGGAGCAGCTTGTTTTTAAAGCAATTGGTGTGGGTTTGTTTTTTCTTTTGCAGGTGCTCGCATCTGGCTGTTCATCGGATTTATGTTGGCATTTGGATCTCTGATTGCATCTATGTGGGTCCTCTTTGGAGGCTATGTTATTCAAGGTAGAGTATCTGTTAAAGGCAACCTTTAAAATTAGCACTTTAGCTTGTGCATATACATTTTAAATTGCAATCAGGTTAAGTGCAGAGACCTTGTCTCTTGCATTATGAACACTACCTATACCCTATAACAGGCTGCCTAAACCTCAGCCCTCCAGATGTTTTTGGCCTACAACTCCCATGATCTCTAACTAGCAGGACCGTTCTCATGGATGATGGGAATTGTAGTCTCAAAACATCTAGAGGGCCGAGTTTGAGGAAGCCTGCCCTATAATAATGAAAGTGTCTCTTATGTCACTATCCTACCTAAAAGGGGGGGGGGAGGCGGCTTCTGTTTTCTCTCTCTTTTGGAGACTGAACTGTTGCTGCCTGTGGCACTGTCTTCCTTTTTCTGAAAGAATTTGTTAATAGTGGGCTACACTTAGAAGGCTTGTGAGTTTGCAGCCTGGCATAATGATTGATGCATAATTGAGTCTGATTAGGTTGGGAGATTGCTGAGAATCCTATGTATGGTACCTTCTTCTCTGTTAAAGAAAGGCTGGTATAAATGCAGTGAGGGATGGATGGGGAGCCTTTGTCCTTCCAGATGTTGTTTGACTACAGCTTCAATCAGCTGCAGTTAGTGTAGCCAGCAATCAAGAGATTAAGCAAGTGGCAGTCCCAACTGTATTAGGCAAGCCCTGCAAAACTTAACAAATCAATGAGCTGGTCATTGTGCTTTTTTGACGGGTTGGGGGAGGCTACAAATAAACTCATGGACTTCAGATAAAAGACATTCTTTTTCCCCCCCTTCCCAGACAAAGAAAAGATCTCTGTTTACCCTGGGATAGCAGTCTTCTTCCAAAATGCTTTTATATTCTTTGGGTAAGCATATTCTTCCATTCAATGGATTTGTTATTCTGTGTTTAAATCTCACATGCATGGAAGTTTAGTAGCTTGGAGCACTGTCATTCATACCAAACCTACATGTTTAGGTCACGGAATAATAAAAAATAAGTAGATTTCAAATGGGTGAGCAGGACTGGCACAAGCACTGTTGCACCAAAACATCACAGAGCTAACACAGAGATGCATGAAAGCATCTTTTTTCCCCAATGCAGCCTTACTACCTGAATCCTAATCACACTTCCCTGAGAGTAAGTCTGGTTGATCTTTGTGGGACTTTGTTGTGATGAAAGATGCATAGGGCTGTCCTGTAGAAGACTATTTAAAATATTTTTATCTTGGCTTTCCATAAAATATTTTCAAGATACTGCTTTGCGTTGTTTGATGTGACAATTCCAACATCCTATGCAGTTAATCCTGTCTCTTTTGTTAACAGAGGCCTGGTCTTTAAGTTTGGTCGCACTGAAGATTTGTGGCAATAAGCAACAGAATGTGTCCTATTTTTAATTGCCCACTCCCTTTTGTAAGCATTTGTGCTCTGGTATCAGTGAGGATGAAAACTGACGGCGCTTGAAATCATGAAATTTGTTTGTTTTTCATTCTTTTTGAGACTGTTTTCTACTCTTGGCTTCTGACATTAAATATGTAGCATGTGAACTAAAATGTAAAACTGAGAAAGAGATAACACTTATGAAGTCCCCTTCCTGATTGTTTTTATAAACGAATATTAAACAATGTAAATGCTTCTTTTACAGATCATATATATGTGGTGTGTGTGTGTGTGTGTCCTCACAGTATAACTTATTTTTGAAAATGGGATTATGACTGGCTTTGGAAGGTTTTCAAATGAAAGATGTTAATTCAGTGCATTAAAATGTAATACAAATGTACTAACATCATATTTGTTCTCTAGATTCATTAAGGCTGGCTTTCCAGCTGTGTTTGGGGTTCCTTTGTTATGCATACAGTTGATCTGTACTGAAGCTGAAGTAATTTGGTGAGTCTTGGGTGGGGGGGAGGCAAAACAACACATTTATTGAATGCAATTCAGAAATCAAAGTTAGAGAGGTCACACTCATTCACACAAGTGCCACTGGGATATTTATCGGGAATGGATGCTCTCTCTGATGGCCAGCCTAGAAAGCAGAATGATGGGCAGGTGGAGCTAAGCAAGATGGAAGCTTCCACTGATCCTGGGAGTGCAGAGGTCTTTCCAACAAATGGGTCCCTCTTGCTGGAGCTCTTATACATTTTCTGCCTGGATCTGAGCTTCTTCTTTTGTACCTTGCAAGGTTATCCAGTGCATGACAGGCTTATTTGCATCATAACAACCAATTATTAGGCTGTTTTTTTCTGAGGGAGACCAAGTACCAGCTATCCCAGGTGTGAGGAACTTTGGGCCTTCCAGATGTTGCTAAACTACAGCTCCCACCATTCCTAGCCATTGGCCATGCTTGCTAAGACTGATGGGAGCTGTAGTTTCTCAACATCTGGAAGGCCAAAGGTTTCCTGAAACGTTACCATGCTTCTGAAGTTTCTGTTGGGCCTGTGACTTCCAAGCATGATGGCTCTTATCACTGGTGGTGCTGTAGAGGCAATGTTCTAACATTCAGTTTGTGATAGTAAGCAGCAGTTCATTTCCCATGCTGACTTTATTCCTTTAGTACAGTGGTACCTCTGGTTAAGAACTTAATTTGTTCCGGAAGTCCGTTCTTAACCTGAAACTGTTCTTAACCTGAAGCACCACTTTAGCTAACGGGGCCTCCTGCTGCCGCCGCGCCACCGGAACACAATTTCTGTTCTCATCCTGAAGCAAAGTTCTTAATCTGAGGTACTATTTCTGGGTTAGCGGAGTTTGTAACCTGAAGCGTTTGTAACCCGAGGTACCACTGTAATTTTCATCTGGAGTCATCATTCAAGCCATTTATGCACAGGGTTAATTGGGACATTAAAGGCAGCGGTAGCAGGAAGAAAGATGGTAGGTATATGGGGATTAAAATTACACAACTGTGGAAGCATAGCATATTGTAAAATACTTAGCTCCATATATCACACTGTACACTTGGACAACTTTTCCACATTACCAATCACTCCCTTGCAAAGTGCAACAACTGAAAGTGCACCACCTAGAAAATGCCCCCAGAATCCTCTGCAAGGTGGCAAGAATTTTACAACAGAAAACTCAGTGTGGAAAGTTTTTTAAACCACTGCATTTAAGGTGCCGGCAGGAGGGGGTCAAGTGAGGTAAAATCCACATTTAATACCCCCTCCAAAAAAACCCAAAATCCCCAGCATTTTGCAGGTTCAGCAGTAAATAGTATGCCTTAGAGAAAAGAAGGTGGTTGGCAGCCTCCTTAATGAAGCAGTAATGTAGTTCATTCAGTCTTGCAAACAAATGGTTCCTACGAAAAGGTTACAAAACCTCTGGTGGCTTTAATGGCAGATCGACAAAATCTTCCTTGACTAGTTTACTGCAGTCTTGATGCCTGTATTCAATATCCAGCAGCTAAATGTGGAAACTAAAAAGAAAGAGACATTATTGAATTCCCCTATGAGGAAAGGTTTTAACATCTAAGGCTTTTAAGTTTAGAGAAAAGGTGGGTAAGAGGGGGCATGGTGGAGGGTTTCTAAAATTAAGAACGGCAAGTGGATAGAGAAAAGTTAGCACAGTGACTAACAGCTGGTGTGAAATTTAAAAACCTACCTCCCAAAAAGCTTGATCATCAAAATACTTTGTTATAGGAGGTGCTTTCCAGAATTCAAAAGTCAGTAAGAAACCTAAGACATTGGGAAAAGAATGCAAAACATGTACTGAAAAGCGACAAACCTTTCCCAAAATACCTTTCACTGTACCCTGTAAGGCCCAACATGCACTTACAGGCCCAACATGCACCATACACTGAAAGCAGTATCTTACAACTTTAAATAGTAATTGCTTCCCCCAAAGAATCCCGGGAACTGTAGTTTGGTAAGGGTGTTGAGAGTTGGTAGGAGGCCCCTGTTCACCTCAGAGTTCCAACTCTCGGAGCAGTTTAACAGTCAATCCCTCCTCCCATGGAACTCTCAGAATTGTAACTTTGTGAGGGGAATAAGGGTGTCAGCATCCTTAAGAACCTAGAGTTATGAGGATTATTTGGAGAAAGCAATTATTGTTTAAAGTGGTATGATACCACTAAACACATAGATAGGGCCTAAGTTCACTATTGAAGCACATCTTCCAACCATAGCTATTTGACTGTTGGAACACTAGTTTTTCACTTGATGAACATATATGGAGGAATTACAACTTTAAAATTATAGGATTGCATCCCCTAGACCCATTGAAATCAATGAGGCAGATAAGTGATGTCTCTCTTAAGCCTAAAGTGTGGCATGGGCTGTGTACACACCAGAGCATTAACATGCACATAGGTCACACAGATCCGAGTTTACCATGTGGCACTTTAGCACACATTCACCCACACATGAGTGCTTTCAGTTAAATTATTTTCCCATCTACACTAGTGGGTGGTGCTTGATGGGGTATATTATCACTCAATTTGATCCAGGGCAAATTCTCCTGCTTCTTTGTTAGTTTCTACATCTACTGACATTATCAAGCATTCTTGAAGTTTTTGCTTTATCTTTGCTTCCTTCCTCCTCTACTACTCCACATATCCTGTGGATCATCTAGTCTCACCCCTTGCTTGGTACAATGTGTGCCCATTGAGCAATCAGACACCAGTAGCAGTCAAGGAAGGGAGAGGCTTTAGCTCCGTAGAAAATCACGAAGAGTGTTTGCAATAACAGACCTGTAATGAGTCCAGCTATCAGACCGAGGGAAATGATCATGCAGGGTGCACCAAGTTCAATCAAAGCCAAATAACCCATTCTGAAAATTACAACAACAAAAAACCATTCACAAACCAGTAAATACTTTACCACTTATTCAGTACTACCATCTTGGTGTTTTTCCATAGGCCTTACACTCTGTTATTGATGGGGGAGAATTCCGTGTGATCCACAATTCATAATATGAAGTTATCTAATTTGCATTTCCAAAAACATTTGCAGGAATCAGAACATAACCATTCTTTGGCATTTGCACTTCTCTGAATTTTGCTATGCTGTTATCCCAGCAAAAATGTGCTAAAAACTATATAAGGAGTGAGTGTGCCTAAAAATGTATATACAAAAATGCAACACATTAGAGAAAGTGGTTTGCAAACATGTTACATTAGGCAAAATCGCATACAAAAATATGTAAGGGGCAATGTGCAATATGATGCTGGCAGTTTTTTTGTGAAGACTATCACAAACTGCAACAGAAATGCAGCCACCTGGACAGAGGAGAAAATTAAAGGAACAAAATTTAGAAGATAAATCCTTCCTTACAATCTTTGCTGTTTTAAAACTTTCTCTCTTTAGAGAGCCCTTTTCACACCAGCTGATCTTACGAAGAGCTCCTTCACAATTGCCATTGAATCACAGGACACTACAGAGAAATTGGAAGGCACACACTTAAAGTGTGTTACTACTGACCCAAGAGCTTTCCACTCACTTGTTTGAATTGAATTTTTGCTAGATAATGCCCAGTACTACAGTGAGTAGTATTTCCTTTTCCCCCTCCCTTGCCTTTAAAGCTTTTTAAAAACCCTCAAGGTGGTGCAAGGTTTCTCTCTACAGCTTTCTTTCTACACACTTCCTGGTGGGGCCCAATAACTATCTATTGAAAAGTTCAGAGGAGATAACATTTGAGAGTCAGGTTCCACCTACCCTTCTAGGTCATCCTGGCTGTCTATTAGGATTAGAATAATGCGGGTGATCCCTCCAATCAAACTGGGCAGGCCAAACGTGTAAAGAACTCCACAGGTATCATGAATTCTGAGTGCCGGTTCCAGGCGCTTTTGAGTTTGATGGGAAGGGTACATGTGAAAAACACAAATACTGTGTAAACACCATAAATTCAAAGCACATTTCAATCATGCAACTCCCCCATAAGGAACTAATTTAATTTCACGGCGCTGCAATTCCCAGCACCTTCAATAAACTTCAGTTCCCAAGAATCTTGGGCAGGGAGTAGTTTAAATGTATGGGATGTGTGCAGCCAAAGAGTCATGTGAATAACCCTTAACACTGCAAATCAGAAGGTAGCTGTTGAAGGGCTTGTGGGCTGGCTATAAACAGGACTGTCTTGTCTGCCACAATGCCATGGAAGCACAGAGAGGGGGACACTGCTTTGCAATAAGATCAGGAAGGTTCAATTTCTGGCATTAAGGAGCTTATAACATACTGTATGTTGAAAAAGACCCAGGACAGCCTGTGTGGCATAGTGGTTTGCAGCCAGACCAGGACCAGAAAGACCAAGGTTCAAATCCTCAGTCAGCCATGAAGCTCACTGGGACAGCCACAGTCCCTCAGCCTATCCTACCTCACAGCATTGGTGTGAGTATAAAATGGGGAGGGAGGAGTACCATTTATGCCACTTTGACCTCCTCAGAGGAAAGGTAGGGTATAAATGTAATAATAAATAAATGGATAGAGTTTCATTAACCAAAAGAGTCAAGCATTCCCCAGCTGCTCTGTAAGATGACATGTGCAGGTCTCCTTCCTGGGGCTGGCCCTACCATTAGGCAATGTGAGGAAGCTGCCTCCAACAACAGATGCTTCAGAGACCAGAAACAACTTTAAGCACCATCCCACTAAACCTGCCTCCTGCTCTCAGATGAAGATGAGACTCGGTCTAGTTATCACCACAGCTGAAATGAGAGCCAACGGTCAACCTGACTGGCTTTTGCACAAGGAATGGGGGAATACGCCATTTTGCCCTTTGCCTCAGGCAGCAAAATGCCTGCTCCTCCTTGCCCACAATCCAAGATGGGATGGTTCAAAATGGGAACTGTTACCTGTAAAAAGGCAAAGCCAAGTACAGAGCCTGCCCCGGCCACCAGACCTAAAGTCATCGCAATCCAAGGGTATTGGATGATGGGAACTGAGAAGCCAACAGCAACCCCACCGGCCAGAGTGGCATTCTGGATGTGGGCCTGTAGAACAAGCAAAAGAAGAGAGAGAGGAATGAAAAAAGTTGGCTGGAAACGTTTTACTGGTGAAAAACTGGTGGGTGTGTAGATGTTTGTTTGGGTTCGTGGGTGCATGTCTTGAACCAGGATTTCCAGCAGCCAGGCACCAGTTAGGCTGCAGAGCCAGCTTGTCCACCACATACCAGCAAATTCAGGTTGCGCAGTTCTAGCTGACCATTAGGTCTTGTGCAACAAGCCAGTTTCCCCAGAAGATCAGACTTTCTGCGATAGGGATAGTGATGGGGACCTGCACTGGAAGTGTGAGATGGGCACTTGCTTTGATGCATGCATTCTCCAGTCTCCGCGCAAACAAATGAGAGGGAATGCTCATTAAATAACCAATGCAAGCAAATACGCAAGCAAATTGGGATGATTTTTCAATAAATACGGGTAGGTTGCTTGGAAGTGTGAGCATTTCTCTTCATGGCCATCTCTCTAGTTAAGAGAAAGTCCCTCTAGAAAGTTAGAGAACAGGAACTTCTGACTTACCATGTGGAACGTCCCATCACTACTGGTAGCCTTCGAGAACGCAAATGCAGCAACAGCACTTGTAGCCATTGCAAAATAGGTATTGTAAATGGCAGCCTGTTTTTCATCTTCATTCTCTACCAACACTGAATTGAAGCTGGGCCAGAATGCCCAGAGGAAGAGAGCACCTAGTGAACACCCACACACAAAAAGAACAATTAGTACCCTCTTGAACTCATTAGATACTTGCTTTTGTTGGAAGTGACAGGGTGCAACTCAGCTTGCACTGTATCGGCTGATGTATCTGCATGAGAAAGGGTAGATAGAGAGAGGAACCTCCAAACTTCCTAGATTGTTCCTGCTTGTGCCTGACCTGTTGATTTTCCTGCAGGTAATCTTATGATTGCAGGCCTCACTTCCTCCTCACCTTCCCCCTTCTTCTCCAGGACCCCATATGACAGGGGTGTCAAACTCAAATTCATTGGGGGCCGCATCAGCAGTTTGGTCACCCTCAAAGGGCCGGTTGTATCTGTAGGACTATGTGTCCACTCTTTATTATCATAAATTATTGTCACTGCATTCAATTATTACTGTTTTTTGTAATAATGTAAATAATAACTAGATCTGAAAGCAGAAACATAGTCAGAATAATGGCAAGTAGATATTCAAATGTAAAATTATTGTACAATTTATTGAAAAATGATTTTTGGTAACTGCACTGGGTGGTGGAGGCTCGCTAGGGTTTCATGCAGGACCTTTGCAGAGCTACTAGTACCTGGAGATGCTGGGGTCCTTCTGCATGCAGGACAGATGTTCTGCCAGTGAGCCACCACCCTTCACCAAAGGGACTGGCTGAGGTTGACTCACTGGAGCTGCTCTCCTGGTTCCAGGGTTTAAGGGCCAGAAGTATAAAGCAGCATCCTATGTTTCTGAGGAGAGGGAGGGGAGGGGAGGAAGGAAGGAAGGAAGGAAGGAAGAAAAGAGGGAGTGGGAGGGAGAGAGGAAGGAAGGAAAGAGGGGAGAGAAAGAAGAGTAGGAAATAAGGAAGGGAATAAAGAAGAAAAGAAAAAGAAAGAGGGAGAGAAGACGGAAAGGGAGAAAGAAGGAAGGAAGTAGAGGGAAAGAAAGAATAAGAATGAGGGAGAGGAAGAAAGATGGGAAGGACGGAAGGAAGAAAGGAAGAAAGAAAGAAAGAAAAGAGGGAGCAGGAGGGAGAGAGGAAGGAAAGAGGTGAGAGAAAGAAGAGTAGGAAAGAAAGAATAAAGAAGGAAAGAAAAAGAAAGAGGGAGAGAAGACAGAGATAAAGAAGGAAGGAAGGAGAGGAAAAGAAAGAATAAGAACGAGAGAGAGGAAGAAAGAAAGGGAAGGGGGGGGTCGCTGCCTTGATTCAGCGCCAGAAAAGAGCGCGAAGGGACCCAGGGGCAAAAAGCATTTCCCGTGCAGCGTGAGGCAGCGGGTGTCCGTTTTAGGAGAAGTGCGTAAAGCCTCAGAGTTGCACGTTTGTGAGGCTGAGCCGCTGCTGAGCTCACGTTCATGAGGCTGAGCCGCGGCAGGAGGAGGAGGAGGTGAGGCAAGAGGAGGAGGAGGAGGCGGCTTGCCGGGTCGGTGAGTCCCGAGCCTCTGGGACGCAGCAATGCTCTGTAGCACTTTGAATCCTCCTCCTCCACACGGCGCTGCTGGGTGCTTTGTCTGTGCTTCAGCAGCAGCAGCCGTTTCCAGGCGCCGAGCCGTGGCAGGAGGAGGAGGATTCAAAGTGCTACAGAGCACTGCTGCGTCCCAGAGGCTCGGGACTCTCTGTGCGGCGCTGCCGGGCACTGACCCAGCAAGCTGCCTCCTCCTTCTCCTGCTGTGGCTCGGGGCGCTCCACGCAGCGCTGCTCTGGCCGCCTTTCTACCCCCCCCCCCGGCCCCAGCTGTTTGTCGGTGCTTTGCTTCAGCAGCAAGGTCCCGCTGCTGGGTCCCGCTGGCTGGGGCGCTCAGCGGGCCACATGATGAGGTCTGGCGGGCCGGATTAGGCCCCCGGGCCTTGTGTTTGACACCCGTGCCATATGAGAACAGATTTATTTTGAGATTTCTCCTGTTGAGATGCCAAAGCAAGCGTGGCTCAATTAGCCAGGGAGAACTAGGATCTTTCCTATCAAACACATATTTCCAACAATAAACATTAGCTTTGTTACTTTCGTAAACCTGGAGTCCCAGTGAGATTGTGTCCAGTGTACCAAGAGAGCTCCTCCAACCGGCATTCCGTGTTCAGTTAAGACTCTGCTAAGCATTCAACTCCAAATGCTCACAGACTGGGCAGCTGGACCTGAATCTAGAACCAGGAAGGCTTGGGCTTGGATTAGCAGGCCCCAAGTCAAGAGGAGGAAGCAAAAGAGAAGGGGAAGCCTGTACGATGGGAACTAGGGTTAGTGAAGGGGTCTGTCTGTGCCTTGACTTCAGCCACTTTGGAAGGGAGAGAAGGAATGCTGACTCCCCCCCCCCCCCGGACCTTCCAGCAGAGCAGAATGCCTCTGTGGAGACAGTGGGCAGCCAAAGGAGGAGGCAGCTGCAATTGATCAGGAACCTGAACAGGAGAGGGTGCTGTATTGTTGCCTAGAACGAGGAGCTGCCTCCACAGATGGGAGCAGACCCACCAACCCCAAAGCAGCTTGCGGTGGCAATCCCAACATTTCTGCAAAGCGAGCGAGCCCCATCAGTGAGTGCACTGCGCCTCATCTTCAAAAGCTTGGCAGGTGGGAGAGTGGCAACTATTGGGACATCTTCATTGCTTCCATCCAGTTCTGACTTTACTGCCTGATTCCTGCACTCCTGAATCATGGCTCTTGAACTCTGGGTCTGCTGTTGAACCTGTACTATTATGTGCTTGAATAAAGATCCCTTCCATACCTACACATTCGTGCATCTGTTTGCATGTATTGGCTGCTAGCCAGGACAGCTTCAACTACATTAACCTGTGCTGCCAATGTCCCTTCAGCCTGAAGATGTAGCATTGCCATCCTCGGACTCAGAGGCCTCCATCACAAAGGCCCTTGTGAGACCAGAGTCTTCCCTGCTCTGCTGGAGCAAAAGACTGGTGGAGTTGCCTGGGGCCCTTTAACTGATAAGTTGCTTTACAGCAAGGACAGGGCTGCTGTGGCTATTTTGAGCTCAGTCTCCATTTGATGGCTGCTGAAGCAACATCAGAGTGCTGCTCTCCTACAGAGCAGCTTGAGCTTTACATCCAGCCATAGCCTTGCCTTGTACCAATGGATGGGTGAATCTGTCCGTTGCAGTTTCTCTCGGCTTCTTGTTTTTCTGAACTTAAATGCAGTTCTCCACATGTATGTGGAAATTTGAATTTAAAAAAGAGCAGCTGCAGAATTCCTCTTTCTCAGAAACAACTGCACAATCTGAAGGAAGACTTCCTAGATTTATTATTTTTTACATTTATTTTCCATGTTGTTTTCCTTAATGGAGCCCAAGGCAGTGTAAACAAAGTTCCCAGAAAGTCACCCATCCAAGCACAGTCCATGCCTAGACCAACTTAGCTTCAACAAGGTAGTGGTCTCATGTGACCATCCCCAGAGACACTATGTTGCCTTTGGTCCAGCAGTCCTTCCCAACACCCTAGGAGTGGAGCAAGCAATTTGCAACAATTTGTTTACCACTACTGCTTTGGGCACTACCTTAAACAAAAAACGGAAAAACCTATACAGTATTCAAGATACAGCCTATCAATCACCCTGCGCGCATGGCAAAACAAACACTGAGCCAAGAAGATATGTAACTGGATCTCCCACTGAGATATTATGTTTGCAAGGAAACAACAGGTGTGTGTTGCTTGTAATTTATTGCAGCCATGGGAGGCAAGCGGGGATCTGTCTGCAATAACCGCAGTGAAGAGTTGGCCACCATGGAACTTCCATGCCTATCAGCAAGTTCAAGGGACAAGTGTCAGGATCAGAAGCTGCAGCTTAAAGTACTAGCAACAGAATCTCCCGTGTTCTTCCTCTGTCAAGCTGCTCCTCTAACCCAGGGATGCAGAACCTTTTTCAAACTCATGGCAGCATTCCCACCTGGGCAGAAGTGGGTGGAGTCGCCACAAAAGCTTTCCAGCAGTAGTGTCACTGCTGTTTACCAGGAGAGGGACGGGTGAGATAAAGATGTTTAAAAAATGAAACAGGAGTGGAAATGTTTGCCTATTCATCCCATGTCTGGAACGGAAATCAATCAAGTAAACATGATTGATATCTACTGTTTTTGCTTTCAGCCCATCAAAAATATGTAACTAATTAATTTGCATGGTGCTTTCCTTGCATTGAAATGAATAGGGTGGAATAACATAACCTACATAATTAATTACCTAAGTTTTGCAATTTCGCCACAGCAGAACATGAGACAAATCACGTAATTTTGGGCAGGAGGTAAACTGCAGCAGAACAGAAACAGTGCTGCCGTGTTAGAAACTGAGATATGAAAGCTAGGAGCTAAATGACACCTTAATCCTAGGTTATGGGCACAACAACAGAATGTCTAGACACACTTTTTAATAACAAGAATACAAAGCAGAAAATGAATGAACTGCAGCTAAAAATATTATGTTCGTTTTTCACATGCTCTCTAGTCCTTCCTCTGCCCACCCCCCTAATATTCTTGAGAGGGTCTCTTCTCCAGTCTTCAGAGAGTAGCTGGAAGTGGGGAGGCAGAAAAAGGTCCTCCTTTCCTTCCACTCTGCAGTTTTAATCTGAAATCTTAGGTGCAGTACTGTGCCTTGAGCTCAGAAACTGCTCACGCTAATGAAATTCCCTGTCACAAAATGCGCCTAGAACAATGGGAGTTTTGAACACTACAAAGTTGCATGTGGTGGATACAGGGTGGAATGGGAGATGTTGCCTTCTTGCATCCCCATGGAGGGGTTGGGGCTGTGCCACACAGTAACAGGAGCACCAAGATTGCCTCCACTGGTGGGCCATGCAGCCCTGACTTTACCCCTCTCAGCTTGAGGCTGCAATGCTGTTGCTGGGAGGCTATTCCTGCAGCTCCACCCCTCTGGGCAAGCACAAAATGACTGCCATGGGTAGCAAAAGAAGAGATGCTGGTTCCACAAGCGAGTACTGTGCTCGTGGCACTTTTATCAATATGTGAATACTGACACCTCATTTTTACAAAAAGAAAAAAGCCGCCATCATCATCATCTTCATTGCCATGTGCATTCATTTTCCAGGATATCGTAAAACAGCCTAACACAAGTGATGACTGAATATTTCAGCAACATGGCCCTTAATTATTCTGCTCCAATTGTTTTTTGGAGAGGGAAATTTACAGCTAATCACAAGTTACAGACACGTCTTTGGGCAACCTGGGCCAGTGGGATGGGCGGTTCCCTACACCAAACACTGTTCTGCTATGAAAAAGGCATGCTTATCTGTATTAGCAGAAGGAAACGTCTTTGAGGCCCAACCTGACTCTAACACATGCACCACCCATTAACGTTGTAGCACCAATCAAGCCATGACTCTCTGGCAAGCGGAGAAATACGGGGAGGCTGGAACTGCACTTTACAGCTCAATTAGTGGAGCATGTCACTTCTGCTGATTTAAAAAACACCTCTGTTCATTCTCGTCTCTCTGTGTCATTCTATAAGACTGTTTCCATGAAGATTCAGCCTGAAGAGCACATACAAAGATGTTTGTAATGATTACACTGAATCTGGAACTTTAAACAGCCATGGATTCTCCCAAAGAATCCTGGGAACTGTAGTTTGTTAAGGGCACTAGGAGTTAAGTGACCCCCATTGTCCTCAAAGAGCTATAACCTCCAGAGTGGTTTAACCCCTCTTCCCAGGAAACTCTAGGGGCTGCAGTTCTATGAAGGGAATAGGGGTCTCCTAACAATTCTTGACATTCTTAAGGGTGAAGAAGACTGTGACCAGTTGGCAAGCGTTCCTGCTCAGTTCGCTGCACAGGTGCTGCCGATGGGCAACTTCAAAGCCCCCCGTAGGTTTCTTTCTCTTTAAACCAGACTTGGACTAGGCAGCCCTTCAAACAAAGGACTCCTTCAAACAGATGGCTGTAAAAGCAGGACACATGGTCACTTTACCCCCAGGCAGATGCCCCAGAAAGATATCCATGATATCAAAAGCTGTTGAGAGATCCAGCAGAACCAAGAGATAGGCTTAGTGCATGGCAAAAGTCATCCGCCAAGACAATCACAGTTCCAGAACTGGGCCTGAACCCAGATTCCAAATAGTCACAGCTATGTACATGCCATACATTTAATGCACCGCCCTCCCCCCGAATCCTGAGAACTGCAACACCTTCAAACTACAGTTCTCAGTTATTTTTTGACTGATTAAGATGGTCTGAAACTGGAACGACTTATGGAGCTGGCTGATTCATCTGGGAGACCCTGAGTCCAGAGGAGTGGGGGCTGAATTAGATTTAAGTGTTTAAATGTTACTAGGTTAGAAGAAGTAATATTTGAATTTATGGAGAATTTTTGGGAATAAAATTTAGGCTAAGGGGGGAATAAGAAGATAGATGGTTGGAAAAATAAAGTTAGATTTGGATTAATTGGAATATTTTAGGTTTAGGATAATTGATATTTTTAGAATAAACATAATTGAGAGATAATGATAAAAATGTGTAAAATGATATAAGATATAATATGAAAATTGCTTAATTTGGATTTAAATATGGACCCAGTGTGGGGGAAATCGAGGAAGTCTACAATGTTAAGAAAAAATGTTAGAATTGATATGTTTTTCTTTCTTTTGTTGTTGTTGTTGTTTTCTATGTATTATTTTTGCTTTTTGTCTTTTTGTTTTTGCTTTTTGCGCAGGGGCCATGCTAATCTTCTCTGTATCGTTCCAATTTTAGTATATGTGCTGCTTTTTGTGATTTTGTGTATTTTGTAGTGTTTGAAAACGAATAAACATTATTTGAAAAAAATAAAAATAAACTACAGTTCTCAGGATTCTTTGGGGGAGTTGGGATGTGCTTTGAATGCGCTTGAGATCTATAGTGTGTATGCAGCCTGAGTTTCATTTAAGAACACTTGAAGTTGAGTCACCAGAACTATACACACACCAAATATTGTCAGATCTTTGTTGAAATCAAACTCAGAAGTCAAAAGTCAGCTGCTGAATAATGTATCCTACTATGTCAAATGCCACATTTCAACATCAACATCCACTGGGGAGAACTTCTCAAAACATATTTGTTTCAAGCTCCAGTAAAAAGATTTGTTTGACCTCCCACCCCTGCCTTAGGACACTGATGAAAACAGCTTACCCAGCATTGCAAACACATCAGAGGCAGGCTTTGATCTTTCTTTCTCAACTTTTGGGTGCAGCGAGGAATTGTAGAGGAACCAGGAGACAGTGGAGCCAAAAGATGTCCCAAATAAATGAACATGCATCAAGCTGATGTGGCTCCTAATCTGTAGAACACAAAAAAACCCAGTCACCATTTCACAGAGAGCCAGGGTGGAATGTATTTTGTGGGGAACTGGATGCTGGAATGGACTTTAATCTGATTCTGCACAGCTCTTCCGTTAATATATATTATGTGGGAACTGCAATAAAAATGTTGCAGCCTGCTCCTGCTGCTCCACGTACCTGCCAGCCAGCCATCTTTGCCCTCTTCCATATCCTATTCCTCTCTCTGGTTTTCTGTTTTCCAGCCCAACATACCCACTGAGGCTGCTCCACCCTCACTTTGCAGGGTATTCCCCCTCTAAAGCTATTTTGCAAACTCTGGGTCCCCCCACCCTGGCAAATCTGCATGGGCTGTGCTATTTTGCCTACCCACTCAGGGAACTGAGCTTGAAATTAATATACAGGATTAGACAACGGTGTGGAAGAGGGTGTATCTATCAGTGGCACAATAGTTAATCAAAATCTCCATAGTTCAGAGCAGGGGTCAGGAATCTCTGGCTCACGGGCCAATCTTGGCCCACCAGGGGGTCCAATTTGGCCCATGAGGCCATTTCCCCAAAGGCACACCCCTGTCAATCAGCTAACATCTCTCCTAACTTCAGGTGATGGGTGAAAATGCAGGGTTCAGTTCTGCTGGGAACTGGACACACATCCAAGGCAAGCAACCCTGGTTGTTTTTGGCAAGCATCAACTGTGGGAGGGCCTGCTCATGATGGGGAGAGGAGAAAGAAGCCCTTGCCAACCCCATACTTGGTTCTTTCGGAACCCTGCGCAAGGGATTTCGACAGGTGAGCAGGACGACCCACTTATCAATCATGTGGTGCCATAATGACATCATGTGATGGACATGTGGGTTGCCCCTGCCCACCTGTCAAAGTTGGTCTATGGGGCAGAGCCAGATAAAGTTCCCGACTTCCAGTTCCGGAGAAACAAGCCACTTGTTGCTGAGGGCTTCCCACGGGAGCTCCTTGCTGGCTGCTGGTGGGGTACAGGATGCTGGACTAGATGGGCCTTTGGTCTGATCCAGCACTAAGGATTGGTAATCAAAGCTACTAGAGGCCAGCAACCTTAAACCTTAAGACAGTGTTTCCCAACCTTGTGCCTCCAGATGTTTTGAGACTACAATTCCCATCATCATCCCTAGCTAGCAAGACCAGTGGTCAGGAATGATGGGAATTGGAGTCCGAAAACAGCTGGAGGCACAAGGTTGGGAAACACTGCCTTAAGACACAGAAAGCCGCTCTCTACAAAGGCTGCCTTGGCAACTAATGCCAATTAGGGAAGATTGCAAAACAGAGCAGCTGTGTTTGACCTTCAGATACCACAAAGGGACCATTCCTGAAGGGGAAAGGCCTCTGGAAATGGGAAGCTGTCGCAGAATCACCCACCCACCCTATGCCTTGTCTCAGTAGCAAAGAGGTTTCTATACGTACCCCCAGAACATCCACAATGACCCATCTGTTCCCAGCGAAAACAGCCACCTCCACCATAGCCATGCAGATTAACTGCATCAGGTTGGCTTTGCCGAGGATCGCGCCAGCTGAAATCAGCACTGCTGTAATACTCATAATGGCCACCAAGATGCTTTGGGAAAAGAAAAAGGAGAAAGCAGTATTGTCTGTAGCATCATTTTAGAGTGCTGAAGAAGCCCCCTCCTCCAGATTAGGAGACTGGGTGGTATCCACAAATAGGATGTGCAGACAGAGTGGATATAGCCAACTAACTTTTTCCATCAGGCTGCAGATGGTCCACAGTAAATTTTGAGGAGTTTCAATAGCCTGAAAATATTCTGGGTATCCAGATACTGCCGAGGGTGTTGCTAGGGGTGGTGCCAAATCTTTTCCTAAATGCCTCGGGTGCACCAGAGTCAGCAATGGATTCAGGGGAAATTGAATTGAAGGATGATCTGCATTATTGGCTAGATATTAATTTGAAGGAATAAATTAATTTTAGATGACTTCATCTGGATATGATTTGGGGATAAAGAATCACGTACTCGAAGGAAAAATTAATTGATTTGGAGCAAGCTCTGTTGGGTAATGAACTGAAGAGGAAATGATTCGGGTTGATCTGCTGGGTTGACTCATTGACAAATGTATCTGAGGTGATTTGGATGGAAAACTCATTATCTTGCCTTCTGCGACATTAAAATTTAAAAATTTGCATCTTTACATGTAAATTGGCATGTGCAAATTTTTCACAAATGTGCATCTATGAGTCTATACTGCAAATCTTGCAAGTACCAAACAATGCCCCTGCATAACTGGTTTTTATGTGTTGCTTGCGTTGGCCTGAATGTTGAAGAATCATTTCATTCAAAGAAAAGAAAAACACCATTAGAGATTTATGATACAGGTGCGGTGAAAAGAGCTGTAGATGCCCTGACAATAAGGTATAATACATTCACTAATCCACTCATTCACTCACTCAAACACTTATTTTTCTAGCTCAGACTTTGCCAAACTGGCACCCTCCAGATATTTTGGGCTCCAAGACCCATCAACCCCAGCCCCAAACATCTGGAGAGTACCAGGCTCACAAAGGCTGCTCTAGCTAATAAATGCAGGTAGGTGTGTGTCTGTGTTTGGAGCAAACCAGGAATGAAGATGAAGCACATCATTAAGAAAGGGAACAGGCTCATTCATTTTGAGTTCAGCCCCTTGGTCATTTTGGTTGCCCTCATAATAAACAGCTATGAGGATGGGAAGCCTAGCATTATTCGGCTAGAAGTGGGCACAGTTTGTTTGCTCTGTGAATGAGAGGAGGGAGGGAGAGAGAGAGGGAATGAGAGAGAAGAGCAATATTTCTTGGTCTCCAACTGCCCATGTTTCAAAGAAACATGCTAAACTAAAACCACAAAACCTCAGACATATCAACCACTGATCAAGGCAGGGCCCTGTAAAGCGTGTTAACTACCTTTGCAGATTTATCTTCACTTGCCCATCTGAGAAATGGAAAATGAAGCCATTCACGATCAAAGCCCACTGCACTCCAAAGGCTGCAAGGAAAAGGCTGAATCCAGCGCTGCTGAAGCCATATCTTCTCAGGAAGGCCAGGAGGAAGGCGAAGCCCAAGACCACCATGATGTTGACATCTTGAAATGCTGCGTGCAACAGAGGCCATTATTCATTTGTTATTTACATTTGTTTGTCACTTTTTACATGCGGACATACACACACTCCAGATGTAATGCCTCAAATACTAACACTACCTGAAATAATGCAATCAACTTACTCTCATTTGGGGGAAATCGAGCCTTAACCTTGGAGACTCTCCCCAGCCACTTAAGTTCAATTAACCTACTAATTAAACAGAATAACACCTGCAACCCTGGAGAATACTTTCAAAAATGTATAGGCTTCTAGGTAAATCTGAAACAGAACAGGATAGTAAAAATAAGTACATGCACAAACGGGAACATGATCTGGGATATGAAATAGATATAGGCGATTGGAAAGAATTCTGAGAGAAGAATATAAATTTTACAGCCTGTTACAGCTTAAGAGAGAATTATATGAAACTTCATTATCGCTGGTACCTGGTCCCAGACAGGTTAGCTAAAATAAATAAAGACTCGAATAACAAATGTTGAAGGTGCCAGAACACGATTGGTACACTGTTCCACATGTGGTGGACCTGCCCAGTAATTCAAAAGTTTTGGGAAATGGTGCATGCAGAAATTCAGAAAATTTATAAAAGTATCATTTGTTAAAAAAGCAGAGTCATATCTCTTAGGAATTATAGGCGGTGATATTCCATGTGATAAAGTTAACACCTTTTTATACGCATCAACGGCCGCTAGAATAACAATTGCCAAAATCTGGAAAGATGCATCTACACCAACAAAAGGGGAATGGTTAAGCAAAGTATGTGAATACCTAGAGTTGGCGAAACTTACAGATATAATAAGACAAAAACCAAAAGAGAGGATCAAAAAACAATGGGAATGTCTTAATGACTATTTAAAGAAGACGGAAATAGGGAACAGAATATGGTTATGTTTAGATTGACCTTGAAGGATATGGAAAGTAAGAAGATCATGTTTACAGATTAATTGTTATATGTGAAATATATTATATAATCCAAGTCAGGGATTTTTTTTTTAAGTGAACTGTAGATTACTGTGTGGAAAGCGGTGGAAGTGTATCTTGCAGTGGATTCTTTTGCTGTATTCTTTGTTGTATTTTCATCTTTTTTCTTTATTTCTCTTTTTTATTGTTTTTCTTATTTCTATTTCTTTATGTTTACCATTCTATATTTCAGTTCTTTAAAGTGTATATATTCTTTATTTCTTACTTCATATATAGTTATATTATTTACATTTATATTATTTGTGATGTATGTATTTGTAATGTAAATACTGTATGATTTTTTAAAAATGTAATTTTACGATGTATAAATCGTTGCTGAAATAAAATTATTAAAATATATATTAAAATAATAACACCTGCAACCCTAATTTCAATGAATAAGCAGGCTTACCTGGGTAGATCGCAAGGTCTTTTTGAACACTTTGATGGTCATATGAAAAGAAAAAGAAAAATATAAGGATGAAAGCAGCTTCCAAAAAGAAAATGAGCCCAGGCAGACGAATCCGAAGACTTGGAGGATACAAAGAAGGCATCATGTGTTCAAGAACTAAAGCATTTAAAATGGGAAGCGGGTGTTAATTCCTTGAGTTAAAAGAGAGAAAGTAGCTGAGAAAGTCTGAATGTGATAGCCAGAAGGCATTAAGCCTTATCTAATGCTGCCTGGCAGAACAGGCCAATCTGCTGTTGCTGGGTATTTTGACTGCTGTGGAGTTGCCTTGTGATCTGAGGTTGTGGGATAAGGCTGCGCTAGAATGAGGGCTCTTTTGGGTGGTCAGAATTTTTCTGGAGGAATTAGCGACTAACTTAGGTTCATTAATTTAAGTGAGTCTGAGCAGGGCTAGCACAGGATACAACCCAAATAACTATTTTGTATGGAAAAAACTCTCATGGCCCAGATGCATGGAGTGTGGTTTTCAGTTTTCCAGTACTGTACAGTGGTACCTTGGTTTACGAACTTAATCCATTCCAGAAGTCCGTTCTTAAACCAAGGCGTGCTTTACCATAGCAGCGGGGAACTCAATTTGCAAATGGAACACACTCATCAGGAAGCAGAACATGTTCTGATTCCAAGGCAAAGTTCACAAACCAAAACACCTACTTCCGGGTTTGCAGCATTCTTAATCCAAATTGTTCATAAACTAAGCTGTTCTTAAACTAAGGTACCACTGTAAAGGGAAAAGGTTTGTGTGTGTAAAGCTGGTGTTAAATTATAATGGAATAATAATACTGTAATAATAACAACATCTGATTGGGTTGCCCTAGCGGCCTAGCCGCTTTTGGCAGCTTCCAAAAGAATATACCGGTAAAAAACATAACAAAACATCAGATATTAAAAACTTCCCAATGCAGGGCTTCCTTCAGATGCCTTCAGAAAGTCGTATAATTGTTTATCTCTTTGAAATCTGATGGGAGTCCAAAAGCACAAGCTTGCATCAAAATTGCCTTGTCAGTCATTTGTGAACCGCTCTGAGATCTTTTGATGAAGGGCAATATATATATAAATTTTTTAAAGGTTGGTGCAAGGATTTCTGCTTGTGTAGCAGAACTCCCCCCCCCATAAGCCCCTAAAACCTCCTCTGGGTGTTTCCCCAACCCTTTGAAGCAGGTTTGGGGAAGATGCTGAACGCATGCGGGGAGAAGAGAGGAGGGAATTCCATTGTACAAATACTTGTGCTAATGGAATGAGGGCATTAGATACCACCCACAATACAGTATGTGGTAATTGAACTAGACCTTTCATGTGCACAAAATGAGCTTTCACAGCAGCTGCAATTGTTGACAGCACAATCATCTTAGTATTGCTGAGTGAAGTGACAATTCAATTAAGAGTGTAGGCACATGCAAGATGAGCATCCTAACCATTGATAACAGCAGTGAATGATGTCAGTAGAATCATTTTAGCACCCCTAAACAAATTAATACCTGTAGTGAGACTAGAAACCATTGTCTCTATTGAGACTGAAGTGAATATAATAGAAAGGTGAAGTAACAGTGGCACAATCCAGTGAGATGTTCTCTGGAGCAATAATGGGAAAATTGAAATGGGCAGCTTCCCATCTGCTACTGCCATAAGCCTGGGCCAAGAAACCAGCTGGATGGGTGGGGACCGGCACTATCAGTGGGCTCTGCTTTCTGGGGGTGCTGCGTGCTGCCACAAGCCTTGGTATGGACCGCTTTCATTCACTAATTTATTTATTTCAATTAGGTATCGGGGGAGAAATTTTGATTCAGTTCACACGGAAAGGCAATCTTACCTAATATGCACTTTCCAAAACAATATGGAAACCACAACATAATCACCCTTCGAAATTCGCACTTCTCATAATTTTGCAATGCTGCTATCCAGCCAAGTAAAGTGCACCAAAAATGTACTAGGGTAAAATGTGCATTAAAATGCATGTTAGTGAAAATAACATACACAATTGCAGCATACAATGGAGAATCGCTTGCAAAAATGTGTATGTAAGGCAAAATTGCATACAAAAATATGCATATTAGAAATTCATACTAACATGCTGAGTTTTCACAAGGATTTTACAAATAATTAAAAATTGATGTGGAAATAATGATAATGATAACTCAGCACAATTCAAAGTGTTGGTGCTGACCTTTAAAGCCCTAAACGGCCTCGGTCCAGTATGCCTGAAGGAGCGTTTCCACCTCCATCGTTCTGCCTGGACACTGGGGTCCAGTGCCCAGGGCCTTCTAGCGGTTCCCTCGCTGTGAGAAGCCAAGTTACAGGGAACCAGGCAGAGGGCCTTCTCGGTAGTGGCACCCGCCCTGTGGAATGCCCTCCCACCAGATGTCAAAGAGAAAAACAAATACATTTTAGAGGGCATCTGAAGGCAGCCCTGTTTAGGGAAGCTTTTAATGTTTAATAAATTATTGTATTTTAATATTTCTGTTGGAAGCCGCCCAGAGTGGCTGGGGAGGCCCGGCCAGGTGGGTGGGGTATAAATAATAAATTATTATTATTATTATTATTATTATTATTATTATTATTATTATTATTACTATTATTATTATTATTATTTATACCCCACCCACCTGGCTGGCTCCCAACAGAATATTAAAAACACAATAAAACATCAAACATTAAACGCTTCCCTAAACAGGGCTGCCTTCAGATGTCTTCTAAAAGTCAGATACAGTAGTTGTTTATTTCCTTGACATCTGATGGAAGGGCATTCCAGAAGGCAGGTGACATTACCGAGAAGGCCCTCTGCCCAGGTTCCCTGTAACCTCACTTCTCGCGGTGAGGAAACTTCCAGAAGGACCTCAGTGTCCGGGCTGAATGATGGGGATGGAGACGCTCCTTCAGATATATCGGGCCGAGGCCGTGGAGAACTGAACTTGAGTTTGGAAAAATGAGAAAAAGAGAAACCAAAATTCTCCCATCCCCAATGGAGGAAAAGTATTGTTGCACAACATCCCAATCTCCTGAGTGGTGCGAGATTCCAGGGGTTCCAGGCACCTGTCCAGGGTTCATGCTTCCTTTTGAATGAGGGAAAGCAGAGACTGTGGTGTCTTTGGGATTTTGTTTTGTTTTGTTTTGTTTTGTCGTTTCCGACTCTTCGTGACCCCATGAACCAGAGCATGCCAGGCATTCCTGTCTTCCACTGCCTCCCGCAGTTTGGTCAAACTCATGTTCGTAGCTTCGAGAACACCATCCAACCATCTCGTCCTCTGTCGTCCCCTTCTCCTAGTGCCCTCAATCTTTCCCAACATCAGGGTCTTTTCCAGGGAGTCTTCTCTTCTCATGAGGTGGCCAAAGTATTGGAGCCTCAGCTTCATGATCTGTCCTTCCAGGGAGCACTCAGGGCTGATTTCCTTAAGAATGGATAGGTTTGATCTTCTTGCAGTCCACGGGACTCTCAAGAGTCTCCTCCAGCACCATAATTCAAAAGCATCAATTCTTTGGCGATCAGCCTTCTTTATGATCCAGCTCTCACATCCATACATCACTACAGGGAAAACCATTGATTATATGTGTATAGTGTATATACGTGTTGTTTATTTACACATATATACCACCTGAGCCTACAGTGGAGGGGTTCATACCAGGTCTTGCTTCTCCCATGGCCACAGCCTTGGATTCTAGCAGCAATCTGGGATAGCTCTGTCTCCCAGCTGCACAGCCTGCTGGCTTCTACAGTACAAACTTCAACTCTGCAGTTGCATTTCTAACAACCAGAGAGTTGAGGTACATTCTTTATCTGACACAGAGCCACTTCCTTTGTTACCTTAATGGCCCATACTTAATAGGTCATTACCTCACCAGGGAGCTAGCCTGGCTATTCCAGGAATTGAATCCATGCTGGATCTAAGACTTGTAAGGGGGCTCAAGCATACAGCCTACCCTCTGCAAACTCATAACAGTATCCTTGTTTGAAGCAGAAACATTCCATTTGTGTTATTGACTGTAAGCCACCTACAGACCACGAGAAAAGCCTCCCGGCTACTAAATATTTTCATGATAATTAGCTGGTTTCTATTTTGTCCATACATGGGTTACTTATTGTTTACTTTTTTTGTACTGTATTTCAGACTTCTTCTGTCATGGAACCCAAGGCAGCCTCTTATCTAGGCCTGGCTAGATTCAGACCTGCTGAGTTCCCTTAAAGCTGCTATATCATTACAGTTTTTAAAGGCCTTTTCTGTACAGACACTGCCATAATAAGCAAGTGGCAGTCCCTTCCACAGGGAAATCAGACTGTATTATTCTCCCCAAGTGTTTAGCACATTCTTACAGGATGCAATCCTAGCCCCATTCACCTGGGAATAAGCTCCATTTAATTCAATGGGATTTACTTTCCTTATAAATGCGTTGAGGGTTGCAGTCTTAGTCTGGAGCTCAGCAGGCTATGAACTTCATGGTTTTACTGTTGACCTATTAGTGCTCTAACGATTGTTGTTGACCACTTGGGGCAGCTCCATTTTCAGGAGGAAAGAGGAACATAAAAACTCATTAAAAAGATTAAACAAGGTGCCATCCCATGATGCAGTTCTTCTCTTCTTTCAAAGACGCTGCCACGTCCTAGCCATGTCTACTCAGAGGCGAGCACTGCTGTATTTAATGGGACTTACTTACCTCCAGAAAAGCATGAATAGGCATGCAGCCTTGCCCCTGAGTAGACATGCACAGAATAGGATCGGGCTGTCAAGCTGCGACGCTTTATAATCGCTTTCACACGCGAGGCAAGTTGCATGGGACTTACTTCAAAGCAAAAAACGCTCAGGGCCTGGGGCATAACAGCATTTTGTCAACTGGCAAAATATTTACCCACATAGCAAAACCTGGCTGGTAACTAGGAATACACCCAGCTCCTCCCTTGGCAGAGAACAGCAGCTATTGCTGCTACCTTAACAAATGCCTATCAGGGAAGAAAGGTTTTCTTTGATTGGCCAAGACTCAGTTTCCCGTGTCACTTTACTTAGCCGTTACACCCAGTCTCACTTCTCGCATTCTTTATTGGTCCTCCTTAACACCATTTATTCAAGTCAGAAGTTTATTCGATACATAGCCTGTCAGTCAAGACGGAGGGCGGGACTGTGAGCGAGCTGTGTTAGAATGCAGCGGGATCACCATTCTTTGCCTCTTTTTACCTTTGGTCCTTGGATTACGCGAGCCTTTTAGTCGGGGTTTTATTGGCCAATAGCCCCGCCAATCAAACCATAGGGGCCCGTATCTAAATGTCAAAGCTAAAGGCGGGATACAAAAAAGCTCCTTTCTTTCATTGGGGGATAGCTAGGCTGCTCCTCCTAATTTGGTACCAACTATTCAATGATTGGGTAGTTTCGCCATCAATTTAACAAATCCTTACTTTCACGGGCTGCTCTGGACGCCGTTCTCCCTGCTGGGCGGGACTCGTCATCCTAGAAAGGGGCGGGACCACAAGCGTGGATCTCCTCATTGGTTCTGCCGCCCGCCTCTCTGCCCTCTAGCCCCATGTTGATTGATTCGCTCGTCCGTCGACCTCATGTTATGCCTCCCGCCGATTGGCTTGTGTCTGAAAGGAGGCGGGGCAGGGCGCGGAGGCTGCGCGCGGGGACGCGGCGGCGGGGAGGGACAGATCTGAAATTATTTTTTATTTCTTTGTTTCCTAGTCGGGCGGGGGGAGAAAAAAAGGAGGGAGAAAGAAAACGGGGACGGGGGGAAAAGGCGAGCCCCCCCAAAACCATACTCGGAGACCCGCTGAGACTCCCTCCGGCGGGTCCCTCGGGCAGGCTTGGATGTTGTCGCTGTGACCCGGGCGGGGCAGGAGCGGAGAAGGAGGCGGCGGCGGCGGGGGGCAGCGGCGGCGGCAGCAGCAGCAGGCGCCACCACCACCGCCGGGCCAGGCCGGGTTGGGTCTCGCCGGGCCGGACGGGAGGATGAAGCGCCGGAGCGCCGACTGCAGCAAACTCCGGCGGCCGCTGAAGCGGAACCGCATCACTGAGGGCATCTACGGCAGGTATGGCCCGCACCTGCCTCGCCCCGCCCCGGCCTGTCAGTGGCATCGAGGGAGCCTCTCCGGTCCCTCCTCCCCTCCTTCCTTCTCTTGGCTTTGAGGTGAAGCAGGGGAGGGGGCGCCTTCGCCGCCTCAGCCCCCGACGGGGCTTCCTCCTCCTCTTCCTCCTCACGCGAAGAAGGACAGGCGAGCTTGGCGGGACTCCCCTCATGCCCACAGAAACGCACACGCGCATCACTTTCACACGCCCCCCCCCCCGGCACCTACCTCATTATCTCCTCCACACACCCCAGTTGCTTCTCACATGCAGCCACTTCCCGCCCTTTGTCCGCCCTCAGGCTCCCCTCAGGGCCCCGCTTCTTTGGTCTTTGGCGCTCTGGGCCATTGTCTTCAGGAGAAGCAAAAGTAGCCCCCTCCCACGACGCCCGACACTTCTCTCTCCTCCCACCACCTTCCCTCAAAACGCTTCAAGGGTAGCCCTGAGTGGGCCTTACCGGTATTTTCTCTCTCTTCCTCCCTTAATAGTTACCTCGGATCCCTCCCCATTCGTCTCTGAAGCAACGTCTCTCTCCCACGTTTCTGCCCCCCACAAAGTCCGCCCAGAGTTGGGGTTGCCACTGATCCTGCAGACATGCATTGGGGGACGCCTTTTTTTTTATTTTACTGCTTCTGTAAGAGCCCTGCTGCTCTTAAATCAGGCTGCAGCACAATAGTGGGATGTGACCCACAAGTAGAAGCCTGATGCTTAGGAGCCTTCTCTCTCTCTCTCTCTCCCCGCCCCCCCCCCCATGCCTCACATTGGGAACCTTTCCTCTAGAAACCTCTCTCTCCCTCTATACCAGATGTGGTGAGCCCTACAACTTGCATCTTCCCTGACCATTGGCCAAGCTTGCTGGGCCAAAAATTCCTCACACTTGGTCTATACTCACATCTACACTGACTACTCTTGCTTTGAGGCTTTCACAGGGACAATCTCTGTTGACAGATTTCCCATCCCATTACTCTCTTGTGAAGCCACAGCTTAGCTCCCACCCCAATGTGTGTGCAAACACACACACAGTCTCCTTGTTCTTACACTTTATCTTCCCATGTATCTATTAGAATGTCTCCAAATCATTGCTGATAAGTATTGTACATATTTTTAATGCTGCAACAAATACAGGACAAACTATTTAGTAACACACACACACCAATGCTTTGTGGCCTCAGAGGCTTCACTTCTGGCTCAATTTCCACCTCCCCCAAGATAGCTGTCTTTAGAACTTGGTTCCCCTTCTCCCAATTGTGGGAAGCTTTCCTCTATGATTTCTCTAACAACACACATACCCTTTCTCTTTTTAAGAGGCTTAAGTGAATGATGCTCTGCATTCTATTGAAATATCCCCCCCCCTCTTCCCTGAAACCACACCTCCTCTTTAGTTGCCATTTCCTCCCCGCCCCACAACTCTTGCAATTTAAGTGTTTCTAGATACAGTACAGTACCAGACAGATCGTCCCCCCCAATCCCTTTCTCTTAACCCATTCCATACAACCTTCATTTTATGTCCTCACCCCAGTTGTGGTTTCAGTTACATTGACTGCCCTACACTTAGTGGCCTCCATTCACTGTTTTTCTCCACATAGATGAATACCTTTCCGTAGAGTGCAATCACACCCATCAGTTGGGCACCCACAACGCTGACTATTCTTGCCCTTAAGAGTTTCCTCATTTATATTTTACTTTGAAGTCACACTTTCCATAGAGTAGTAGTCCTGTTTGCTCTCAGTTTTATCACTCATGCTACTTTAGATTGGTACTGTATTCTGAAGCCCCACCTCACTTCAGTTGTGTGGCCTTCCACCCACCCTTCAACTACCGCTGCCCCTAACTCAAAGGTCCTTTAGACTTTCACTATTATTCCCTCCTTTGTATTTCTTTTGATATATTTATCAGACTGCAGTTCATTTGTCATCCTCTTCAGTGATTGTCATGCTTCTATTCCTGCTTGTCCCATCCAATCAAACTTCCTACCACAGTGCTCAACCCTGCCCTGCATTGACAGACCTCCTCTTAAGAGTCTACCCCACACACATTGATATACCTTTCCCTAGGATCCCCTCACACAATGCACTGTATCCCAGACACATACTGACAATTCTTGCTGTTAAGAGTCATCCACCTACTATGTCCTTGTCCTCTGCACTGACAGAGATCCCACTTACCCATACTCATTTGAGCCACTTTTACTCATTTGAGCCTGACTCTCAAACCCTGCCCCCGCAAATTCTGCTGAAGTCCCCATTCCACTGGCTATGCACTTACACATTGATAGTCCTGCCCTTAAGAGTTCTCCACCTTTTCTGCCATGACAGACCTACAACTTCCCCATTCATTATGCTTCCCCCATCCAGACCAAGCCAGTGTGTCCAATGGTCAGGGATGACATGAGCTGTAGTCCAACAACATCTGGAGGGCCACAGATTCCCCACGTGCTCCAGAGAGACCCCCCTCCACATATCTTCCTCTAACACACCTTTCACAGCAATGAGGAAGGCCCTCGAGAAATTGGCAGTCCTCTTTTACCCCACACCAGATGGGCTCTCAGATTCTCCCTTGCATTTGTTTTTATTGCCACAATTTCTTCCCATGTCCCTAACTACCTTCCCATTGTGCCCTCTTATTGAATATATGCTGAATATTCCCACAAGTATGTGATCAAAATATGTTTTTTAACATTGAAGCCCCTTTCTGCCCCTTAGGACTTTCATACATTCTTTCAAATGACTGACTTCTCCTTGTGATGTCTCTTCTTAGGCCACTATCCCCTTTTCACTTAACCTTTCAGCCCCGTCACGCTATGCTATATTATATATCTTCATTAATGAAAAGTTTGCCTGATATGTTCTTGCCTTCCTTGCAAATACTCATGTCTATTCAGGAGATGCTCTGATTCACACCTCCTTCCCAAGTTGTGTTATTTCACTTTCTTTTTGTGTCTTCCGTTTTTGTATGGTGACTTATTTTTAAAGCTGTGTCAGAGTGAAAGGCAATGATAAAGATATTGTTCATATTCTCTGGTGAGTGGGTCTCAAGATTTTCCATGGCTATTTCACATCTGCTATTAAATAGGTTTTGGGGAGCTGTATGCATAGACTTCTTTTTTAAGTTAGAAAAATGACTGTTAGCTAGAGCCATCTCTATTTACCTTGCTCTATTTACTTCTTACAGCCGGGACTTAGTTTCTGGTTCATCAGGTGTTAAAATTATGCACAACTTGCAGAAGTGCTGTGATGCTGTCAGTTTGTACAATTACAAGGGGCCTAATAGATGTGAAATTTTGGCAGACAAAATTGCAGTTGTCATTGACAAAGCCTAAGAAACTATGTTTTTATTGAGATTTGGAAAAGAGACCAAGCAAAAGCTTCAGCTTAATACTCAATGCTATGCAGTTTATGACTTCTGCCTTCACAGTAGCCACTGACTTAACCACATGGGCGTAGCTGTTCCCTCAAATCAATAAAAATAAATTAAAATAAATAACAAACTAAGGTTCTGGCCCCCTAACAAAAGGCCTACTCCCCCATACAAAAATACTGGCTACACCCATAAACGGCCATCTTAAAGAATACCATAAATTGGGACAAGACTAAACCATGAGAAATTGGTTTTCCTCAAAGACTGCCCAATTGAAGTCACAATTTTGTTATAAAAAGATAGCATAGGTGATTGCCTAAGAACATTAATTTAGTGCATGTGTATACAACTTTACACACAAACACCAGAACAGTGCTGCTCTGTTACTTTTCTTACTGTACAGCAAGCGGCAGGATCTTATCAGAGGTGGGGTTTGGCCCTCCCAACAACTTAATGTTAATCTACCTGTGTGTAGAACTAGTGTAAATTCTCTTTGTTAGCTATGAGTATTACAAGCTGTCCCATTTGAGCTCATGCTTCTGTAGATCAGCTGTCCTCAACTTTATGCCCTCCAGAAGTTTTGGGCTACAAAACATTGTTATGCTATCTTCAACTGATGGAAGTTGGTGTCTCAAAACATCTGGAGGGGATGGCAGTGGAAGATGGTTACATGTTTTAAAAATAATGGAAGGAAAAGACCAAGGAGACTTTGTCCTTTGCACATGCCAGGGAATATCACAGCAAAAGCCAGTGCTAATCACATATGTACTATAGAGGGTTGTGTAAGCCATAGGAACATGGCCCCTGCTCTCAATGTGTTGTGGTGTGGGTTCAGCTTTGTGTAACCTGCTTTGCAAGGTCACAGCAGTTTATTTTAATTTAGCAGTTATGCCCTTTCTGCAAATATGAGGCTAATACAGTCAAGTTGCCTGTTGAACATGTATGTGTACCCTGTTTCTCATATTTTAAGACATACCCATAAAATAAGCCATAGCAGGATTTTTAAGCATTCAAGGAATATAAGCCATACCCCGAAAATAAGACATAGTGATAAGCGCAGCAGCAATGCCGGCCACGGCAGGAGGAGGAGGAAAAAAATAAGACATCCCTTGAAAATAAGCCATAGTGTGTTTTTTTGAGGAAAAAATAAATATAAGACGTGTCTTATAATATGAGAAACACGGTAATGGTCAACATGTGCTACAGACATTTGGTTAATTTATTAAGCAGATTAAATTGTGACTTTAGCCTTCTTCCTGCATTTCTTAAATCGTAATGCAGCAGAAGGTATTCCTTGTGTTTTATTCTTCCCTGCCAATAGCAAAATAGGTTTGTTGGCTTTATTTTGAATATTCCTGCAGAGATGTTGGGGGTGGATGAACACAGCACAGTTGCCTGAGGGTGAAAGGAAAAGACTCCCAGGCCCAAAGAGGATCTGATAAAGTGTGTCAGAAAGACAAAATGCTGTTGATTAGTAGGTCACTTGAGGAAAGTGTTGCGGGTCTGTATTACATTGTCAGACTTGCCTGTTCACATTGATGTTTGTGATAAACAGTAGCATGTTGAATAAGCTATCAACTTTATCTGTCGTCATATTTCTAGAGTAGATTGCACTGGCTTTCAGCTGAGGTGGATGCATAATATCTCTGCCTGTATGAGGTTTGGTATAAAGCAACTAAGGGATTGTGAGAAGTGGTTGCTTATTAGTAACTACCAATTAGGAGATATATTCACTTACAGTATTTCAGGTTGTGAAAGAGAAACATGATTCTGTAAGGATTTCCAAAAATAATTACCCTTTTCCAATTATTATAATTATTAATGTCCACAGCCCTGTAAATTTGAATGCTTGTTGCTAGTTGACTTTTTCATTTCTAGAAATGGTGGGTTTTTTTGTTTTTTTTATTTGTGTTTTGCTTTTAACAAAAGCTCTTGCTTGATTTCGGGGGGAGTGAAAGATTGGTGGTGTTTCTAGAACACCCAAAATCTAAAATTTAACAGGATTGAGCTTTCTATCCAGAGGATGTTTCTGTTGTGCTTCTGCTGCTGGACCTTGGGGTCGCTTCCAACTCTACAATTCTATGATTCTGTGATTCATTGAACTCAAGGGGGTGTACAGAGTCTGTGGGTAATTCATCCTATCCTCAAAGCAGTGCTGTGAAGTAGATTAGGCTGGGCGAGAGTGACTGCCCCAAGGTTATACAGTGAGTTTTATGGTAAAGTTGAGTTTTGAACTTTGATGTTGCTGGCCATAACCAATTCTCTAACCACCTGTATATCTTACAAAGTTCCCAGTTCAAATGTTACTTCAGATAGAAACTGAAAGGGTGGCTGTAGGCAAGCTGCTCTTCTCAGCTGCAGTAGGGGATATACTGACATGCTTTAAAGAGCTGTTGTAAAGCTTCATGTGTGGAGGACTTTGAATGCTTTTAAAACATTACATAAATGCTAAGTATCATTGCTAAAAATATTATTTCTACAACAGCCAGTTCTAGAGCTGGATTTTATTTATTTATTTATTATCTAGTATTGTGCTGGTACCCATGAAATTGAAAAGTTTAGACATCTACGCTGAGCTGGTGCATATTTATTTAAAGTCTGGGATCCAAGGAACTATTTAGGTTCATCAGAAGACTTTTTTCATTTAAAAAATGTCAAACATTTTCTACGTGTTGTTTATACACACACACACACAAAGTCCCTGCCCACATGTTTGCAACATAATAGACACAATGCAGAAGGGGAAATGATAGGGTGGGATAACAAAAATAAGGAAAGTAGGCACCTGTTCTTACATAATTGATAAAATGGCTGGATGGGATGGTCATTGTTTGGGGAGGGGAAGAGTCAAGTGGTAGTGTAATTGCTCCAAGCCAAGCTGATGAAGTGCCCTGTGCCTTCTCATCTGGCCTTCTACTGCAACTATATAAATGCGCCCAGTATAATTTTTGAGTTAAATAGCTGATACCCTCCCTTTCTTAAGAGTTTCACCAACTCCTCTCAACTTCCAAAATAGTCTGCTATGTGGTCTGCCCAGGAGGATGGGGGTGGGTCTGCTGCTCAAGAAAAACAAGTCCAAACAAATCCCATGGTCTCATGGGACTAGTTGTGCAGGTTTTCATCTGATATATTTTTCTGCAACATTGCTCCTTTTGGGAAAGCAAAGCAACAAAATTGTAAGAGGTTGCACAAGAAACAGGTGTGTGTGGGGGAATCGTGTGCAGGTGATATTTAAAGAAAGAAATGGTACTGTCTTTCAAGTGTTCTTTACTTTGAATACACTGTACATTCATTTGATCGCTTTTTGCGTCAAGAAGCATGTGTGGGTGAGACTTGCAGTACGAAAGTGGGAAGGTAGTACACTATTCATTTTTTTGAGGTGTGGGATATCCTTTTAGCAAGCAATCCCTACCATATTGTATAGCTTTTACCAAACTTGGTCTAAAATGATTATGTAGTTACAGTGGTACCTCGGTTTAAGTACACAATTGGTTCTGGAAGTCTGTACTTAACCTGAAGCGTACTTAACCTGAAGCGTACTTTCCCATTGAAAGTACAGTAATGGAAAGTGGATTAATCCATTCCAGACGGGTCCGTGGAGTACTCAACCTGAAGCGTACTTAACCCTTAGCTGCCAAGTACCCCGTTTTTCGTGGGAAACCCCCGGATTTTAATCCGTTTCCCGCTGTTCTCCCGAATGGAGAAAAATCCTGGAAATTCCCCAGATTTCCTACATGCCAGGGAGCCTCCATTTTGGGTGCTGCTCTGACCATGTGTGGACACCGTCACCATGCGGCCACCACCAAGATGGCCACCGGGCATGCGTAGAAGCAACTTCCGGTGCCACTCTTCCCTATTTCCGGTGCCCACACATGGTCAGAGCGGCCCCGGAAGTTGCTTTACGCCACTGCTGATTCCGCATTTTTCAGTGGGAGACTTGGCAGGTATGACCTAACCCAAATTATGAGTGTAATTGGTTCTGAAAGTCCGTACTTAACCTGAAGTGTATTTAACCTGAAGCGAACTTCCCCATTGAAAGTAATGGAAAGTGGATTAATCCGTTCCAGACGGGTCCGCGGAGTACTTAAACTGGAAGTACTCAAACCGAGGCGTACTTAAACCGAGGTATGACTGTATTTATAAGTTGACTCTGTGCTCCAAGGCAATGTACAGTATTTAGAAATTGAAAACAATAATCCAGATTTACTGTCAGGTTTTTATTACATATTTTAAATGAAATTTTATTAGTGTTTCAAAATTGCATTCTAGATGTCAGAGACGCGTTGTGTTCTGAAATAGCAAAATAACGTGGCATTGATCATGCTGTATCAAGAGTATTTAAATCCAAGTTTTCTATTTTAAGAATTGAATTTTCAATTCTTCCTTAAGTGGTGGATCATTAAGTGATTTCTTAGGCATTCTTGAGCCTGCTGGTCAAAATGGAGTTCTGCTGGTGGTGATGGTGGACTTGGAGTTCCTTAGCAAAAGCAAAGTAAAGGGATATTGAATACAGTTGTATGACTAAAACATTATTGAAGGGGAATTTTAGATGTTCAGAAAGAGCTGAAAAGCAGATTGTTGAAAATCATGGGCCATGATAATATGTTGGTTCTATTTATAGTACACTTGGGATCTGTAGATGCAGTAGGTAGGAGCAAATACATATAAGACAGATATTTATTTTTATGGTGAACACTAATTTACTGAAATTCCTGCATGGGTTTCTTCAGCGCAGTGTGTGGATTACAGTTCAATAATGGGCATTTTGTGCTTAGGAATCTTCTTTCTGTACTGGAGCCTGAATATCTTTGTCTAAATCGGGGCAGCCTGGATCCATTCTCAGGCCCCAGCACTGTCTAAGCTCAATACAGCACACATTAAGAGTATGGTGTCATTTCGGAACCAGGCCACCCCTCAGTCTTCTGAGTTCTAACGGAGGGGTGCCCTAGTTGCTTCTGTGACACAAAATGGAGACCTCCATTCAGTGCTTGGGAGACTAATGTGTGCCTGACCAGCTTAGAGCCTTGTGTGCAGCTATTGGCACCTCACATATTGCTGCTGGCCTGGGCAGTATCACATTGCCCATCTGTGACTTGGCATATGCTGGAGGGCGGGATGCAGTACTGTTGGCCATGGGCCATTCCATTGTCACGGGTGGGACACTTGGACCATGTTTTTTGGTATTCACACATGTGTAAGAATGTAAATATACATAAAAATTAACAACCAAAATTTGAACTATGTTCTTAATAAGATACTGAACATTTTACTAATTTTTTATTATTTTTATGGATATTTTTGACAATTTTATTAAATGTTAAAGTATTGTCACGGGTGGGACAAAAAAAGGACATGGGGCTTGAGATAAGTTTGATTTATGGAAAAACTCTGTGAGTTGGGAGGTGAATCAATTATAAACTCAGCATATTTGTTTAAATCAATGTTTATTGGTTACAACTATGCAATCAGAAATTCAGGTTAAGAAATTTAATGATACAAAATTAAGGAAAAAATGCTGTCACGGGTGGGACAATGAAATGTCACGGGTGGGACGCGTCTGGCATACACTTGATTTAACATACAATTAAGGTTGTTAAAAATAGAATAATTACAAAAAACCTTTTGCTATTACTATACTTACTATCTACCATAGCCTACAAAGTATAATGTTGTATTTACAGTGGTACCTCGGTTTACGAACACCTCGGTTTACGAACTTTCGGTTTACGAACTATCCTAACCCGGAAGTTAGTAAACCGAGGTGCCGGAGGTCTACTGAGCGTCCGATGCCTTCGGGGAGGCCGGGCCTTCGCTCCGATGCCTCCTGGAGGCCCGCAGCGAAGGCCCGGCCTCCCCGAAGACATCGGAGCAAAGGCCAAACCTCCCCAAAGGCATCGGAGCGTCGGATACCTTCGGGGAGGCTGGGCTTCGCTCCGATGCGTTTGCGGAGGCCGGGGAGCGTTTCCGTGACTGGGCTGCAGTCACGAAAGTGCTCCCCGGCCTCCGCAAAGGCATCGGAGCCGGGACTTCGCTCCGATGCCTTTGCGGAGGCCGGGGACCGCTTTCGCGGCTCCCCGGCCTCCGCAAAGGCATCGGAGCGAAGTCCCGGCTCCGATGCCTTCCGGAGGCCGGGGAGCGTTCCGGGGACTGCTTTCGCGGCTGCACAGCCCAGTCGCGGAAACGCTCCCCGGCCTCCGGAAAGCATCGGAGCCGGGACTTCGCTCCAATGCCTTTGCGGAGGCCGGGGAGCCGCGAAAGCGGTCCCCGGCCTCCGCAAAGGCATCAGAGCGAAGTCCCGGCTCCGATGCCTTCCGGAGGCTGGGGCTTTGCTCCGATGCCTTTGCGGAGGCCGGGACCGCTTTCGCGGCTGCAGCATCGGAGCAAAGCGGTTAATCCGTTCTAGGGGGTGTTTTTCCTCGTCTAGAACGGATTAATCAACTTCCCATTACTTTCAATGGGAAAGTTCACTTCGGTTTACGAACACTTCGGTTTAAGAACAGACTTCTGGAACCAATTGTGTTCGTAAACCGAGGTTCCACTGTACTAAAATTAAAATCTATTAAAAAAATATTTTCTTGATTTTGATTGCTGATTTCAACTGTTGGATTATCAATCTCATAGCTGCCAAGTTTTCCCTTTTCTCGCGAGGAAGCCTATTCAGCATAAGGGAAAATCCCTTAAAAAAAGGGATAACTTGGCAGCTATGCAATCTTAAATAAGGCATAGGCCTCTTGGACTGTCATATTCATATGCTGCTTTTGGATTTTGATTCTTTTTCCACTTGTCGGATCTTTAATAGATTTGACATCCTTAAATCCTGGTGCCTGCCTGCTAATATCATCTGAATTATAAAACTCATGGACCTTTGAGATATTATCTTGTGAAATAATAGAACTTTTGGTGTTCTGTTTAGGGCTTTTATCATATACAGTCGTACCTCGGGTTGTGAACTTCGCAAACCGGGAAGTATTTTGCCGCGCGCGCATGCGCAAAAGGCGGTTTGGGCCCTTTTCGGGTTACGAACTTTTCGGGTTACGAACTGCGACCCGGAACGGATCGCGTTCGTAACCCGAGGTACCACTGTAGTGGTTTTGGCGCTTGAGGTGAACTCTCATACACAAGCTTTCGTAACATGGCTATTCTTTATTCTTTTCCGTGGACTTAATGGCAACACTCTTTTAACTTTGGTAACAGCCTTTCCAAGAGATTGTGGGCATTTAAATGACCCAATCTCTGGAATAGTAGTGTCGCCAATTGGCCTAGATTTTTTTCTTTTATCTTTTGTCTGTACTTTCTTTTGCGCTCAGTTTCTTTCCGTCTGTATTCCATAAGTGATTTTGCAGACAAATTCTTTACCAACTTTTCTCGCCTCTTCTTATCTCTGACCCTCTCCTTTTCTTTGAAGCTTTCACATTCGTTTTTATCTTGTTTTAGTTTTTCACGCAGCTTTCTCATACGTTCTGCAGATGTAGTCTTTCCCATTTTGTGTATTGATTCAAAGGTTATATTATCTGTATTACTGTATGTATTCGTACTAGGGTAAAGTAACGGTAACTGCCTTTATGTTCCAGAAGGAACAGCTACTATTGATTCATTCAAGCAGCTGCATTTGGCGCCTTAGTCTTATTGGTTTCCACCAAAAGGCAGCTTTGTGATTGCTTGAGATTGTTCCCTCCAAAATGTATCCCTTTCTAGCTAGTTCCCCTCTCCTCAGTCCCTCAGTCTTGTTTGCCAGAATAAAGAATTGTTACATGAGGAATCTGTCTCCTGTCTGCAGAGAGCTGAAATCATTTGCTGAAATCACTAACTCAAGCTACAACAGTAAAACAAGTTGAAAACTGTCACGGGTGGGACAGAAAAAGAATTATTAAAATTTCATGGTGTTTACATTAATTAACTGCATTTTTATTATTGATAGGTGTGTTATACTCTAATACATACTCCCACAATAAAACAAACATAACCTATAAATTAGTTTTATCACAAAATAAACTTTTGTACCTTTTGCTGTCACGGGTGGGACACTGAAACAGCATCCCATTCAATAATAAAAATAAAATAGAAATAACTTACCTATTTAAAAATTTTCAAGTCCAATGTGTAGACAAAGTTCTTCACTTTAATAATATACCAACAATGACAACCACAATTTTTGTTTATCTTTAAAAAATAATGCCAACCTAAATGAACAAAATTAAGCTACACAATCAGAAAAATGATACTGAAACTTCAAGCTCAGATTTCTCATGAAAAAAAATAATTTCAAATTCTTTTTTCCTTTGGAATATTGAACTTTAATATGTTTAGTTAATGAAACTATAAGTAAAATAAGTATATTTTAAAAATAATTTTTTTCTAATCAGGCTCATTTTTCACGGAATGGCCCCCATCTCTTATCTAAATCCTATTTAGAAACTCACATTTGTCTGCAGATTCGTTGTTGGAGCCATTGTGTAAAATAGGCTCCTGTTCTTGACGTGTTTTACCTTTAGCATTTAAAAATTCATTTTTCTACTCCTTCTAAAATACTCAGTTCCTTTTCCTTTTTGGATAGCACAAACATTTTGAGAGTATTTTAGTTGAGAAGTGAAACACTTCAGAAATTGCAAAATATTCTATTTGCATAGCCACTAAAATGTCTGATCAGTTTTTAAAAGACCCTTACAAATCACGAGTCTCATCTTAAGTTTTCTGTTTCAGGAAGGGATTGTAATGGAATGGCAGAAGTTTTATACTTCTTGTCATTTCCCAATGTGCCAGCTCTATGTATGTCCCTAGTACGGATGAATCATGCTGATTTTAGGGATTGTTTTACCTGGACTGTAACTTTTATTTCCTATTTGTCATTTCATTTCTTAGTGACAGTTTCTGCAAGCATGCCTCCTTGGCAGACTGTAAATGCCGTAAAAGAAGAAGCTTGTGCTAATGAGGATTAGCCTCTTTGATGCATATCAAAGATGCTTTTTCTTTTTCTTTTTAAAATGCTCTTTCTCTTCTGTCCTTTCTTATCTTATATCACCTAACGTGACTCTATAATCAGTAGGTCATGATATGAGAGGAATGCTGCATGTAATCACATTAGTCATGGTCTGCACACTTTCAAGTAAGGGTATTTTCTTGATCTGCCTTAAAGTAGCAACAATTTTTATATAGTAACATCATAGTTGTACATAAAATGCGGACTGCACAGTAGGGGAGCTACTATGCTGAACTGTGTGGTAAAAGAGAGAAGGGGATGTTTTTCTTCCTCGTTACAACTGGATTCATGCCTATAAGAGTCTTTATCTAATTCTTTGGACAGCTCAGTCCTAAGGGGCCACTTCAGTCACAGCACAGTGAACAAGGGGTATTAGTACAGTGGATCATAGGACTGGCTGGGAGAGAGCTGACCAAGATTCACAACAATTTCCCAACAGAAAAACAACAACATGTTCCTATATTTCTCTTCAACTTGTATTCAGACATAATGGTAATAGAAAGGCAAGTAAAAACTCTGGGTTGTAGCCAACTAAGCTTTATTCAGAGTAGAGTAAACCCATTGACATTAATGGACCTAATGGTGTTTCTGGCTTCAGTGGCAAGGCACTGAAAACATCAGTGCTCAGCAGGGGCGTAGGAAGGGGGGCGGTCCGCCCTGGGTGCCCTCACTGAGGGGGGTGACATTCAGCGCGCTGTGCACCCACGACTCCCAAGCTGTCAGGGTAAGGGGGGAAGCTGCACCGCTTTGCCGGTGGATTCCCCCCTTCCCCCTCCATTTTGACAGCTTGGGGGAGACTTGTAAGTCGTGGGTGGGTGGGTGGCGCACTGAATGTCCGCCATGGGCGGCTTGGTCCACCTCCATGGGTGGCTCGCTCTGTCCCTGGCTGCAGGGCCCGCATGCCGCTCTGGCCACCTGAGTGGCTATCCCGTGCCTGGGAGGGCACCTTCCACGCCACCCCCCCCCTTGGGAGTGCGCCCGCCCTGGGCAGTGCGAGCATATGCTCTGTCGCTGATGCTCAGGACTTCAGTAAAGAACCATTTTTACAGTGATATTTACAGTTAGTTTGATTTACTTGTATTAAAGACATATACTTAATTCCCTTTTCCTTGTCCATTAAATAACTGCTCCCAAGGTTGAACCCCCTTTGATGGAGACATTCTTTTCTTGAAAACGTCTGAAGTATCAAGACACACTGTGATGCTGTTGCTGCCGCCATAAATAACAACAGCCCCCTCCCTTTCTAAGGGCTCTGCTGGTTTATGGTATATAATATTCAAATTTTGGAATAGAATTGAAGCTAAATTCAAAACAGAACAAAACAAAAATAAAAAGCCAATAGATAAAGCTTATATTATGGAAATAAAAAAAATTCCTTCAGTAGCACCTTAAAGACCAACTAAGTTTTTATTTTGGTATGAGCTTTCGTGTGCATGCACACTTCTTCAGATACAGTGAAATGGAAGTTTCCAGGCACTTATGGAAAATATGAAACTTCCATTTCACTGTATCTGAAGAAGTGTGCATGCACACGAAAGCTCATACCAAAATAAAAACTTAGTTGGTCTTTAAGGTGCTACTGAAGGAATTTTTTTTATTTTACTTCGATCCAGACCAACACGGCTACCTACCTGTAACCTTATATTATGGAGTCTTTCAAAGGGATAGCCTGGAATGGTGATGAAGTTAGTGCTTATAATTCTCTCTCTCTTTTTTAAGAGGATGAAGATGGATGCTGTGTATATTTTCAGTGGGTGCTCTAAAGCAGGTATCTTCAACTTTTTTGAGACGAGCACTCACTTTTAACCCAAACATGCAGTTGGGGATCTAGTTATTTGCATGGTGGTAGTGCTCCTGTTGTGACCCACCTTAGTTCACCTGCTTGTGGGTCCTACTAGTGAGTCGTGAACCACCAGTTGAAGACCAGTGGTGTAAACCAACTATAAATGAGCTGATTTCTTATAGAGTTGAAGTTTACAAGGCCTTGTCCTAGAAGCCTGCATTATATTCCATCTTACTGTTTCAGTGTTGCTGTAGTGTGGAAGGCTGGGAGGCCATCTTCTGGTGTAACCTGCCCATGGTTGCTTAAAACACACTTGTGTGGGCCTCTGTGGTGTCTCCTTGTCTAAAGAGTTACCTTCCAGCAACATTGCTAAAAGCACCATTCAGCACCCATTAGGAGGGGTTTACCTCATTAGCCCGAATATAAGCCACAACCGAATATAAGCTGCAACTTTAAAATTCAAGTGGGGGAAGGCAAAAAAGACAATACCCGAATATAAGCCGCTCCCTTAACATTCTGCAAGAACTAAAATCCATTCTGTTTTACCGTATGTCTGCTTCAGCAGCGATATTGTAAAAGCCAATTTTTGTAAGGTTGCGAATTTAAGCCACACTTTAACTTTTCACAGTCAGAATTAGGGGGTGAGTCTTATATTCAGGCCAATACAGTAATATAATTCTCTGCACTGTTTCAGAATGCAAACATTTGAAGTGCGTGGATGAAGAACCCAGCAAGAAGAGTTTGAACCTAGCTGCCTCTCTCTGATGCTAGTCTTCTCTGTATTTGAGTTTTCAAAACTTGCAGTTCTTTACCTACATGAACTCTAAAATGTACAAATGCCACCATTACTGCACTAAATCTCCTTTCTGAGCAGATGATAGATAATTTTGGAATGGTTGCCTGAAAACAGACTAGTATTATTGATCCTGCTTTCCCAGTATGATGTACAGTTGTGTTCCTGTGTAGGCTTGCATTGAACTTAGGATGATAAAGAATTGCCCCTCAGTAAGGTCAGGAAGAGAACCTTTACAATAACTTACTTAGCTTCTGCTCCCCTTTTCTTAGGCACAGACTAGTAAATATAAGGAGGAATTTTAACTACTCAGACTGTGACATCATTTTGCTCTGATATGAGGTAACTGCCTTTTCTTTTTTACTTCAGTATTTCTCTAGATATTTGGGGTTGCCAAATATTAATTATTTCCCTCTGGCATTTTTGCTGGAACTTCCCTAGGCCCATTTCCCCATCTAGTTAGTTAAGAATTTGGCACGTGCTACTTTCTAATCGCTTGTTGTCATATCTCTCATATGTAAAGAGTGGTGCTTGCTGCCAAAACTGTGTGTGTACAATCTTTCAGTCATCTTGAGTTGATTGGGCTTTTCTGTTTTTTCTCCTTCTCGTTTGCCTGTATTAAAAGTCTTTATCTCAAAGTGACATTCTTCAATTTGATATGTTCTCTTCTTTTATTCTTTGCACTCTTAATTTGTAGCTGCTTATTTTTTGTTTAAAATAGCCTTTGACGTCTCTATTTCTTGACACCACCTGTAATAAAGCCTTCATTTCATTGTTGATGCAGCTCTTTGTAACATTGCATAGCTTTGATTGCACTTAATGCCAATCTTCTGCAGGTTTAGTTTTGAGAGGAGTTTGAAATTAATCTGGTAGATTTTGATTTCCATTTTTATGTATTCTTCCTCTATTAAAAACATCAAAAGAGTTTTTTGGAAATTTAAAGACAAATTTATTATGGCATAAGCTTTTGTGGGCTACAGTCCACTTCATCAGTTGCAGGAACTGTTACCCTGAGTTGCAGGTGTCTGTCTGTCTGTCTGTCTACACCACGGGTGTCAAACACAAGGCCCGGGGGCCAAATCCGGCCCGCCAGACCTCGCCATGTGGCCCGCCGAGCGCCCCAGCCAGCAGGACCCAGCAGTGGGACCTTGCTGCTGAAGCGCTGCGCCAACAAAGCGCCGACAAACAGCTGGGGCCGGGGAAATGCTTTTTGCCCCTGGGTCCCTTCGCGCTCTTTTCTGGCACTGAATCAAGGCGGCGACCCCCCCTTCCCTTTCTTTCTTCCTCTCTCTCGTTCTTATTCTTTCTTTCCCTCTCCTTCCTTCCTTCCTTATCTCTGTCTTCTCTCCCTCTTTCTTTTTCTTTCCTTCTTTATTCCTTCTTTCCTACTCTTCTTTCTCTCACCTCTTTCCTTCCTCTCTCCCTCCTGCTCCCTCTTTTATTTCTTTCTTTCTTTCTTTCCTTCTTTCTTTCCTTTCTTTCCTTTCTTTCTACCTTCCTTCCTTCCTTCCGTCCTTCCCAACTTTCTTCCTCTCCCTCATTCTTATTCTTTCTTTCCCTCTACTTCCTTCCTTCTTTCTCCCTTTCCGTCTTCTCTCCCTCTTTCTTTTTCTTTCCTTCTTTATTCTCTTCCTTATTTCCTACTCTTCTTTCTCTCCCCTCTTTCCTTCCTTCCTCCCCTCCCCTCCCCTCCCTCTCCCTCTCCTCAGAAACATAGGATGCTGCTTTATACTTCTGGCCCTTAAACCCTGGAACCAGGAGAGCAGCTTCAGTGAGTCAACCTCAGCCAGTCCCTTTGGTGAAGGGTGGTGGCTCACTGGCAGAACATCTGCCCTGCATGCAGAAGGACCCCAGCATCTCCAGGTACTAGTAGCTCTGCAAAGGTCCTGCATGAAACCCTAGCGAGCCTCCACCACACAGTGCAGTTACCATAAATCATTTTTCAATAAATTGTACAATAATTGTGCATTTGAATATCTACTTGCCATTATTCTGACTATGTTTCTGCTTTCAGAGCTAGTTATTACTTACATTATTACAAAAAACAGTAATAATTGAATGCAGTGACAATAATTTATGATAATAAAGAGTGGACACATAGTCCTACAGATACAACCGGCCCTTTGAGGGTGACCAAACTGCTGATGCGGCCCCCGATGAATTTGAGTTTGACACCCCTGGTCTACACATTTGTTTGGAGGCTGGGGATTGTAAACAGTGAATGAATACATGAAAGAATGGGGTCAGAGGGAAATGAAATAGAGAAAAGTACAGTGACAAGTTGCTAATTAAAGATGGTAATTAACAAAATGGTTGTTCGTAACAAAGACATTCTGGCATTGGAATACCAATTAACACATATAATGTGCTAAATATTATTTGTCTCTGTTCAGTCCACAAATGAATCTGTTGGTGTATAGTAATTTAGCATTTTTTAATGTTGCTTTATTCCAGAATGGCCACTAAGGTCACATACAGAGTCACTTTCATCATAGTGTACCCTGACATTCCATGCTTGCTTTTTAATACACCATGGGATTCCATGCTGTTGTCATTGTCATTTAGTCGTGTCCGACTCTTCGTGACCCCATGGACCAGACCACGCCAGGCACTCCTATCTTCCACTGCCTTCCACAGTTTGGTCAGACTCATGTTGGTACGGTAGCTTCGAGCACACTGTCCAACCATCTCGTCCTCTGTCACCCCCTTCTCCTTGTGCCAACATCAGGGTCTTTTCCAGCGAGTCTTCTCTTCTCATGAGGTGGCCAAAGTATTGGAGCCTCAGCTTCAGGGTCTGTCCTTCCAGTGAGCACTCAGGGCTGATTTCCTTAAGAATGGATAGGTTTGATCTTTTTGCAGTCCATGGGATTCTCAAGAGTCTCCTCCATGACCATAATTCAAAAGCATCAATTCTTCAGTGATCAGCCTTCTTTATGATCCAGCTCTCCCTTCCATACATCACTACTGGGAAAACCATAGCTTTAACTATACAGACCTTTGTCAGCTAGGTGATGTCTCTGCTTTTTAAGATGCTGTCTAGGTTTGTCATTGCTTTTCTCCCAAGAAGCAGGCGTCTTTTAATTTTGTGACTGTTGTCACCATTGGCAGTGATCATGGAACCCAAGAAAGTAAAATCTCTTACTGTCTTCATTTCTTCCCCTTCTATTTGACAGGAGGTGATGGGACCAGTGACCATGATCTTAGTTTTTTTGATGTTGAGCTTCAGACCATATTTTGCACTCTCTTCTTTCACCTTCATTAAAAGGTTCTTTAATTCCTCCTCACTTTCTGCCATCAAGGTTGTGTCATCTGCATATCTGAGGTTGTTGATAATTCTTCCGACAATCTTAATTCTGGCTTGGGATTCATCCAGTCCAGCCTTTCGCATGATGAATTCTGCATATAAGTTACGGTAAATAAGCAGGGAGACAATATACAGCCTTGTCGTACTCCTTTCCCAATTTTTAACAAAACAGTTATTCCTGTTGTCATATCCATCTGCAATGATTTCTTTATACTGCGGTTGCCAACATGGAGCCCTCCAGATTTTTGGATTATTGCTCCTGCAATCCCTGGCTGTCGACCATGCCAGTTTAGGATGCTGAGCATTGTAATCCAAAAACATCTGGTGAGTACCACATTGACAACCCTTGCTTTATACAAACCGTACTCTCAGATGCTGTGAGTTTATCCTATTCCATATGGAGGAATAGCATAGATATTTAATGAACTCCCACAGATAGTGAAAGCAATATGATGATCAAAGTCTTATGCTTTCTTCCTGTTTTACTGTTTTTGATTAAATGATCTTGATTCTCTTACCCAAGGTGCTCTTTAAAAGTGGGGGGGGGGCAGAACTTGATTCTTCCCCTCTTCTCCCTTTTCACATGAGGCATAGGAATTCATTTCTATTACAATGTTTTATAGTTGACTTATTTCAAAATAAATGTGCGAGGCAAAGTCCAATCAAGTTGAGTGCTCTCATCAATTTCTATGGGATTATTAAGCATATGCTTATCACTTTCTGATGTACTGTATGGTGCTCATGCCCTGCTTGTTGTTTCAAATGGGCAACTGGTTGTTGTTGCTTATTACAACTTTATCCCACCTATCCTTCAAAAGAAGTCCAGTGCAGAAAATGACAAAGCAGCACAGCAAAACAGTTTTAAAAATAAAATAAGAGCATTTAAAAACTTTAAGAACAACTATGTTTATTACTTTGTGGGGAGTGGGGGCTTGCAGAGGAGGCTCAATCTGTCTTGCAAGAGCTAGCTGCATTTGTGTGATGGGTGTGGAGGAGGGGGCTTCTCTCCTGTAGCCACCGGCTTGATTTCTATGTTGGGTGTGGAGGAAGAACAGAATACTAGTTCCTTCCTGCACCAACCCTTTCAAATGCATGTACGTATGTAGCTGTTCTTTTTTTGCCTTTGGCCACCAAGCTAGTTAAATGCAGGACAACTTAATATTCTCTGAACCTCCTCTGCAGTATGGAGGAGTCTGATCTACCTTGCTTTTCCTACCAGCAAGTATGTATATGAAGTACTTTGAACAATTAGCATGCTGTGTGTGTGTGTTCAACTGAAGGCGCTGAAACTTAAATTCTTGCTTGTTTGGCTGCTGCTCAGTTTTCATAGTGGGCAAGATCAGCTTCTCAGTAATGACATGTGATGATTTAGTCTCTTTTAAAGCTAAGCAAAGACAAATACACCTTATTTAAAAGGTGTATTGGCCGCATTGATGGATTAATAAAATATTAAAATAGATACAACTGAAGAACTATAGTGACCACTTCACACAATACAGCAGGAGCAGGTACCCATCTAAAAGGTAGAATGTCTCTAGCAGCTAATGTAGGTGTATATATTCTATTTATTTATAGAAACATGATGCACAAGTAGTGCAGTGAATTAACACCCAGGGTCTACACCCCTGTCAGTAATACTGCAGTGCACATACAGAGGAAATTATGATCCATAGTCACCTTTTTCTGGTAACAAAGTAGAAGTGGGGTTTATGTTGCATTTTTAAAACTATCTTACTTTTTTTCTGAACAGGGAACAATAACTCATTGATAGAACACATACAGTACTTTATATGCAGAAGTTCTGGGTTACCCTCAGGAACCCCCTGCCAGTTAGATTGGGCAATACTGAGCTAGATGAATGTGCTGTAATGCAGCTTCTGTGTAGCATAACCCTTTTGCAAAGCAGCCAGATGTCCTCCCCCCCCCCCTGTTTTTGCAAGCTTCCTTTTTAACCTTCAACGTTTCTGAATCACCTGGCCTTAGTTTAACCAGAAATGAAATTCACTACAATGTGAAAACCGTGTTAACCCTGGCATTGTGAGTAATATTCCTTATATTCTGCTTTACTGCTTCCTGAGTCTTTTTATCTTTTCTGACCTCTTGTGTTTTTCAGCTGAGTTGCAGTTTTATCTCATCAGACCTGCTGTTCAGGAACATTTGCTTGTTGTAAATAAATTGCTTCTATTCTAACACCACATTACAAAGTTGGAAAAATATTTCTAACACAATTGTGGAACTTTTTGCCCTCTCCTGATCATTTTTTGGAACTGTTGCAGTAATTTCCTGCATGTTCTTAGTTGTGAGTGGTAGGGCTAAACTGGAATGGGATGGGCTCTGTAGCATATATTTTTAATGACTGCTTCATGTGTGTCTATCAATACACACATACACACACCACTTTATATGCATTTGCCATCTGGTGTTAGTACAGTAAGATAATGTGTTGCATCTCTGTCAGTCTGCCAGATGTTTATCCTATTCAACTGCCCAATAAGATGAAATGCAATGTGTAAAATACAAAATCACAGCCTAAATAAAACCAATTATAAAAGACAAACTAAGAACCAAGTGATTATAGCAGGTTCAATACATTCCTGCAGAAAGATAACGTAACTTTTAAAAAGAAATTATGAATAGGCCTTTAGAGGAGAAAGGTTTGATATAAAATCCACTTGGTTGAATCCCATTACTCTGAAAGAGTATCTTACATACTGCTGTTCCTAGCAAATTGGCTTATATAATTGGTTACATACAACCTACAACATCCAGCTCTATAACTTAGCAATAAATCAGAGTGTAGGAGGAATGCTACACCTTGCCAAAGGAGCCTCAAGATAAGGAATATAGTTGTTTATTTAAACTTATACTTCCCTGTAATTCCAGGGTAGCTTTTACTTTGTTATGCCTCATTTTGCCTTTTCTTATACAGTGGTACCTTGGTTCTCAAACTTAATCCGTTCCGGAAGTCTGTTCCTAAACCAAAGCATTCCAATACCAAGGTGCAATTTCCCATAGAAAGTAATGCAAAGCAGATTAATCTGTTGCAGACTTTTAAAAACAACCCCTAAAACAGCAATTTAGCATGAATTTTACTATCTTATGAGACCATTGCTCCATAAAATGAAAGCAATAAACAATATACTGTACTATAAAATTAATAAAACAGTATTGTAGATGATAAAATTAAAATTAAAAATGTTTCTTACCTGCACTGATGATAGTCATTGTTTGGATGGGGGGCTTTTATCCATTTTCGCAGTCACACAATCAATCAGTAGCTGAACTGGGATCCACACAGTCACAAAAACAAATTAACTGAAAAAGCCACAAAACAAAAAACGCAAAATAAATAGCAAAAACAAAAGCACCAAATATAAGCTCCAAATATCCTCAGAACACTACAATCGAAAACGGAAGGCTTGAATTACAATGGGGGACACAAATTAGCAGCACAACAGGAAACAGAGGGGCGAAAATTAGCAGCGCAACAGGAAACACGGGGACTCAAAACGGAACACGTTCGGCTTCCGAAAAAAGTTCGAAAAACAGGAACACCTGCTTTCGGTTTTGCAACATTCGGGTTCCAAGTTGTTCGTGAACTAAGCTGTTTGAAAACTGAGTTACCACTGTATAAAATAGGTAGTGCCTTTGTGGCAATTAACCAACTTGCTTTATAACTACAAGTATTCTGACCAGTGTTCCTTCTTTCTGCCATGATTGGTTTTCAGTTTTCAATTACATAAATTTTCCTCCATGTACAGTATCATTCTTTTATACTTTTGCAATTCATTCTGGAAAACCTGGCCAGGACAAGTTTGAAAATTTTGCTCATTTGCCTTTAGCACTTGTTGGATTGGTTCACATGTAATGCCAAACCATGGTCTGGCATTATAGGAATGAGCCCTGTGCTCATGCCTTTTCTCTTTCATGGTTTGGATTACTCTTACTTCCAATCTTGGTACTGGGGGCTGTCACAAATTATGGTTTACTGATTTGGATGTATGGTTTGCCCCAAACCAGGAAGTTACTAATCAAGCAGAATATGGGGAGAACCTAGGTGTGTAGCAAGGGAGGGGCGTAGGGGGCGGGCCATCCCTAGCTCCAGTCTGGTGGGGGCAGCATGTGGGGGCAGGGCCCCCAGCCTGCCCCTCGCCTCCTCCGTCCGAGCAAGAAGAAGCAGAGCACACTACGGAGCGGGTTGCCGAGCAAGAAGCAGAGTGCCGGCCGAGCAAAGCAGCAGCGCTAACCTGGACAGACTGCGCATGTGCGGACATGCGCAGTTTGTCCTGGCGCGCGTGTCGTATGTTGTGACGTCACGACACATGCGTCATGACGCACGCACGCTGCGGAGCGACGCCCCGCCCCCAGGGGGTGCCGCCCCAGGCAGGGCAGCCAAGCAGCACCGTTCGCCCCTGGGAGAACCAAGCCCATGAGTGTATGGTTCATTCACAGTTTGGCATTTAAATATGAACTGCCGATATTAGATTCTACATCTCTACTTCTGCACTGCATGCTATATCAGAGTTTTGTGCCACTGGGTGGCATCAGTTGCAGGCCATACACAGAGTTAAATTATGGGTTTTGAGAAGATTTGCTTTCTTCCCTTAAAGGTGTAAAGTTGTAGAATAATAATAATAATAATAAATTTTTATTTATACCCCGCCCTCCCCAGTCAAAAACCGGGCTCAGGGCGGCTGACACCAACAGAACCACAATAAAACATAAAAATGATTAATTAAAATACAGATTAAAATACAGTATTAAAATTTAAAGTGCAGCCTCATTTCAAGTAGGCCATAAGTGGCTGACACCAACAGAACCACAATAAAACATAAAAACAATTAGTTAAAATACAGATTAAAATACAGTATTAAAATTTAAAGTGCAGCCTCATTTCAAGTAGGCCATAAATCCAAGCCATGAGGGAGAAAAACACAGGGGTCAGGCTGAGTCTAACCCAAAGGCCAGGCGGAACAGCTCTGTCTTGCAGGCCCTGCGGAAAGATGACAAATCTCGCAGGGCCCTGGTCTCCTGGGAAAGAGCGTTCCACCAGGTTGGGGCCAGTACTGAAAAGGCCCTGGCTCTAGTAGAGGCCAATCTAGCCATCTTATGACTCGGGATCTCCAGAATATTATTGTTTGTGGACCTTAAGGTCCTCCGCGGGGCATACCAGGAGAGGCGGTCCCGTAGGTACGAGGGTCCCAAGTAGCATAGGGCTTTAAAGGTCAAAACCAGCACCTTAAACCTGATCCTGTACTCCACCGGGAGCCAGTGCAGCTGGTAAAGCACTGGATGAATGTGATCCCGAGGCCGGGACCCTGTAAGGAGCCTCGCCGCGGCATTCTGCACCCGCTGGAGTTTCTGGGTCAGCTTTAAGGGCAACCCTGCGTAGAGCGAGTTACAATAGTCAAGCCTGGAGGTGATCGTCGCATGGATCACTGTGGCCAGATCGGGGCGAGAGAGGTAAGGGACCAACTGCTTGATGCGGCGGAGATGGAAAAATGCCACCTTTGCTGTGGATGCAACCTGCACCTCCATGGAAAGGGAGGCGTCAAAGGTTACACCCAAACTCTTGACAGAAGGCGCTGGTACCAATTGAGCCCCTGCAAAAGATGGGAGTTGGCCCCCCAACCCCATGTCGCCCCGACCTAGCCAGAGGACCTCTGTCTTCGAAGGATTTAACTCAGTCGGCTCCCACGTAGCCATCCAGCCACAGCTTCCAAGCACCTGGTGAGTGTGTCCGGGGCCGAGGCAGGGCAGCCGTCCATCAAAAGCTGAGGTTTAGAATTCTGATACTTTGTAACTTTTTAGCACCACAAACAGCTCCTCATTAAGATTAAAAAACTGGGAACAAAATGAATAAGAAAAAGAGATAGAGGCGCCCAGGGTCTTTGTACGTGCTTGCTAATGGACCACGCAAGTCATTAAATATCACAAGATTTCATATATGGGATCAAGCCTGATTGCTTTTGGTTTTTATCTGTTTTAGTCAGTGATTCCATTGTTTTGGTAAGTTTTCACCTACATTTCCTTCCATTTTCTGCATAAGTAACCACTTAAGCATTCTGTAATTAGTTCCTCCCCCACTTTATGTATTGACCGAGTAGACTTGAGAATAGAACAGGGGTGAAGTGGGACATTGTAGAGGTTTAGTACACTGTGTACAGCAGGGGTCCCCAAACTACGGCTCCCGGGCCGGATGCGGCCCAATCGGCCTCCCAATCCGGCCCGCGACGACCCCCACCGCCCGCTGCCGCCGCCCGCTCTTACGGCGCGCAGCGTGGCGACGATCTTAAAAATCGGCAAAAAATCGTCGAAAATCCTTTGTGCGCATGCGTATGGGCCTCTCCCGACCCAGAAGAGGTCATTTCCTATGCACTTCCGGGTCGGGGGAGGCCCATACGCATGCGCACAAGCGATTTTCGGCGATTTCCCCCCGACCGTGTGCGTGTGTGCATGCGCACGGGCGCGCACTCCCCCGCCCTCCGGCCTGCTGCGCGCGCACTCCCCTGCCCTCCGGCCCGCCGCGCGGTAAGTCTGGGGACCCCTGGTGTACAGCATATACTCAAATAGTGGGTCAAATAGTGGGTCTGCCCTTGGGCAACTTTAAGTGGGTCTCAGTTCAACAGCTTGCCCAGTGCCGCCGCCTCCTCTTCCTGCCTCAGTCAAGCCCCTAACCTTTTGACTGGATCAGTACCAGCAACAGGAACTCCTTGTATGCTAAGTAAAGGTGGTCAGGAGACAGAAGTTCAGGGAGCAGGAGCGGAGGAACATCTCTTTCCTGAAGGAAATTAGAAAGTGAGATAAAGGGCTAATATTTATTATCAACAACAACAAATAAATAAACTGGGAATAGAAAGGAAGGGGGATTAGAGAGGAAAGCTGTTATAGGAGTAAGAAGTGACTATAAAACAGGGGTCCCCAAACTACGGCCCGCGGGCCAGATGCGGCCCAATTGGCCTCCCAATCCGGCCCACGACGACACCCACTGCCGCCGCCCGCTCTTGCGGCGCGCAGCGGCGCACTTCCAGATCGGAAAAATCGTCGAAAATCGTTTGTGCGCATGCGTATGGGCCTCTCCCGACCCAGAAGAGGTCATTTCCAGAGCACTTCCGGGTCGGGGGGAGGCCCATACGCATGCGCACAAACAATTTTCGACGATTTTTCTGACCTAGAAGTGTGCCACCGCGCCAGTAAGTGTGTGTGTGCGCATGTGCATGGGCGCGCACTCCCCTGCTCTCCGGCCCAGAGCCAGGTAAGTCTGGGGACCCCTGCTATAAAAGGACCAGCTTGTAGGAGGAAGGAATGAAAGAAACTGGCAGGTTTTTGTTGGGGGTATAAGGTAGAAGTTGAGTGTGGAAGGAGAATGGGAGAAGAAATTACAGAGAATTGATAAAAAAATGTTTGAGGGGCATGCTGGGAATGAGAAAGGAAAAATATAAAAAAATGAAGCCTCCTCTGCTTAGAGCAAATTCTACCTTAAATGTGGAGATTGAGTCGCAATACATCAACAGCAGGTGCCTGTACTTGGCTTGAGGAAGGCTGAGCAATGCAGCTCTTTACCACAAGGAAAACATTGTAGCAAATAGTTTAGCTATTTCCAAAGATGAATAAGATATCTGTAGAAAATTATGTTGGTAATGGCAAACTGTTTAAGACCCTGACTTGTACCTGCCACCATTTTGTGACTAGTGAGCCTCTGTAATTTTCAGCTGTATAAGTGGGCCCCGGCGGTATAAAGTTTGAGAACTCCCTGTGTAGCGAGAGTAGACACAGACACCTTTTTTCCCCCTCTCTAATTATAGAACTCTGGGTGCGTAATAGAACTTGGAACCAATGGTATTGATTTGGCCTTAGGTTGAGGACAGGCTAAACAGAAGTACTTCATCATGCAGCAAATAATTAACTTAGGAAATTAACTACTACAAGATACAGCACAGACTACTGACTTAGGCCATTCCTCTAAGAATATATCCAACCCCTTAAAAATTCACCTATCAGTGGTTATTAGCCATGAAAGCTGATAATGGTATAGTATATCTGTGAACTCCAGTTATTAGAGATAAAGGGGATATGCGTATAACACCTATGCTGTGCTTGTAAGCTTCTAGAGCAGGCATGTCAAACCTGCGGCCCTCCAGATGTTTTGGACTACAATTCCCATCTTCCCCAACCACTGGTCCTGCTAGCTAGGGATCATGGGAGTTGTAGGCCAAAACATCTGGAGGGCTGCAGGTTTGACATGCCTGTTCTAGAGGGACTGAATACTCAGGCGTAGCATGTGGGGGCTGTGGCCCCAGGCACAATTTTGAGAGGGGGCACAAACAGGCACCTCCACAGCAGGTTCCTTTATTGGAGCCTGGCTGTGCGCCAGAAGGAGCTGCGCTTTGGCCGTAGCACTTGTGCCTGTTGCAGCTCTACCCCCTGGGTCAGGCCTGACGAGAGCAGGCAAGTGGGCGACAGCACTGGGCGACAGCACTGCTGCCCATCCTCCTTGGCTGCAGCACGCCTCGCGTCCAGCGACAGCAGCTCTGTCATTGGGTCACTTCACCCAGCAGCGGAGAGCAGTGCTCCATGGCTGTAGTGGCTCCAGGTCACATCTGGTCCGGCTGGCGGAGAGCATCCCACCTTGGCCACGGGGTGAGGCCTGACCCATGGTGGAGAGCGGGGAGAATGGACAGCAACATCCCCGCCCCTCTCCTCCCCTGGACTGTGGGCATGGGAGGGTGCCCTCCACACTCTACCCCCCTCAGGGTGTGCCCCACATGCCCATCCCAGGTAGTGCAGGCATATGATCCACCGCTGTGAATACTGACTGCTTTGAAGTAGATGGACCTTTTCTTTAATTCCTCAAGGGTAGTTCATATGTTTTGGAAACTTCCCAAACAGAATAGTAAGGGAGCTTCTGTGTGGTGAATAGCCTCCATTAATAAAGCTGTTGTCACAACTATCACATCACAATGCCTAGATAGATCAATGGCATGTTAGGTCTGAGAATAGCAAATCACTGCTGATAAAAGCTGAAAGAACTCCCATTGTGTGAATTGTAGACCCTGGGGGCCATATAGTCTAATCCCCTGCAATGCAGGGATCTCAGTTAGATCATATAAGACAGAGTAAGGTGCAATAGAAGAATGTACCAGATAACAAGGTCTAGGTGCACCAGGAATAGATAACCTGTGTCCTTCCAGTTGCTTCTGGACTCCTGCTGTCATCAGCCCCAGCCAGCTTGGCAATAGTTGGGTCAGGGGTAATAGGAATTGCAGTCCACCAGTGTCTGGAGGGTCACAGTTTGCTCATCCAGGCTGTAGCTGTCATAGCCTGCCTATGCATTAAGATCAATGTCTGAGGCCCTGTTTTCGGACCCATCATCATGAACTGTTCGATTGGTGGGTCATAATCTCAGCATCTACAAGTGCCACAGGTTAGCTAGCCGCATGTTCATGATAATGCATTGAGAGTAACAACAAAAACTTGAGAGAGGTCAGTCAAAGGAGAACATGCTGGGTGGGAGGGTGATAATGCAAACAACTTACAGATGACTTGATTAATGAACATTCAGCCTGATTTGTTTGTGGGGAGATTAGATGACATTGCATCTAGTGTTATTCCACACTTTTCTGTGCATTTCCCTGTTACTTTCCTTATGCAGTCTGATATTCTAGGGAAGCGGGTTTGTTTCACAAGAGCTGTGAATCAGCTTTAATTGTGCAGCTTGAATTTGCTGAGATGTGACTGAATCCCACCTAAAAATAGTGACACTCTGCAAGCACCTTGCATGCTGTAATTCTTTGCTATAAGTCCTAACAGAATGATCATTACATTGCCAAGCAAGATGTTTTGCTGTGGGCTTAAAGCAGGCATATCCACAGATATCAGTGTGGAATTATCCTGCCTTTACTGGGCAGCAATGAATGAACATATACTAAGAAATAGTTAAGCCTGTGGAGTGACGAATGCCCTTCTTCTGGCACTGTTTGCCTATCAAGTGGACCATAGAGAACTACAGGCTACTCTCTGCTGTGAACAGTGGGCCCTTGGTTAGGGCAATGGTCGATGTGGGCAAACAGTGCCAGAATTGAAGACATAGCCCTTCTACCTCCTTCTTTCACTCTCAGCATATGACAGAAGGTTACAAAGCATTAAGGAATTAGAAGTAACTGCATGAACATTGCCCCTTCCTATTACACGTTTGTGACTTCAGTGATGTAGGCAACAGGTTCCTAGCACACTGACTTCGTGGGGATAGCTCTGTGGTACACAACAGGACTGGGGAAAATCAGTTTCTGAAAATTTGATGCTTGTATTAAGGATATACTTCATTCAGCTCTTGCACAGAAGCATCTTACATAGTTGTTGCAATGGAATAAAATGGCACATAAAGACAGAGAAGAGTGGGGAGTGCAACAAAAGAAGGGAGAAATGAGATGAGCATAGAAAAGAGAATGGAGGAGGAATCTGAGAGGCTCGCTTAATTTCATTGTACACAGGTTGTACATTGACAATAAGGGTATTATTATGGTATATTATTATTATTATTATTATTATTATTATTATTATTATTATTAGCTCCAGAGAATTGCTGTAAGCCCCAGCAGCATGCAGTAGAAAGTGCTGCTGTTCAGGGTGCCCACACAGAGCCTGCAGGGCTGGTTTTCAGAGGAGTGTGGATGATTTAGGTAAGAGAAACTGCTACCTGCTGAAAAGGGGAAGATTCTCCTCATTTATTCAGCAAAGCTTGTGATCAAAATGTGTAATAACATTATGCAGAATCTGCAAATCAAACAAATCTAGAAGTCAGGCAAATCAATCTTTTGTTCTCAGGCCCAGTGGAGACAGTTCCTAATTTAGTGGCTTTTTCTTCTTAACTTGAGGGAATAGGATAAGTTTATCCTGGCAAAGAGGTGACTGTGAGGAGATATGATAGTCATCTTCAGATATCGAAAGGGCTGTCACATGGAGGGTGGAGCAAGCTTGTTTGTTTTTTTCCTTCTCTGGAGGGTAGGACCTGAATCAACGGATTCAAGTTACAAGAAAGGAGATTCTGACTAAACATCAGGAGGAACTTTCTGGCAGAAAGAGTTGTTTGACAGCGGAACAAACTCCCTTAGGAGGTAGTGGACTCCCCTTCCTTGAAGGTTTTTAGGCAGAGGATGGATGCTTTAGTTGGGATTCCTGCATTGCAGGGGCTTGGACTTGGACTTGATGACCTTCAGGGTCCCTTACAACTCTACGATTCTAGAATTGCTTGTTTGCTCTGAAGTGATATTCAAAAAACTTTGTTCTGCATTGCTATTCAGGTTTACTTGCAGGGCTTCCTTTTTTACTTCCTCTGGCAGCCTTGCTCATACCGTATCAAATTTCTTCAAGAGGTAGGAAGCTTTCTTCTTCCTCCTCCTCCTGCTCCTCCTCCTCCTCCTCTTCTTCTTCTTCTTCTTCTACTACTACTTCTTCATTGAATTTTTTAGTCATTGCCCAGGGAGCACAAAGCTACTAAAGACCAAACAAACAGGCAAACCTCCTCCCCACATAGATACATTAAGACCAGAAAAGGCCTGTTCTCTTGTTGCCACACTCTGGACCTTTTGTGAAGGGGGCACATGATAAAGGGCCTTAGATGGTGACTGCAGGTTCTGGACTGTTTCATATGTGGAGAGGCGGTCTTTGAGGTATTGCAGTTTCTTTATCCTGCTAGACATGTTCCTGCTGCTGTTGGATGTATAAAGGGCCTTGACTCGAAATTATGCCTAGAGCCCGTATGCAGATATAATATTCCTGATCTACTGACCTGAGAATATCAGGGAGCATGTTGCTGCATATTGGTCCTTCCACCGCCTGTCTCTTGTCCAAATTCCCTCTCTTTTTGCATTAATTAGCACTTGTATAGTATTGTGTTGTGTCAGTGCAGAGTTGTAAACTGCTTAGCATTACAGTCGTACCTCGGGCTACGAACACGATCCGTTCCGGGTCGCAGTTTGTAACCCGAAAAGGTCGCAAACCGAGCGCCATTTTTGCGCATGTGCAAAGTGCCCCCCCCGCTTCTGCGCATGCGCGGAGCGCGCGCACGCCGAAAACACTTCCGGGTTTGCGGAGTTCGTAACCCGAACTGTTGGCAACCCGAGCGGTTCGTAACCCGAGGTACGACTGTACTAATACTGTATTAAAAACAATGGGCCAGATGACCTAGGGCAGGGGTGCCCAAAAGAGGGCCAGATTTGATGAAGTGAACATGCATGGGGGCCGGCCACAGTTGTTGAGCTTTTTTTAGGATTGAACTTGTTGAGCTTTTTAAAGGATTTTACCCCAGAGCTAGTGGTAAGCTGCTTCTCCCCCCTCCAAGGAAGAACATCATGGCAAGAGGGAGATTAGTCTGGCCCCATCCTTCAGCCAGAGAAAGGGCAGCTCACCTTGCCCAAAAGAGCACTTTGTAACAAGAGCTAGTGACCGTGGGCTTATCTACACTTCCTCTTATCCTGCTGAATGCCAGTGCAGGTGCTTTAAATAAATAGCCATTATTAAAGATGTAGCACTATGCCATATTTAAAACCTACCATGGAAGGAGAGGGCAAAGGAGTTCATGAGTCCTGTGACACATTCCCAATCTCTTTATAGCAGTTAAGAGATTGAGAATGCCAAGTCTGCACTAGACTTCATATAAGCAGCTAAGAACTCTTATTATGGCTACAGTTATTTTGGTGGAGCAGGACAAATCATTGAAGTATGCACATGAAACCGGAGCCCAGGAGGTGGTTACATTTGTCCAACAATATCTTATTACAAGATCATTCTCCAGCAATTGTATAAGGTGTTATAAACTATGCAGATAAAGTTGTTTCCATTCTGTTGTACAGGCTTCCAGCACGTATGGTGGCTTTTAGACATTGTCTTGGAAATAAGAGAGCAAACCCTTGAAAAGCAAAATAGCATTGTGCATATTGTTCAGGGATTGCCAGTGCTTGAAAGCTAGGGAAGGCTCTCAGTAATAGGTGGGTGTTGGCTAACTGCTTGAAAATATCTCAGTTTTAATTTGCTGTTGTAATGACCAAACTGGCTCTTCCTTTATTGTGTAATGTGTATTTCATTCCCTCAAAATAATTTCTTCAAACTATTCGCAGGAACTGGATGGAGTAATTATTCTGGTGAAAGATTGTGAGATGTCATCAGATGGGAAGGGTACTTTCTGTTGTGCTCGGGCAGTTAAATGATCCTAGAGGGTTGTTCAAGTTTATGAATTAACTTTTTGTATCCCATGCAACCTGACTTGATTACTTGGAGTGGGCGGGGGGGGGGCACATTATAGCAGCAGTTACACAAATAAATTAAGTTAATGTGAGTTTTTATTTGTTTTTAGTTGACTGTAATTGTGTCCCCCCCCAAAAAAAAATTATAGTTGTTATTTTTTGATAATATATTATTTTATCTTTTGTAAACTGCTTTGAGGTTTTCATTTTTAATCAGTGTATAAATTTTATGAAAGAAAATAAATTTCAAGGCAACTTGATAACACTGGACAACGCTTCAGGTTCTGACATTGTCAATGTATGCATTAATTTTTTAAGTTTGTTATGCAGAGTTCTTCCTGAGATCGATGCACTGAAGGTCTCTCTGTTTACTTCTAGTAGGGCCACTGGAAAAGCATAGAAGAGTAATACTTGGCTTACTTGCCAAAGTCAGACATAATGCCAAACAAAATAAAAAATTCCTTCAGTAGCACCTTAAAGACCAACTAAGTTTATATTTTGGTATGAGCTTTCGTGTGCATGCACACTTCATACCAAAATATAAACTTAGTTGGTCTTTAAGGTGCTACTGAAGGAATTTTTTTATTTTGCTTCGACTCAGACCAACACGGCTACCTACCTGTAACTATAATGCCAAACAATTATTTCACACTGCCTGAGTGAGCCTTAGGCTTGTGTCCTCTCTCCTTCCCTCTCATTGCCCCATGTTTTATTTTTGTGGCAAACTGCAGCTTGCCATTGCATCCAGACTAGTAAACAATAATTTGTGCTTGCCCTCCAAACCAGAATTGGAAACTACAATATGATTGTGGGGGAAGAGGCAGAGAAGGAAGCAAGTGAGCCTGAAGTTCATTCACGCAATGCCAAGCCATAGTGGCCCAGTCCATCTGTTATCCTCTTTATTTCAGTTTGGATAGAGTGCCTGTTGTCAGCAAGCCTTTCACAGGCAACATTGTAGTACAGTGATATTTCGGGTTACAGCCGCTTCAGGTTACCATACTTCCAGGTTTTGGTGTGCGCACACGGCAGAAGCACTAAATTGCACTTTGTGCATGCACAGAAGCGCCGAATTACAACCCGCATGTGCTCAGACGCGGGTTGCGAACGCTGCAGGTTGCGAGCGTGCCTCCCACACGGATCACATTTGCAACCCGAGCGTCCACTTTACGTAGTTCTGTACAGAAATAAACCTGTTGTTCACCAAAGGTAAATCATGACTGCTATTGATGCTGTGATTAGCTGCTGTAAGTTTTTATTTGATTTTTAAAAATTGTTCCTATTTTGCACTTTCATCCTGGATGCAGAAGGAGAGATAAGGGGCATGGGAGCAGCTACAAAGTTTAGTTTCAACTATTGCTAACCTGTTTTATGCCATTTATTTTGGAATATCAAAATATTAACTAAAAAGCAGGGCCCTACCTTTTAAAATCTGTGAAATGCAGGTAATTGCGGTGTAAATGAATCTAGAAAGCTGAGGTGAGCCTTCATCAGTGATGTGGTTTGCACATAACACCAAGTTACAGTTTAGCTGAAGTGTGGTTTGTTTGAACATTGAAGCCCAGTGGAGTAACCATAGTTTGTTTTCTGGCAACAGCCCACAATGTGAAACCATATATTTTGGTTTATGAACCATGGCCTGTTTAAACTATGGTTTGGCATTATTCCTGAACCTAACAGCCTTACTTAACTATCATTTGTTTGGACACCCCCCCCCATCCCTGATGCTTGCCAAGCTACAGAGGCATGAGGCAACAGCATCTGGAAAACAAACCAAGCTTTGGATAAATAACCCATGCCTGCTTGCTTGTATGTATGTGAGACAATTTGTGGTTCTCTGAACAATTGCGATCAGATGCTGTTTCAAATGTTAATCCAGCAAAGATAGCACCTTGCATTAGGAAATAATCATTGTCGTTAATTGGTAAACAGTGACTATTTTCTGAGATACTTTACTCTGAGATGGGGCATCTTGCTATGTTTTAATGAAATAAGCCTATTGTTAGTACTTAGCTTCATAGTTTTTCACACTCTCTGCAGTGCTGCTATGCAGTGCAGCTGCAAACAGTTTTATTCTTCACTTCCAACTTAATTCTCTGAACTTTTATGAGAACTGAAGTTTTTGTACTACTCTTATACGCATGTGACAGCTATGGATTCCAAGTTGCTGCAAAGAGACTTTGGCATTGCCACCCTCTGATTTTTATGTGAAATTCAGTTTGGGGCAAAATACAAGACTTCCGCATCCTTGTACAAATTACAGATTATATGAGCATTGGAAACTTATGCCCCAAAACTATAAACCAAAATTAACAACAGTGACAGATATGCTTTCTTTCTAATTATGAAAAGAGCTGCTAGCTGAAGCTATTTTCTAGAGTAGTGCAATATGCCTTTTTAAAAAGGAGTAGAAATTTTGCTTTGGCCACTGCATAAATATACATCCATACCTAGGGGCACACCGTCTGGCCCCCCAACTTTCTGTCCCCATTGAAGCCTCGCTTACCAGGGGTTGTGCATCTTCCCGGTTCCAGTGAAATCTGCCTCACTTACCCAGGGTCTCAGGAAGGTTGCATGTACCCTCTGGAGGCCTCCATGTGGTATCACAGGGCTCTCATGAGATCTTGCCCATGGCATGATAAACCATAGTTAATGGTTTACAGTACTTTAATTGTGAAGATAGGTCCTGCTTCACTTCCCTCTGAGAGCAACAAACTATATTCCTGGTGTAGCATCCAAACTAGCAATTGTAGTTTGTTTTGCTCCAAACAAGCCATGATGTGCAGCAAAGCTTTTTGGCTTAGCAGTATCATGCTGTGTGAAAGCAATCAGCATGTTTGTAACTTTTATTTATTTACAACATTTTATCTGTCCATTAACAAAAAGTACAGGTGTTTTTTTTAAACAACAACAACAACCGTAAAACATGAAATGCAGCATGGACATATCACAACCAAATTTAAACCAGCATCAACAGAAAACTGGCAACAGAAAACAATAGTGCCAAAGATCTATAAAGCTCTAAAACTTAAGTAAACAAGTTTTTAAAAATGTTTTCAGTTAAGTAGTGCAATTTTCAACACACACTGCCTCTTTCCCTGAACATTACATCTTCATGTAATAATAGTGTTTCCTCAAATGTATTTATTTTCAACAAGAAAAACATGTTCCTTTGACTGTTTTGGTACTGCCTATGTATGCTAAATTAATGCTTTGCTTTTTTTTTTTCTCTTTCTCAGTACGTTTCTGTACCTGAAATTCCTGGTAGTTTGGGCCCTTGTGCTGCTGGCTGATTTTGTTTTGGAATTCAGATTTGAATATCTGTGGCCATTCTGGCTTTTCATCAGGAGTGTTTATGATTCCTTCAGATACCAGGGATTGGTATGTATAACAAAAAAGTGTGTGTGTGTGTGTGTGTGTGTGTACCAGCTTTTGGTCACTTTCACATTAAACCCTAGTTTAGTGAGATATGACGAGCTGCAGCAAACCTCAGGATTGTGTAGTTTACTTTTCTTCCTCCTGTACTCCTAAGATGAGGAATTCAGAAGCTTTTTCTTAACTATGGTTGGTTTGTGTCATCAAGGTCAAACAATAGTTATTAACTATGAATCCAGTCATTTTAATTATTGTACTGTACTGTTTTTAAAGGTTTTTTAACATTGCTGTCCATTGCCCTGATGTTATGCGAGACGGTGGTATATTATTATTATTATTATTATTATTATTATTATTATTTAAATAAATAAATAAATAAATAAATAAAGCTGGCTTTTAAAAAGTAACTGTAGTTATTATTAACCACAGTTCCAAATCTGGATGACATGGCATGCTGTGGTTAAGCAAAAGCAAAAATGAAAGCTTCTGCGCATTCCCTCCCAGCTGGGAGGTCTAAGACCAAGTCTTGCTGCAGCTCTTTCCTAGTAAACTGTAGTTTGTCATAATTGCCTTGAGCTCCTGGGACAAAAATGCAATCAATCAAGCAAGCAATTTCACAATGGTTGGCATGATTTTTCTTCACTAATGCTATTGATGGAGCAGCAGGCTTGCACACTGCAGGGATACAAAGACTTCTGATAAGTATGTTTTTGCTCAAGCTGCCATCTTTGCTGCTACAGGTAGTCCTCTGGATATGGTGTCAGAAAGATCACTGTGGTGACATAGGGCCAAACAACACATGACAAAAAGCATGTGGTTTTTTTTCAATTGTGTGTATCTGGTTTGTGTGATAAGTTGAGGAGTGACAGATATGAATCTATGGTAAAAGAAATGCCCATTTACAATGCAGTAGTAATCAGAAACAATGGTAACAGGAAAATATTGATAATAAAAGACTTGCGATTCATATAAAAGATTCATATAAAAATAATAAAAAATAAGAAACCATTGCAATGCATTGTTTGAAGACTGTTCAGTGCAATTATTTTAAAATTTTAACATACTCTTTCTTCTGCCCCTCCTCCTTTTCTTTAGGCCTTTTCAGTATTTTTCGTCTGTGTAGCATTTACATCAAATATCATATGTCTGCTCTTCATACCAATACAGTGGTTGTTTTTTGCTGCCAGCACCTATGTTTGGGTACAGTATGTCTGGCACACAGGTAAGTCACATTCATTACACTAAATGTTAAATGTAAATCTTAGAGCATGATGCAAAATAATGGTTACTGGTTATTTTCTCAAAAGTCACATGTAGTCACAGTTAGATCAGCCTCCTGTTGCTTAATTTGGTAGTACTGAATTCAAATTGTCTATACTGTATATTTGAATTTAGTCTTCAAATATACATTGTAGCCTTCAGGTTTAACATTTCTTAGTCCTCATCAATATTGGATATGTTTTATATGTTTGCTGCCATTTGCTCTTTTGAGAGGTAGGATGGGATAGAGATCTATATATATCAGGCATCCCCAAACTTCGGCCCTCCAGATGTTTTGGACTACAATTCCCATCTTCCCCGACCACTGGTCCTGTTAGCTAGGGATCATGGGAGTTGTAGGCCAAAACATCTGGAGTGTCACAGTTTGGGGATGCCTGATATATATAAAAATGTAAAAATCATGAAAGTGTGGGATCCACTTTTCTCCGCTTGACCGATCGTCCTGAAATTTTGACACAACAATCCAGGCCACTCCCCGAGTGTTGTTAGAAAAAAAAACCCACACATCTCACACCTCCGCAGGTAACAACCTGTTTTTCAACAAAGTAAAATGGCACCCTCAAGTGGATTTCCTCCCACAGTACACCCCCTCCCTTCCTGTGAAATCTACACCACACCCACAAACCAAATAATGACATCATCAACCAAGCAACTGAAACCACCAAGGCGGCCATTACCACACCCCTAGGCCCCTGCCAGGCTGCCTGGCCCCCACTAGGCCTGGGGGGGGAGGACGAGCGCCCGGATCGCAGGTCGCAGCACCGCCTTTGTTTTATGTAGGCCCCTGCCAGGCCGCCAGGCCCCCACTAGGCCCGGGGAGGGAATAACCCACAGCAACGCACTTGGGGGCACGGAAAGGGGTTTTTACTTTAAAATTTAGCGGGCGTTGTGTCACATGCGAGGCTCCGGCGGCCATTTTAAGTAAGGGCAGTCATGCCCCTTTTAACCTACGCTTTATACTATGATTGCAAGCCTCTGCGTCTTTAAAAACAACAACCATGCACTTTCTCTCCCCAGTTTAAGTCCTCGGATATTTGCAGTGGCCAACCCCCACCCCCCCATTTACAATCTCCTACCTTCCCCTTGCCACTTCCTGGGTTTTTTATGGAACCGAACAGCTCAGGTGCTTCGGAGCTCGCCTTCTGTTGCTACGGGGCTGTGGGTCTTCGCTATTTGAATCCCCCCCCCAGTTGGGCTTATTAAAGTACTTCTCTAGGTTCCTTGGGTCACCTACTCCAAAATTAGAAAATCTAAATAACAAAACCAAAACCAAAACACACAACAACGTCCAAATCATACAATACCCACCAAAATAAATGACAACCCCAAAAATAAAATAAAACAATAATAACTCCTGCTTCTCATGTTCTTATTTCAATTTTTTTAAATCTAAATATATATAAATGTTCACGATGTGTGCGCAATGTATGGCGATACAGGGGGGAGGGGACAACACCCCCTGGGGAAAACAGAGGGAAGGGTGTCCTATCGAAACACAGGGATGAGCCAGGGGGTTAGTGGGAGGAGGCGTGGGATACGTCATGGATCGGGACAGGGTGGGGGGGAATCACAGGGATGACCCACAGCAACGCGTGGCTGGGCCAGCTAGTAATATAATAAAATAAACAAGCTTGCTTATATGAGAATGAACTCTGGAGTCTGAGGCCTGGCACTCAGTGTACAGTATTGTGAACTGCACTAGAGCATTTTTAGCATTAGGGATCTTGGCCTTTCAGGGTATGCATTTTCTTCTTTCTTTCAGGGCATACTTTCCACATTTACTTGCATGCTGTAGAACTTATGCATTGCATAGGATTCTAGGGCATATTCTAAGGTACATGCTCAGATCATGCAGGACACTGCTCTGCCTGTTGAATCTCCTGACAATCTGCAAAAAAACTGAACTGTGTCTTAGAACACATTCTAGGGGAAACTTCTACTAATTGGCAAGTTGTCTTTCAGGGATGTTTGCTACTATTACTGATTTTTTTTTCTTACATAAGAATCTTAGATTTCTGATAGATAGTTTGCAAACATAAGGAGATCTCCTGGAAGAAGATACAAAATTGTTTCATAAACATACTTAAGGGAACGATTCATATGCTACTAGCAGCACAGGTACCCTTTCCCCATAACTTCTTCCAGTGCTGTGTTGATAACAATTGGATGCAGAAACCATGTAGGTGACTTTTTAAATAGCCAATTGTTTGGCTGCCTGTGGTCAATGTGAATTGTCTCCAGGCAACCATACGGAGCAGCTTTGGACAACTGGAAGTGTGTTGGTTCTTTAAAGCTGTTGGTGTGCCACAAATAACTTCACATATTTTTATTTAATATGGTCTGAAAAAGACTTTCAGGCTTTGCTTAGATGCAGTGAGAAACCATTGTTTTCCACTACAAGAATGAATAGTGATGTTGTCTCTTCTTTCATGCCTGCAAGGAAGAGACACTTTCAATTTTAAATGAACCATCATTCCCTGTCACATTTGTTATGGAACTCTCATTTCTTTAAACTATGGTGTGCTAGAACATAACCATGGTTTGAAGGTGGTTTGTTCTCACGAGCCCTAGTTTCAGCAAACCACAGTTCCCTGATGTCACAGGAGCACTAGCTTAGTTTAAAACAGAAAGCAACAGCTTTCAGTCTCCTTCTTGCAGGCGTGAAAGATGGAGAGAGAGAGCATGTGCTTTCTCTTAAACAGGCATCCCCAAACTGCGGCCCTCCAGATGTTTTGTTTTCTTTTTAAAAAAATGTATTTATTGGTTTGTTTCTGACATACACAAAACTGACACACCAAAATAGAAAAAAAAATAGAAAAAATACAGAAAAACAAAACAATAAAAAAGAAGCTATCATTATATAAACTCATTTCATAACTCAACTTCGACTTCCCCGCCCCTCCCTTTCCGAGCCTTTGTATTATCCCAATTTACACAGCTTTCAAATTATAACCATATTATACACAGTCATTATACTTTACTATTCATTTATACTGATCACTTATTTTTTAAGAAAAAAATAAATAAAAATTATTCAACTAACTTTAACCAAATCTCACTTCCAATACCGGTATACACCTCTTTCAGATTAAGACCATATTCTAATATATCATTATACCTATCTTTCATATTTTACCAACCCTCTACTGTCTCCCCTTAGCCTATTATTTTTCTTTAAAAATACTCTATCTTGCTCAATCTAAAACCTATTTCTGACCCATTACAATTCCCACTACCCCCCTCTATCCCCTGGTTAGCAATTCCCTGATTGACAATCCTTCATACAGTCCAATTTCATACCATGTAAACTGTCCCAATCAAAATGCCTCTTCGCTTCCAACCCACACCATCTCTAATCCACTTCAACCCACCTCCTCCCCACCCCTTCTTCTGTTGTTCCACTTTCTTAACCCCCTCCCACCTCCATCTTTTCCCTTTCTTATCCTCCCATGTGTCTTGGCTTTTGCCTGGTGCTCGCCTCCCTCCTCTCACTAGGAAGGTTCAGACCCAGGACACGTCTTGATCCTTTACCACTGCCTGGTTGATTTTACCAGGAACCTGGTCCCTCTCTCTCACTGAGGGATCCGCATCCTGGATTTTTTCTTCTTTTAGAGCATCCTGGTTGTAGTCAATACTTTGTGCAACTTCTCTCACTAGTTGCACTGTTTCCACATTTTGTCACTCTTCTTGTCCATCCTCTATTAAAACTTTAATATTTTTAAATTCCAAAACCTCTGCATGTGGCTCCTGATTGTCTTTGGGAATAAGTTGTTGTAGTGTTTCAGTGAAGATCTGTGTGTTTCTTCTATATATCTGCAATTCTCCCAACACTTCTTGAGCTTGTTCCAAAATACATTGTAGCCAGTTCTTTTCCATCTTGTGACTTGATGTTTTGACTGGCTACGTCCTTTATCTTCTCATGTTACAATATGGAGCTTGGGCTGATGTGCCAGAGACAGTGCCCTTTCCTTTTTGTCCACCAAGTTCCCTTCAATCTGTACTCTAATGTAATTCCTTTGTCCCAATTTTAAAATCCAATCTTTCTTTCCAATTTCGCAATCATAGAAAATCAAGTCCCTCTAAAATTCACCCAATTAAATCTCTCTTTTTTTCCAAGTTCAAAAGTTCATTTAATAGGAAGCTTCCTCGACTGGCGAAGTCACAATGGCGGCTAATCAGTTTCCAGTTTTCTGCCCCCAGGGTACCAAAGGGCTCGTTAATACACCTTATAAACTTTTGCGGATTTCAACAAAAAATAAATTCTCCTTCCCTTGGCTCCACTGCCACAGGAAAGGGTTCCAGCTTAATTTTTAAAGAAAGTCAGAGTCCCGTTCCAGCTCTATGGCTGCAGGCTCGGTAGCTGCGTTGTGATTTTCTCGGTGGGGGGGGACGGATGACCACCGTTTCCTCTTTAAATTTCCCTCCCAAGGCCAAATTCTTTTAAAGTCCAAATCCAAGAAATGATTACTCACATGTCCATTTTATATGTATTGGAGGTATCCATCGCTCATTTAGTCGCCGGCACGGAGCTTTGCGCCTCAGAGGTAGCGAATTGACCCACGGCTCCGTCCCGCTCTTTCCACTCACGGCGCTCCCAAAAAAAGAGCTTGCCGGGGAGCAAGCGGGGCTTGGGGAGCTCAGCTGGGTACCCCACGTCCCTGGAAAGCACAATCTAGGGGTTCTCCAGGAGGCTGCGGTGCACCTGCAGCCTCCCCCCCCCGTGGCGCTGGGGACCTCGGAGACCGAGAAATCCCCCGCCGATTGACAATGGCGATAGACCGGAAGTCCCCCTGCATATTTTTATGCAGCCGATGCTGCTGGTGAGCAGCCACAGAGTTAACCTCTAGAGCAGGCACCCCCAAACTGCGGGCCTCCAGATGTTTCGTCCTACAACTCCCATAATCCCTAGCTAATTTTGGAATTGTAGTCCAAAACATATGGAGGGCCGAAGTTTGGGGGTGCCTGCTCTTAAACATACTATTTGTATCAGACAAAATGATGATGATAATAATTATTTATACATACATACATACATACATACATACATACATACAAACATAGCCTGCCCATCTGGCTGGGTTTCCCCAACCACTCTGGGCGGCTTCCAGCAAAATATTAAAATATTTATCAAATATTATAAGCTTCCCTAAACAGGACTGCATTCAGGTGTCTTCTAAAATTCAGATAGTTGTTTATTTCTTTGATATCTGGTGGGAGGGCATTCCACAGGGCGGGCGCCACTATCGAGAAGGCCCTCTGCCTGGTTCCCTGTAACTTCGCTTCTCGCAGTGAGGGAACCACCAGAAGACCCTTGGCACTGCACATCAGTGTCCAGGCAGAATCTTCACTGTACTGTCTTCAGTGACTGCTGAAAACATTTTGTTTAGACAAGGCTATCCAGATGTCTAGAATGCTGATGTGTTTTTAGTTGATTGATGGTTTTCATTTTTTGAATGTTGTAAGTAGTTGTAATTTTTTTTACTAATAATATTATTGCTTTATTCTTTATATAAACTACTTTGAAGATTTTTTACAATCAAGCAATGTATAGATTATATGAAGTAAATAAATAAATAATAAAATACTATGATACCGCAACCTGTGAGAGGTCTACTGCAGGTAATACCAGTCTGCAACCATCACCTGAGGAATTTCATTCTGCTACTCTGTACTCTCACATTCACAAATGTAATCTAGCTATGAAAAACTTGAGAAAAACAAGGTGGGAATTGACATTTGTCCAGCTGCAATGGATAATCAACAATGTATTTAATTCTCCTTCTAAATAGCAATAAGAAGTTTACTCAGTCAATTAGATAATCAGAATAAAATAGACAAAGTGCTGTTCTCTAATTTATGGAAGCTAACTTCCCCCAACCACTAAATGAAAGGTTCTGACCTTAAAGTCATATATATATTTGTTAAGGGAGTACTAATTTCCTTATTTTCCTAGGACTTCACCTTTTCTTTCCAATGTATTGTTTTCATTTAATTTCTAACCACCTTCAAACTGCTTACAGAACACATCTCCATAGCCAGCTGGTTTCAAAAGGGAAATGCATTTTAGTTCTAGATCTAGCATAACAAAGCTTTTTATTTTCTTTTTCTTAGTTTATAAAAGCCATGTCTTAAGATTTCTGACTTCCTTTTGGATGTTAATGATGCTTGATTTCTGCCTGTCTGTCTCCAACAGAGAGGGGAGTGTGCTTACCAACAGTATCGCTGTGGATACTATTTGTTTATATTGAAGCAGCAATTAGATTTAAGGATCTCAAAAACTTTCATGTAGACCTTTGTCGACCTTTCGCTGCACACTGGTAAGTTTTCCTCCGCTGTCACTGTTTTTCTTTGTAGTATTCTCTCAGATTTATGATCTCATCTGTTATTCCTAAGCAGACTGTACTTTAACCATCAAAGGTGTCAAGCATGTTACAGCTGCATTTGTGAAAATTTAATTTTTCAGAGTTCTTTGAACTGAGTTGTATGTCATAACAGAGGTAGATTTCTCTGTGTCAGTGTGGCCAGGTGGGGGAGCTTCCCAGACATTCATGCTGAACCCTCATAAGCACTTTCTATAGATATAGCAATGTGTTGCTTTTTAAACTTGTGGTTTATTCATGGGCTATTTGCAAAAGGACTTTTAAACAGCAATGCCTGTTCCCAATAACAGAGCAGACACACACAGTAAAACTTACCAGTTGATGATCAGGGGTAAAATCCTGCTAAGTGGAGGTTAAATCCTGCTGCATTGGCTGCCTGCTCTACTGTAGCAGGGTGGCTGGGGCACACAGCCAATGTAAAATCAAGCCCTATGCAACAGCTGGTACTGTTACGGAAAATCTGGGTGTGAGGCTGCTGTGCCACCCAGGCACCCAGATTTTTCGTGACAGTACAATCCTCTCATCAGAATGACGTCAGCTGATTAGTGAGTGGGCCTCATGAGCCAAATTTGTCCCCTTGCAGGCCAAGATTGACACATAGGCTGGAGGTTCCCTACCCTTGGTTTAAGCCCTAACCCTATCCCCTGGATAGCTCAGTTAGTTAGAGCGTGGTAATGGCAAGGTTGCATGTTTGATCCCCCTGCATTGCAGGGGGTTAGACTAGATGATCCTTGGGATTCCTTCTATGAAGTGATCCATCCTCCAAACACCTGATAATTATGGTTAACTTTAACCCTGACTTAGTGTGGAAGGATAAATATTCACCATTTATTACAGGGGTCAGCAAACTTTTTCAACAGGGAGCTGGTCCACTGTCCCTCAGAACTTGGGGGGGGCAGACTATATTTTTTGGGGGGGAATGAACACATTCCTATTCCCCACAAGTAACCCAGAGATGCATTTTAAATAAAAGCACACATTCTGCTCATGTAAAAACACCAGGATGGCCCCACAGATAACCCAGAGATGCATTTTAAATAAAAGAACGCATTCTACTCATTTAAAAACACGCTGATTTCTGGACTGTCCACGGGCCGAATTTAGAAGGTGATTGGGCTGGATCCGGCCCCCAGGCCTTAATTTGCCTACCCATGATCTATTATATAATGGTCTGAAGACCTTAATGCCTTTACTACATTTGAATGTACTTTTTATAAATGTACTATCAGCTTTGCTTGGATACCTGTTCAGATATTTGGATGACATATATTGATCTGTGTGTGCAAATTAAGTTTAATGTTTTTGTTGTGTTGGGTTTCTTTGTTTCTTTGTTTTTGCCCCCTTTTTTGTTTGTTCTTTCTTTAATAAAGTGGGGATAAGAGAATTAGTTTAAAAAACACCATTGCTTAGCATGATTTGTGAACCAGGCCATTGTACTAGTCCTGCTTGTGATTTCTCCTTGCAATTTTACATGGCCAGTTTGTGCTGTGTATTGGGGTACTTTTACATATTTAATTTGGCTTTTTTACCCAATATATAATTTCCTTTTAAAATTGCTGCCCATTACCCAACAGCTTACCTTCTTTACAGTTACAATTTTAAAAACTTGGTTACTGAATTTATTTGTCACTTTCATAGAGGCTAAAAGTAAAGGTAAAGGGACCCCTGACCATTAGGTCCAGTCGTGACCGACTCTGGGGTTGCGGCGTTCATCTCGAGTTATTGGCCGAGGGAGCCGGCATACAGCTTCCAGGTCATGTGGCCAGCATGACAAAGCCGCTTCTGGTGAACCAGAGCAGCGCATGGAAACGCTGTTTACCTTCCCACTGTAGTGGTACATATTTACATACTTTGAGGTGCTTTTGAACTGCTAGGTTGGCAGGAGCTGGGACCAAGCAACAGGAGCTTACCCCATCGCAGGGTTACGAACCACCGACCTTCTGATCAACAAGCCCTAGGCTCTGGTTTAACCCACAGCGCCACCTGCTAATTGCATTAATTGCTAGTGAAGTTCTTCTGAAGTCAACATGGTTCAGTTGATGGAATGAAGCCATGGACCACACCTTTTATTAAAATTAGTGGGTTGTAAAACTATAATTAATTTGGGTAATTAATGTAATTAAATGTAGAAAATTAATGTACTGTTTTAATATAATGTATGTGGTCTAACACAGTGAATGCCAAATGCAATTTTAAAAAAAGTTTACTTAAATTCCTTCAGACACCTCCTAGCTGAAAATGTAACTGTTCTGACTGCTCTGGATTCCTACTTTCTGTTAGCTGTTCTGTTAGAGAAAAGTTTATTGTTGCCTTTTCATCTTTAACCCCAACATTCATTCAAGGAGCTCAGTGCAGCATACATGTCTTCTGCCACCAATGCCATTTTGTCCTTACAATAACTCTGTGATATGTGTTAGACTGAGGGAGAGTGCTGGCTCACAGTCTCCCCATGAGCTTTTGGCCACCTGGGTCATAACTTCAATGCATGGAACAATTTTTTCATAAGGATAGCACAATGCTCTGCCATCCTTGGAGCAAAATAGCTACCCCACTCCCCACAAGCATTGCCGTCACTGCTCCTGCTAAGTGTCAGATGTGGTGATAGACTGAATGTGCAAATGCTGCCATGGTGCTCTTGTGATCTGAAAACTATGGAGCTGCTGAAGCTAAACATCTTGGCTGCACAGAAGGCTTCCAGCAGCAGGGTTGAGCAGTAATTCTAGCTACCACTTGGATAAGGGGTACTGGGGACCCTTTTCCGTCCAAGAGATGCATTCCCTAATAAGAAATCTTCTGGCAAAATGGAATTCCAGCCATGGAAATGTCAGAGGTTTCTACACAGACATTTCTCCATTCTCCATCCAGGCAGCAGAGAAGCATTATTACAGTTCAAGAATACATTTCAGCTAAGCAAAAGTACAGAGAGCAGGTGCAGAGAGTGCTAGTGAGTGGTGTGCCCTGTAAGGGTCCGGGGGCTGCATAGAGAGGCTTAGAGGGCTGCATTTGGCTCCCAAGCTTGAATGTCCCCAGCCCTGACTTTGGGAGACTCTGCACTTGAGCCAGATGACTTGGGCAAGGGACATCTCTTCCCCCGCCCCACCCCGGTTCCTTGTTTCACATTTTTTAGGCTGTGCTGCCATGTGTGTTCACCTGTTTAATGTAACTTGTATCTTGTCTAGCTCTGATCTCATCACCCAGTAATGCTGCCAACACCACCAATAAATGATACATATAAGATTTTGCTCTGTCATTTCTCTTGATAGCATGCAGTGGAGTTATTCATGGTCCTAATCCAGTAGTACATTTCTCTTCTTACAATTTGAAGTGTGATTATTTATAAGTGAATAGCAGGACCATGTCGTTGTTTTCTGTAGAGAACTGTTTCTGATAAAGAATGTAATCCTGATTATACTATATTTTGTGGCATGCTGGGCATTTTATTAGTTTGCTTGTATTGTCTATGTTAACAAAGTCCCCTCTTCTCTTTCTCTCTCTAGTATTGGCTATCCTGTTGTGACTCTGGGCTTCGGCTTCAAAAGTTATGTCAGCTATAAAATGCGATTAAGAAAACAAAAGGAAGTGCAGAAAGAGAACGAATTTTACATGCAGCTTCTTCAGCAAGCTTTGCCCCCAGAACAACAGATGCTACAAAGGCAAGAGAGAGAAGCAGAGGAAGGTAAGCTTTTGCTTAGCACAGACCTGGTGCTAATGGTTTGCAAATTTAGAATCTGAAGAAGTGTGCATGCACACAAAAGCTCATACCAATAACAAACTTAGTTGGTCTCTAAGGTGCTACTGGAAGGAATTTTTTAATTTTGTTTCGACTACGGCAGGCCAACATGGCTACCTACCTGTAACTGCAAATCTAGAACCAGCCTTGTTAATATGTGTTCCTCTACTCTGCCTTTTTCCCACTCTCCCTGCTCTTATTAACCACGAGTTCTCAATCCAGATGCACCAACACAATCCACTGTTAGCATAAACAATTGGTCTTGTCTCTGTGCAATCATGTTATTGGGTTCTGCACCTATGCAGGATGTCTTTGTAAACTTCCCTGCTCGTCTCCTCTCCTTTGGAGGCAACCATTGGCCAATTTAAGCATCCCCAAGAGAGATGAGGGCTTTCCCATTCAGTTTTCATCTGACCACCAGCATTGCTGGAGACTTTCCTTGGAACTCTTTTCTTATTTATTCATTTCGCTTATTAAGACTCCACCTTCTGTATGTTAAGAAGCGGTTCTGAAGCTGTTAGCTGTTTTATATTCTTGATTTCAATAAGATCAGTGAATTACTTTTCCTGGGGCAGGGTGAATATTTGTGTGTGTGTTTAGGACTCTAGAATTTTCTCAGTCAATTCAATTAAGCAGCTTAAAAAACTTCTTTGATTTTTTTAAAAAAAGGATTACCTAATTAACCAGGCAGTGGAATTTATAAAGTATTTTAAAAATACAAGTATTTATAAAAACTGCATATGAAAAGCACAATCTTAACCTCCTTAGCTCTCCTTAGCTCTCCTCCCTCAGACAGGAGGGACTCCTCTGCTATGACACACAGGTTGGACATTAAATAATGGGAAAGTGCATTTTGATTCAAAACAATCATTTTTAACTCATATGAAAATTTTATTAACCATAAATCATACAATGAATAAGATTTATTTAGCTAGGCACCCTACTTTTTCCCTTTGGGGAAGCAGGTTAAATGAGCTTCCCTTAGTATTTTAAATCTTGCTGAATGTTTAAAGTTTATGAAAGTAGTTGCTGTATTGATTCCTACAGTTGTTTTTAATTGAACTGTTTGGGTTTATGCATCATGAGAACAGTCATATTGCAGACAGCTCTTCAGGGTGCTTTAATGGAGAAATGTACTAGACTAGGGATCTGCAACAAAATGCTGTAGTGTGGAGTGCTGCTGTTTAGGATTACAGCCAATCCATTTCATACCCTCCCCCAACTCTGTTTTCTGTGTTTTCCTCTTAACAGTCAGTTAGTTTACTTCCCTCCCCCCCTCTAGTAAACTAGAAGACCTGTAAAATGAGATAATTGTAACAACTGTATCTTCTTTTTAACAATATATTGTAAGTATGTAATGTGCAATAAATTTAATAAAGTTTTGTTTAAAAAAAAAGTCAGTTAGCATTCTGTGACTGCTGAGCACACTCAGAATTCACTGGGCTGTGTCTAGGTTCTCTCCACCACACCACACCCCAAAAAAACAATTATATGTTTTTTCCAAATAATTTTGTACTTCTGCAAGCTTGGCTGAACCCCACCACCCTTGTGTGAAGAAAGTGTTGTTTTACTAGATAAGCAGCAGCACTCGCAGTCTAAACATAGGAAATTGTGAGACTGGTGATACAATATTTCCTATATGTCCTGTATGAGTTTTATATGTGTTGAAAGAAACTGCTTGTTTATTTGTTTTCAGATCCTTAATATAAATGGTGAGGAGGACATGAGGTTGAGAATATGTGATACTTCTTATTAAAGTTTTAAATATTGCCTCTTTTCTTTCTCCTTTTTTTGGTATTGCAGCAGCCAAAGGATTGTCTGATATGGATTCCTCTATACTTTTGCAACACAATGGAGGCATTCCAGCCAATAAAAAGTTATCTTCAACATTACCGGAACTTGAATATAGAGAAAAAGGAAAAGAAAAAGATAAGGATGCCAAAAAACATAACCTTGGAATAAATAACAATATTTTGCAACCTGTAGACTCTAAAATACAAGAAATTGAATATATGGAGAACCATATCAACAGTAAAAGATTGAATAATGATCTTGTGGGAAGTACAGAAAACCTCTTAAAAGAGGACTCATGCACTGCATCATCCAAAAATTACAAAAATGCTAGTGGAGTTGTGAACTCCTCACCTCGCAGCCACAGTGCAACTAATGGGAGCATCCCTTCTGCATCAGCTAAAAATGATAAAAAACAGAAATGCACTAGCAAAAGCCCTAGTACGCATAAAGACTTAATGGAAAATTGTATTCCCAATAACCAGCTAAGCAAACCAGATGCACTGGTAAGGTAAGGTTGATATGTTAGTGACCTAGTTTCCTCTCGACTCTTACTTTCTTGCTGTTTCTTTTCCCAGTAAGTTAAAATGCCTTTAAAGGATTTGGGCTTGTGCATGGTTTGGATTGGGTGCAATCTATTCCTGCAGTATTGTTGTGCGATCAATATCTAAAGAAATGAACTAGGAATCTGTGAGTTCTGTTCCTAGTTATGGTGTTAACTACAATAAGCTTACTTGGTGCAGAATTACACAACTATTTTTTTCCTGTGGTCTGCATAGGAAGGAATAATTAATTTTGGGGATCAGGCTAATGAGCACAGTTTCTTACATTTGCCTGTGCTTTGCATGCATTTGTATCTGGAAATACTTCTTACTTTTTCTAATAGTGTCTTTCTTGAGGTATACAAAAAATTAATGTTATTTCTTGAATATTACTCACATGGGAGAACTGAATAATTCTGGATTAAATGATACCATCACTTTTTCAAAACTGGATTAAAGACTCTGCTTCCAAATACATCAGGATTTGGACATGCTATGGTCTTCAAGATGAAATAATTTATTGGTTTTGTGTGTTTAAATGTTTCTTCCTGGAGTAGAATTGCAAATGATGCATATATAGTGCACTTCATAGAAATGCTTGCTGGTAAATCCATCCTGTGGGTGGGAAGAGTGATGGAGAGTAAACATTATTAGCCATAAAATAAACCAGAAGTTACATCTTGGTTTACTAAGATTAATCTGAGGTTAAAGGCTTGGTCTGGGGGCAGTTGTAACTGTTGATAAAACAACACTCATGCAAAACCTAAAATAAAAATGTTAGATCCCCCAAACCATAGTTGACTACTATACCACTCACCATGTTGACAATTATGTCACTTTCTGGTGAGTATGGCAAGCAGAGTCCAAGCCTTTCTCCAGCTTTGAGCTGGGATTGTTCCAGTAACTGCGTTGCTCTGCTCTCAGAAGCACCATGCAACTACACAGATTCTCACACTCTCCAGATTCAAACTGGAATAAAAGGCTGAGGCTTCTTGTTTAGGGTGTTGGGCTGCGTAGGAGCTTGGAGTGCCTTGGCAGCCCAGCACAAAAACAATCCCCTGCCTGAGTCCAAGTTTAGAACTGAAGAGGCGGACAAAGATCATCCCCGTGGTTGCAGTAGACTGACACAACTGTGAGGGCAATACTCTTCTCTCTTTAGCTCCAACTCAGAGCTGGGGACGGTGGTAGGGGCTTTTCCCTCACCTTGTACATACATATTTTGAAGTGAATCCCATGAGAGCTGGGACTTGCTTCTAAGGATATAGAATAATAGTGTCAAAGAGCATACTGTTATGGGTTTGCAGGGAGCCAGGATCCCCGGAAATTCCTGGGTGCCATGTTCTCCCCATAATTTCTGAAATGTGGGGGTTGAAGTCAAGCCAGCTTCCTGAGGAGTTGGGCTTAAAGTGGTGCCATGCAAGAACGGAGACAAGTGAATTGAAAAGTAGAACAAAGTTTTGCAACATATTTTCAGAGACATCAGTCCCCAACTCTGCTCTATTATTAAAGCAGAAGTATAGGCATTTCCAGATTATTTTACCTGTGGCATATATGATAAACCACTCCATGCTGAACTTAAGCAGGTTTGGGTCTGTTCAGTGACTGGGTGGGAGACCGCTGGAACTCAGGGCAGCAAGCGTGGGGTTTCTATGATAGAAGAAAAGTGGGATATAAATGTACTTCGGTAAATAACATTTAAAAATAAAATTCAAAACAGTTTCCAAAAAACAAAACCATAATTTAAAATACCATAAAATTACTAAAGACATACTCAATAAAACCAGTAGAAAAGAACAAAGCATTAAATGATAAGTAGCATAACAAAATCTGAAAAGCAGTACTGACATCAGACTTTGTGGTTTGTTAAAAGTCCATGCAATTATTATTATTATTCCAGTCACCCTATACTGTACTAACTTTCAAAGTTGGGGGCACCAAGAGGAAGGCTTTGAGGATCTTAAATGACTGGGAAGATTCACATGACCTAGCATCTTTCAGCAATTAACATGGAAGAAAAGCACTGAAATGTGAAACACTGTATTAGTTTGCCTCTAAAACTGAGATTTAGCAGCTAAATGCAAAACATTTGCAGAACAATTATCATCCAGTGACCAGTGTACCATCATTGTTCTGATTATTACTGCTGTTTGGGTTGCTTTGGTGTAGAGAGCATGTGTCACAGCATCCTCCTTTTTCTGCATTTGTAGTTGTTTTTGTTCACCTGTGGCACCGTAAAAGCAATGTTTCTGACTAATGGGAAGCAGTGAAAAGAGTCTATTATTTGTCAGTTTGCAGTAACTTACATTAAAATATATAAATTCCTTCCAGCAGCACCTTAAAGACCAACTAAGTTAGTTGGTCTTGTAAGGTGCTGCTGGAAGGAATTTTTTTTTATTTTGTTTAAAATATATGGGGTTTTTTGGTCATTTGTGATACAATGTGTGTTGTAAAGCACCAGGACGCAACTGGAGCTTGTAGAACTGTTATAAAAAAGAACAGTTGTACAAGGCCCAGTTGCATCCTGGTGCTTTACAACACACATTGTATTTGAGGTTAGATTCATGATGGGGCAACATCCAGCTATGTTCTCTTGCTTGCCCTTTTTGGTGTAATACTTCGGTTCTCCTTCTATATATGAGCAGAAACAACACATGAATAAACAGACTGAACTGCCCCCATCATGTCTAATTTGGCCTTGAAATATAGAGCAAGGGGTTTATTTCTCATTGTTGAGAGACAGGCATTCTTCCATCTGCTCAAAGTCACCATCTTGTCTCAGGGAATTTCACCTTTGTAACTGTATCTCAGAGAAAGATACAAAATGCTGACCTTTCATTCATACATATACAGTGGTACCTCGGTTAAGTACAGTGCTTAATTGGTTCCGGGCTGCCATTCGCACCCCGAAAAGTACTTAACCTGAGTGGCAATAGCGCGTGTGCGCAAAGCGCCGATAGAGCACTTCTGCACATGCGCAAAGCGCGCAGACAACTTCTGTGCATGCATGTGGGGTGGAACCCAGAAGTAAACACTTCTGGGTCCGCCGCATACTTACCGTAACCTGAAAGTACGCAACCTGAAGTGTACTTAACCCGAGGTATGACTGTATTTGTAAGAATCTTGCATATGTGTAAAGGGCTACATGGAAACCTGACCTTTAATAAAATAGGGTAATTTCAAACCAGCAATTTCCCACCTTTCTGTGTTTTTTAGAAAGGACTTGAAGAACTTTTGGACTTAAACTGCTGCAGGCTACCTGTGTGCCACAAATTACTAATGTAAGCATATGTGGGCAGGCAACTAGTACCTTTTATGCTAAGGCTAAAATCCAGTTGTATGAGCAGTTCTGACAGCCAATTTATAGAGTTTTCAGTAAATTAATAAAGAGCTATTGAAGATGAACTGTGTTCCAAAAAATATATTCAATCAAGAACCCTTGGCAAGCAACATACATTTTGATGGGTTTAAGTAGCTTTTTATCTCAAAATGGCAAGAAAACATTTTTTGTAAGTGCTGCATTTTATTTTAATGATTGATAGTGCCTTGATGAATAAAGTCAATTACCTATGCTGGTAATTGGTTGTGCATATGTTACTGTTTTTCTTTATTTGTATCTCCCTTAATAGCACATACCAGGCTCTCAAACCAGTTCACACATCTATAAAGTCATCAATAAAACCCTGATTAATTAGCTCAATTACCAGCAGGATATCTATTGAGAATGTCCTTGGAGGTCCTGTTCTCTGTCCCATCCCTCTCTTTCCATCTTTCGGCTATAGGTAAAAGTAGTTTCAAGGATATACAGTATTATCCCCTTCAATCATAAGCACAGTTTTGTGCTTATAACCTTGTACTTCAGGTACAAAATACCTGGCACATTCACTTTCCAAAATCCACATTCATGGAGTTCATGTGATTGGGGAGGTGGGGGGGGGAGTTAGGGGGAAATTGACAGAAGGGGTAGTGCTAAATTTCCTTCAACACCCATCAGTTCTTCCTGGCAGATATCCTTCTCTGGCAATCTTTCCCTCAGTCAGGCTTGATTCTGGTTTCATAGACTAAGGGAGGGGAAATTATTACCCATTTGCAATGAGAATTAGCAGACAGGGAAAAGAGTTAATATACAACCATTTATTTCAGTGGCATTAATCAAAACCAAACATGCAATCCTAAGATCCCCCTCAATTTGATGAGAAACTCAGGTATAGATTAGGAAAACAGAAAGAGGAAAGCTGCTGTTGGTTGGTTGGTTAGTTGGTTGCTTGCTTCCTTGCTTACTTAATGCAATTTTGCTTAGAATTGGCTTTGGACATGGAAAATGAAAGTTCAAATTCCCATTGTAATACTTGCTGACTGGCTATGGACAATTTGCTCCCTAACTCAATTTGCCTAACTCATTTAAAAGTATTGTTAGACTAAGACCTGACTTGTATCTGACAGGGGTACCATCTGGTTGGTGGCCAGTGGGTAGAGTCACACACCCCAGACACATTCAATTGTACTTGCCGCAGGCACTGGCCCTTGTGTGTGTAGCATGCGCACTCCAGCAGCACACCAGATGTGTGTGGAATACTTATAGGAATAATGGCTTTACTCAGGGGCCGTGTCCTGTATAAATTGACCCCAAGGTGCCTCTCCAAGGTCCTTGGTTGCAGAGAGGAAACGAATGTAGCTACCTCCAGCAATTTCCCCTAAATTAGTTACTATTTCAGCAATCTCTCTCTCTCTTTAAAGAAAGTCATAGATCACACTATGGTAATGTTTGTTATTTGAAATTCCAGCTATCTGAAAGTAAAATAATTATACTCAAACCTCACTGCATAAGTGCTGATTCAGATATCTGAACAGCCAGAGTTTGACCACTTCCTTGTTTGTTTGTCTTTTGCTGGTTGGCTGCAGCAGTTTAGGGCGGAAACCAGGGAGGGAAGGAGATTGGACAAATCATGGATTAGAAATGTTCCCATAGGAAATAATGGAAATCATCAGCTCGTTATACAAATGCTCAACTAACGAATGATTTGTTAGGAACTCCAGGGCCATCTTGAGCCTATCCAGCGCGTGGTTCAGAGATCTCTCCGGCGCCCCGCCCCCCCTTTCCTAGCCGGAAAACCGCCGGTCGCTTTCCGCAGGAGCCTCCGGGCTGCTGGCACCGGGGCTAAGGGCAGCCTCCCCCCCCCCACTTTTTAATGAAGAAAACTGAGATAATACTTGTCTGAAGAGCAAGATATACTGGGTGGTTATTTCCCCTGGTTGAGACAAATTCCTAGCTAACTCATCTGACCTAGCTAGCCAGCCAAACAAATAGAATTAACCTTTTCCTCTCACATTCGGTGAGGGTGGTAAAACTTCAGCAGGCCCGGTGGGCGGGTGGGTGGGTTGTAGGAGTCTCCTAGCTTAATCTGCGCTGTAGGTTGGCTCCCCTGGCCAGGAGTTTCCACCGTGCAAACGCCCTCGTGTTAAGCGCACGCTAGCCAAACACAGAGCTAGCGAGTGAGAGGAAGGCATGCAATACAGCAGGTGGGCCTCTGACGAAGCCCCGCCCCTCCCGCATCCCCATTGGTCGGGCGATCGGTGCTGCCGGTGTGCTATGGGCCAGCGCCTCTCGCTCATTGGAGAGGAAGTCTGCCAGTCTGTGGGCTGTACACACTGACTCGCCGGCTCGCGGCTTCCAAGGGCTGTCTTTGGAGCGGTGGCTGCGAGGCTGTGGGAAGCAGCAGAACCTTTCCACATGCTTATAAACCGCCGGGTATGTTTCTCCTTTGCTGCATGTATTCAATAATTCCCCAATCTGGCAATGAATTAAAGTTCTTGTTCACCGCTTGTTCAAGTGCTAGCTATATGGCTATATGGTTCTAATTGCATGATTGTTGCTTGGGAGGAAGAGAGGGGTGCAGGGTGTGGGGCGTGGGGGAGGTGTGGCGGAGGTTGCTGCCTGAGACCCGGGATCGGTTCGACTTGTCTTGCTCCGACCCTTTGCACTATGGTCAGCGCCGTCTTGCTGCTGCTACTGTCGCCGCTGTAGTCAAAACTCCTCCCGAAAGAAAGCGAGAGCACCAGCCAAAAGCGCGCAATCGGAGAGGGGCGCACCCACTGCGTAGGGCAGTGGCAGGCACAGGCTGTAGGCGGCGGGGTGGCGCGACTCGAGCCAGCGTGCAGGGAAAGGGGAGGCTGCCAGAAAAGCCGTGAAGCTCCTCCACTTGCTGGGGCGCCCCTGAGGCGCCAGCGCCCTGGTGCAATGCGGCAGTGGCCCCAATAGGAAAGACGGCTTTGAGGAACTCATTGTGTTCAGATAGTGGTACGTATGTGTATAAGCCAATATATTCTTTCCCTTTACCCTCTTTTGTTGACTACTCCACCCACAACCACCTAAGGGTCTCTAGATCTCTTAAATCAGGAGTAAGGAAGCTTTTTCCATCCAAAGGCCACATTCCCTTCTGTGCAGCTTTCTTTGTACTGCATGCCCCTTGTGAGAGGACCAGAGGCAGAAGTGGCTGGAGCAACAAATTACCTTTCTATAGTAGGTTAGTTTCTACTGTATACTGAGACTCTCACACTCCTCTCTGTTCCAAGGAAGAGAAAGGCATTATCAAAGTTGAATGGCACGTTCCAACCCGGCAAAAACAGTAGTGGGTCAGAGCAGGGCCTGGGGAGAGTCCAGAGGGCCTCATTTAGCCTTTGGGCCTGACGTTCCTCATCCATGTCTTAAATAATTCTGCCCATTCTCCTTTTCTTGGAACACCATTCCATAACACTTTCTCTCCCACTGTTGAGCTGCAAGCTTTTTGGGTCAAAGAACTATCACCTTTTCATTTATTTTTTAAAGGCCAAAATGCATTAGTGGTGCTGTACACATAAAATATCTCTTCATAAGGTATCTTTAGAATACGGAATGATAGCAATATCCGTACTTTAAAATTGCATTGAAAATGGATTTTTTTCTTCCTGTTTTCTTCATCTAGTAGAATATTTAATATCCATATTATGAAATAAAGTTCAGTTACAAACATTTTGTGCCCTATAGGCCAATATTGGTTTCAAAGGAAGAAATCTTCTTTTTCTGGTAGATGATTCTTATACTGCTGGTTGTTTTCATAAGTCAAACTTTGCTGGATGTTTTCATGTTATATTTATAAGAGATGCACATCTCAGGAACTGTGCAATCCAGGTTATTTATCTCTTGAGTAATCAGCTAAAACGTTGAAATTGGTTATGTTTTGTAATGACTCCCACAGTGGACTTTCATTGTTACAACTAATGAAGCAAGTGATATCTGCTATTAGCTTAAAATATAGGGTATTTGAGTTATGCAGTAATGTACAATTGAAGTTAAGATTTACAATATCCTTTTATCAAAATGATTTAACAAGGAAGTTGTTCCTAGTATTGTATTGTAGTTTATTGGCTTACGAGTTTACTTCTCTAGTTGATTGTTTTTATGTCAGATTTTTCTGCTGTTAATCTGATATGTCATGTTTCTTATATGCAGTCTCTTTTTAATACCCAGGTTCTTGTGTCTACAATAAAATTTGTAGCTCCATAGGAACTTGAAAGGCTCTGAGAAAACACTCCTAATGTTCTCTTTTGCAGTTTCCTATTTTCATTACAATCTGCAATATTGTAATTCTGCAAAAGGAAAAATTACATTTTGCATGTGATTTGAGTCCAGAGTTCAATCCCTTCATTACCCATATAAATGTGGTTTATATATGCAGTGCTCCTTCCACCTGAGTATGGTCTCATACTGTAACTACACGTTACATTCTATTGTGTGTACCAGTACCCTAATACCTACTGCTTCTAGAGAAAAGCTTCAGAAGTGGGCATTTTGGAGCAAATGGCTGTGGAGACGGGTGTTCAGCTGTTCTTCCACTGCAGTTCCCTCAGCTGTTTTCTCCCATCAGCTGCATATTTTCAAAGATATAATGCAAACATTATATGGAGGCCCACAGAGGATAAAGCTGTTAGGGAACAGGATAAGCACCTCTTTTCTTCTTCTAGTTGCTTCTCCACAACCACTGCCCCTTCCCAAAGCTGCTTTGGCAGACGGGTTTTGTTCTTATTTGCATGTGTAGCTCTGCTCTCCTGTTTGACAGGATAATAGATGTGCTTGTTTTATGGTGGGTGAATGAGAGAATCATAATACCACTGTGAACAAGCCAAATGTGTGAGCTGTACCATCAATTCTGTTGGCCTACCTAGCCAAGTAATGTTGGCAAAAGAATGGACATTTGTAAGCTTTTGTTGTCACACAACAGTTCTTTCTCCCCCAAATATTTAAAAAAAGCAAACCCAGGGCTTTATAATTTGGTGCACCTTGCTAAGGCCAGAAAAATATTTTTTTCAAGGTAGCTCCAATATCAAGCACAGGTTAAATATACACTTCTTTGTAGCTACGGCCATACCTTCCCCACACCTCATGTTACATATTATGTCAGATGAGGGTCAGGTTGGCATGGTTTGAGGGAAATGGCCTTACAGGCAAAATTGGGAACTGTGTTTTCTCCAGTTAAGCCTGGGGTAGAGAGTGCTGGGCTAGGTGGACTAAAGGTCTGCTGTATTGTATGGTAGCACCAGATGTTCATACACTAATAGGCCTGTACATATGGGTGTTATTTATCATTCCACTCCCTCTTAGCCTCTGCTCTGCCATCTGTACTAACTAGTGGGCTGTTAGAACTGGCCAATGCGATTTGGATCTAGGGGTCTTAATAGACCACAAGCTTCACATGAGTCAACAGTGTGATAGAGCAGCAGCAGCAGCAGCAGCAGCAGCAAAAAAAAAAAAAAAAAAAAGGCTACCGTAATGCTCTTCTAGGCTGCATCAACAGAAGTATGGTGTCCTGTTCAAGGGAAGTGATAGTACTGCTCTATTCTACCTTGGTAAACGTCTTCTGTGTTTTTGCTGACCATTAAAAACAGTGCTGTTCACCCAAACATTTACTGGACGTTAATTCTTGTCTAAATGGATCTTACTGTGATTCCTAAAAGGAAGAGTCAGACAAGCCTCTCTGATGTGAGTGTTCCATAAACAGGGCTCTGCCACCAAAGAAGCCAGTCTCTGGTTGGTGCACATTTAATCTCTGATATCTGCAAAAGGGTTTCTGATTAAGAATTTGGTGACTAGGCAAGTTCATATTGTGTAATTCTCTGCCCTGGTGTGGATCAGGGAAATGTATGACAGAATGATGTCAGGATATGGATTACATGTTGCATGAAGCTGCCTTCTGACTGTCTTACTGCTTAAATATGTTACAAGAGCCAGTGAGTGATATGTTAAAATATCCACAAGCAGTCACTGAATGTCCTTTGGAAAAAAAATGCTGACTACCAACTGACAACAATGCATTTCTAGATGCTCTGGGTCTGTTGATCCTTCATGGCATTCATTTCACCAGGGGGTCGCCAAATGCAGTGGCCTCCCCTCCCCTAACTTATCAAGCATTCTGAAAATGTAGATATGGGAAAGGGTCTCTCAGTCCTTGCTGTTTGGAAAAAAATAAGGCTCAGTGTCTCTCTCAGTTTTTCTGGAGAAATGTGAGGGAAGTCTCTCACTTCACAGAAGACTTTGGAGATATTTAGGAGTAGGAGAGCATCTTACTCCTGGTTGTGTCCAGTCATGGTATGAACCCCCCCCCCCCCAAACCATCTGTGCATGTCACAGCCTTCAAAGGAGTAAAGTCAGTCACAACTGCAAAAAATGGGAGGCTACCAAGCCCAACAAAAATGTTTGAATTACAGTATGCATTTTAAAAGTTTCAGTACAGAATTCCTGTGCAAATGATGTGGGCACTCACTCACATGGTGGAAATGTGCAACCTGACCCATGTACATTCAGAGGTAAGCCCAGCTAAGTTCAGCAGGGCTTACTTCCAAGTGCATAGTAACGCAGCTTTTGTTTTCTGGATTAATTCAGGCAGTGTGAGAAGATCCATAATCACAAAACTAGTCTTGAGGATTTACAATATCTTTCACATTTATTTGTTCTCCATTCATTGACCAAAACATTTCCCTTTATGTACTTATTAGCAGATAATAGACCAGGGCCCGTGTAATGTACTTTTATCTAGTAATGTGTTGTGTGTTTATTTTTAGACACTTGTGCCTGCTAAGCAGCCACAGTAAACATAGCAGAAGTGAATACAGCAAGATCAGGAAACTTCTCAACTGACTACAGTATAGTCTTAGGAAGCAATTATAAACTGATTGTTGTTCCCTTAACCATTCTTAAAGTGGTTTTTAAAACCAGTTTTTCCCTTTGAACAATTTTTACTATTTGTATTTTCAGGAGGAGGAAATCAAATGGGGACAAACCTATGCATGAATTATACACAAACATTTAAACCTTCTTCTAGCCCAAACTAGCTTTTCTCCTGCAAGGTTCCAGATACTCATTTAAAAAGGGAGGAAACCTAGTGAGGATGAATGTTAGTATGTAAACTAGAAAACTTCATATCTGCTTGTCTTGTAGATTATTAGTGGCCCTTCATATCAAATTGAGCTCAGGTTATTGAGAGCAAATGAGCTGGCAAGTCCTGGTTCAAGGACCCTGAAGGCGTTCTCTTCCATTGTCTCTCAAGACAGATGGATGCCAAAATCTAAAAATATATGAGTAGTTATGCCTAGAAACTTGGAATATTATTTATAACTCTAAGGCATGATTTCCAGATTAGGAGCCAGGATTTATCACAAGCAGATTAACAGATCACAGGCATTTTGTGGGCGTGGGTTATTGAGTTGCTGGTAGTCTCATTACCTTGGCACAATGAGCAGGTAGAATCTGCTGTCATTTGAATTAATGCTGTTTTAACAATGTAATCTAATTTGTTTTGGGGGGTTTTCCCATACTGTAATGAGATTGAAGTATTAGGAAAGTAAGCAAACTGTTTAAGAATCAGTTCTAGCTTTTGTGTTCTTGCATAACAAAAGGATATTTGCATGTTTTAGTTTTACTTTAATCCTTCTGATGCTTTCCAAAGGGATAAAGCATATTGGAGAAGCAGTTTTTCTTTCTTATATATCCTTATGTTTCATCTCTGAGGACATACAGGGGTGAAAGAGAACTTTTTAAACTGCCCAAAATAGGTAGGGGGTGCACCGGAAGATAGAGATTGGGTCCAAGGAGGGAAATTTTCACAACGGGGACAAGAAAATGAATATGTGAAAAAGAATTGAGCTTATTTTCCATTGGTTCAGGCCAGGAAGCTTTGAAAACAAAGGCTTGTCATTAAGAAAAATTTGCTGTTGCTTCCCTAAACCCCTGGGATAAGCAGTTGTAAATCTATAGAAATTAGGAACTTGAAGAGTGATGAAGTAACTTCATGGGGTAGGTCCCAGAGACAGACTTTTTGGGCTAATTCCCCTTTGGAATCTGGTTTGAGACTTTGTCCAGTTGATCCCAATACACTCTTTCGTAGGCTGCTTTAGTTAAGAGCGAGTGAGAGTCAGTGCTATGATGTAGAGATTAGATTGTGGGACTATAGCTAAATTTGAATTGCCACCCAACCACAGGCTTGTTGTAAAGATAAAATGATGGAGGAAAGGAGAATCACGTGCCCCATCCTAAACTCCATGCAGAGTTAGATAAAAATAAACTACCCATATGGAAACCATGTCAAGCTGATAATATTATCACTTTTGAACTGGGGAAGAGCATCTTTATTTTTTCTGCTGTATTTATAGACCACTTTTCAGCCATACAATAACAGATCAAAGCAATTCGCTGTTAAAACTATTCAACTCTAAAAATAAATCCAGAGAACAACAGGCAAAAAGCCAATCAAATCATAGCAGGAGGAGGACAATTAAAATACAACACCAGAATAAACAAAACAGAAGCAAAAATAGCTTGCTTAATCTGAGCCATGGTGAAAATGCTCAGTTTTCCCTCTCTTCCAAAAAGCGAAGAGAGACTCCTGCCAGTTGGTTAGAGTGCGGTGCTGATAGCTCTACCTGTTGAACCTTCAAGGCAAGAACCTGCCAAAGCATGGTCAAGTACTAAAACAGGCATAGGCAAACTTGGCCCTCCAGATGTTTTGGGACTGCAACTCCCATCATCCCTGACAACTGGTCCTGTTAGCTAGGGATGCTGGGAGTTGTAGTCCCAAAACATCTGAAGGGTCGGGTTTGCCTATGCCTGTACTAAAACCTAGAAGCCACACACATTCTTGATTCACCTTTGGAGCACTATGCCATAAGTAGGTCCAGGGGCTGGCCCATCATTGGCTACTACTGCCTTCCGGACTCAGCATCAGCTCCTCCCCTGTTCCATTTAGCAATATAAGGAGTGTGGAATTTGCAGTTTGGCGCCGAGAAGGAAGGGGGTGGAAGGCATGGTGGTAGTGATGGCAGCCTTTGGTCAGTGGAAAAAGGGATGACGGGTGGCTCATGGATGGGAGGAGATGCTGATTTGCCACAACTAGAGGGCTAGCTGTGGCACAAGGATAGCAGGATTCTGTGATGGGGGACTGCAGGGTCGTTTTGGGTGCGCAGTTGGTTCAGACTTTGGTCCAATCAGCCCAGTACTCTGATTACACTGGCGGCCAACCAAATATTTCAAGGAAACCTGCAAACAGAACATGAAGGCAATAGCCTTCTCTAATGCTTTTCTTCTGGGGAAAAAGGGTGTTGGTATTCACCATGAAGTTGTTATAGTAAGTGCCACACTTTAAACCAGTGATTTTCTTCGGGGGGAAATAGGTGCCGGTACTATCTACCCTTGAGTACCCCCAGGAAAAACAGTGTTGGCCTTCTCCCAGCTTCTGGCATTGAGGTATGCTGTATCTGAACCTGGAGTTTTGTCTACCTGTCATACTGAGCAGCAAATGATAGATTCTTGATTAATTTCTTTAACCCTTTATAAAAGCCATCTAACCTTGGGACCACCCCTGCATCCTGTGGCAGTGAATTCTGTAAGTTAATTATGCAGTATAGGGTTAGAGGGGCAGCAGTGCTGCTAATGATCTATGTAATCATAAATCCAACTGCAGTACTGGGCTTTAGTAACCTCCTGGTTTGCCCTCTAACCAAAGCTAAGTCAGATCCTACTCAATATACATCAACTTGAGCTGAGGTCCAAGTTCCACAGATTTTGTCTGCCATTTAAATTGGTGGTCTCCACCACTGCTGCCCCCTGCCTAACACAGGAAGGTGTGAGTTTTCACATATGCTGTTGTGCTAGGCTTTGAAGTGATGCAGAAGCAGCATTTGCGGGGATAAAAGGTATGGCGACATTTGGCAACCTGGTAACATTTTGTGTACCCTTGGCTAAAGGGTTTTCAGTAAGCAGCCTCCATAGCCATTATCTGACCGCAATAACTTTTGTAGGATTTATTTATTTAACCTGTACCGAAGACATGAGAATAAGAAGCCACCCATTTCCAGGACTGATGCCCTCTGTTAATAATATGAGGCACAGTTCAGTGTGACAAACAGTCCAGCAAGAAGTTCTGCCACCCTTAAATTTCCTCTTCACCTTGTCTCTGTCCCCTTTTGCCCATTGTTTCCCACTCCTCCTCCACAGTGTTAAGTTTAAAAGAGGTACATCCCTTCTTCAAAGGTATCACCATTTCATCTCTGAAATATGTAGCCTAAAAGTCTATCCCTTTCTTACCCCAAATGCACTTTATTATAATTTGTCACTAACTAAACATTTGACCTGAAAGACAGGTTGTGAGGCTTTGTACAACAGGAATAGACAAGGTCCATGATTCAAATACATACATTTGCATTATACCCAGATTATGAACACTGCTCTGAATAATCCACATACTGATGCCTGGGGTGTCAATGTGAATATAGCATTCGGCAAGGCTGCCATATTTACATTATGTAAACATGTCCATTTTCTGGAATGTACATCTTTATGTGACTGCTGCCTGACTTTCTAGGATGTGTGGACAGAAAAATGAGTCACTTTGTTGTTCGTATAGTAGTGGGGCACGATAGTTAAGTATTTGATTAAAACACTGTTAGACTCTTGTTAACTACCGTGTTTCCCCTTTTTTAAGACACCGTCTTATAACTTTTTTCCCTCAAAAAAACACACAGTGGCTTATTTTCAGGGGGTGTCTTTTTTTAAAAAAAAAAGTGCTGGTACAACTGGGACCCACTGGCTCAGGATGCTCGGTGCTCTCTTCTGCACATTGCTGGGCGCGTTGTTGGCGCTGCCAGTTCCGAGCGCCTGCAGGGTGGGGTGGGGGTGGCAGTGCTTTAAACCCCCAACCCTGTAGAAAGCAATGGAAGTTATGGACTGTAACAATCCTTAAGAGGCGCAGGTCTTAAAAAACCCCTGGTATCACCCTTGAAGCACAGCCTTCCAAAGTCAGGGGGGAATAGGTCTGTTTAGACAAAGGAAAGGATCGGGGGTGATTCTGTGCCCTGGGACCCACAGAACTACTTTAAAAATCCCAACCTGGGGGGGGGGGTCAAATAGTGAAGCCCCATAGCCCTGTAGCAACAGAAGGCACATTCTGAAGCACCCGAGCTGTTCGGTTCCATAAAAAATCCAGGAATTGTAAAATTAACAACAATAATGGGGGGGCACTCTATCCAAAGAGTTAAGAAGGAATGGGAAAGTGTTGAGTTATATATGGAAAAATATGGAAAGGAAAGTTAGTTAAAGATAAAAAATAAATAATTATCGCAAGGGAAAAAATAACATCATAAAGGGTAATAATATTAAATATAAAATAGACAACACAACAGAAAAAGCAAGTATATGACTAAATGAGATCGCACAGGAGTGAGGGAAGTGGGGAGAGAGGGAGGGGGGTAAGGAATGGAAGGAGGCAATGGTTGGAGGAGGGTATAGGGGGATGAATTAAAGGAAAATTAAGACTGAGAAGCGCATGGTTTTTGTTTTTTAAAGATGCAAAGGCTTGCAATCAGCCAAAGTATAGAGCCCAACTTCTAGGAGACTGCGATCTACTTGCGGATTTATAAACTGGAGGTGATCTACCCCCGTTATATTGGTGTTCAGGTCAGAGTTGTTTTTAGAGAGAGGAAATATCCCATTTTTGAGGTTAAAGTAAAAGTTCCTGACCTTTTTTTTATAATGAGGAAATGCTGCTAAAACTCCGTTCTTCATTCCACGAAGGGGAGAGGGGGCGGGGCCGGGTGCTCAAAGACAAAAGAAATGGAAAAGGAGATAGCGATCAAATCCAGCCTCGCATTCATGCAGCCGTCGGGAGAGGCAGGGGCTGCAGCCGAGTGCTGCTTCACAAACAAACGGGGGAAAGTGCTTAGAACCCAGAGAATCCAGCTGAAAAACACGAAGCAGCAACAGCAATTGCACACACACCATCCCAAGCCAGCACAGTAACCAAGTCCCAAAAGCAAGAAAGGACTCAGCAAACACTGCTGCGGCCGGCGTTGCTGCTGCTGACTCGGGGAGCTCAGTGATCTCTTCCGCACAGCGCCTATCACTATGGCTTATTTTCGGGGTACGGTTTATATTTCTCAAATGCTTAGAAATGCTGCTATGGCTTATTTTATGACTACGCCTTAAAAAGGGGGAAACACGGTAAGACAACTAATTGGCTTTAAATGCCTATCCTCATTCATATTTAGATGCTATACATTGTGTTAAAATGTTTTAGCGCCAGGCTAAAAGATTCTGTGCAAACTGACATTTTATTTCTAAATAAGATGTACGGCAGATGGTCTCTGGTCAGGAACGATTAAAACTAAACCTTCTAAACGGCTGTGCATTTTCTCTCCTGCAGTGTAGCTCTCTGAGCCTGTGTGAAAAAGAGAGAAATATAAACAATGGTGTATCTTGGATCTAAAATACACTTCTCTGTTTACCATGTAAAACATTTTTATCACAATGTGTGTGTGGTGGTAACAGTACGGTTCTGCTTGCATTCTTCTAGCCACAGACAAGGTGACTGACAGCATTCAACTACCCCATTAGAGCAAGGGATGTGTGCAATGAAGGCAAGGTTTCTATGGATCACTCAGTGGAATGCATGTGCCAACTGAGCAGATGGTTGGCACTGGCAACACTCATTTAGTGGGAGAACTGATCTTCCTTCATTTTCAGTTATCGTGTGTGTATTGGCACACAAGGTTCTGTGTACAGTCATATTTGGGAGTAGTGTAAATGAATGTGACTTGGTATTTAGGACCCTCCAAAATGTTGCTAGACTACATCTCCCATCCTCTCTGACAATTGGTCATGGTGGCTGTTGCAGTCCAACACCATCTGGAAGGCCACAGGTTCTCTCACCCATGTCCTGGATTGTTCACTGAGCTACTTTGCATATACTTTGATTTCCTGATTCAGATTTCCAGGGGGCTGCATTGCAGGAGGGGTTCCAGGATCTCCCAGTTACCTGGCAGTGGGCGGAGGGATGCTGCCCACATCAGTAGGACGCCCAGCCGCGTCACGCCTCCTGGCTGACCAACCGGCTTAGCTGGGGTGTGTGGCTATCTGCCATTTAAACAGTGGTGGGACTTTGGGGCAGCCTCCATTCGTCTCCTTTCGTCAGATCTCCCAGCCCACCCACCATCTTTGCTTGTGTTGCTTGACTTGCTGTGACTAATGTTGGTCGCCTGGTTGTTGGGGCCAGGTAGGAATTTTTCCACTTGGCAAATTGGCACCAGCCATTTGACCAGCCATTTGGTTTTCGCCTACCTAGTAGCAATTGTCACAACTTTGCAAGGTTAGGCATTGGGTAAACCTTGTCATAGGAGGGGCAGTTGTTGCCTTCGGCCTGCCCCTCCACGTTAAAGATATCCTGTTAAAGGGATCCAGGGGTGTGGTTCCTGTCTGAAGCCTGGGTGTGGGCTAGAGCCATGTCATGACCCCATCAGTGACCCTGGGAGTGCTCTTAATTGATGTAGATCATGGGGCTCCCCCTATCGGTGGTTGACCCTTTGAGACTTCCTGCAGATGGGCAGGAGTCAGGATATAGTCTTGCTTCACCCAATTGCCTAAGCCAAACCACTCACATCTGTAACCGATAAAGTTGTGGCCCTATTTATTCCATTAACCCAACATATGCGTGTCTTATTTCTGGACAAACTGCGGGGCCCGGAGCCTTGCCATGCAAGTGGTTTATGGATTTTTTAAAAAAATAATGCTATTATATTCAGACTGTTTGTCAGAGTGAGAAGAAACTGTCATTTAAATCAAGACTTTTAAGTGGTGTAGTATTAGCTAAATGAGCCACCTTGGCAGGAAAGGTAAAATATCAATTTACTTGAATGTATGACATAGTTGTTAACTTTCAGTTGCTTTTATTTTTAGTTTCTATATTGAGGCAAGATGGGGTGGATGCAGGGTGATAGGAGCTTGCCAAAATCCTCTGTCACTTATATATATTTGCTAGGTAAACCATGAAATTGTACTATTAAGATTCGAGTACACAAAATTGAAGAGAAAGCTTTCTAATGCTAAATTTTTCTGTGTTGTCTTCTCTTTATCACAGCTAATGTCAATAAAAAAGGGGGTTTCCTTCTACCCTGGGAAATGTACTTGCATGTACAACTGACAGATCCCTATTTATATCGCAAGTAAAGGCCAAACTACATATGACTGTGGCAGATCTGTGTTTTCAAATGTGGTTCGAGGAAACTGGTGCATATGTGATTTTGGAACATAAAATAGTCATATGAGCTTCTGATTCTGAATTGTACTGTCCTTCTCAGCCTGTTGCTTCTACCCTTTCCATTTCATGATCAGCTTTCCCCCAGCCAAGCTTCCAATACCAGAAGTGAGCCTAGCTGGGATAAAAGTAACTGGATAAGAGATTTAAAGGACCTGTGGGCAGTGGGAGGGGGTTGGTGCAGAAATGTCAGGTGTGTGAGGAAGGAGGCTCATCATCCTACCTACACATCACTTTTGCAATTCAAATTGCCTCCCTTATCTCACCAGCTTGCAACTTAGTTCTGCCAGTCATGTATAGCTTGACCCAAAAGATTGCACAGTAATGGGTGCAATGAGATAAAAGGCTGGGTGGAGAAAGTCGAAACGCTTAAAGGCCCTTGATGGCCTTTTCTTAAAGGAGAAGCTCAGGGGCAAACTTTGAGCATTCAATAGAACAGGCATGTCCAACTCCCAAAAGACTGCAATTTACTCCCACTATAAAAAAAACTGGAATGATCTACCCATTGGATTGACCAAAGTTCTTTTTTTGGAGGGGGGGATCGCTCAGGATCACGCAATCGACCAGGGGTGACCCACGATTGACCAGTAGATTGTGATCGACCTGTTGGACAGCCCTGCAATAGATAAATGAAGTTATCTGTGTTCTCTTTAAAAATACATAAATTAAAAAGGAACTGCTGCTCTTTATTCTAGGCTGGAACAAGATATTAAGAAGTTAAAGGCCGACCTGCAGGCAAGCAGACAGATTGAACAAGAGCTGCGCAGTCAGATTGGTTCTCTGACCAGCACAGAGCGAGGGATTCGGTCTGAAATTGGACAGCTCCGACAAGAAAACGAGCTGCTTCAGAATAAGTAAGTTTGGTTCTCACTTCACAATATAGTGGGCCTTTTCCTCCCAGCTGATTTTTGTACTTGTAATCTGATTTTTAAAAAAACAAATACAGATTTTTGAAATCTCAAAGCCCAAGCCAGGCAAACTTTATCTCTCTTGAGCTCCATTCATCATTTCAGTGGAAAGAGATTTAGGATTTAAAAGTTCTTGACTATGCCCAGATAATGACCTAAATTTTGCTCTCTGAACTGTTTGCTATAGTACCAAACTCCTTTAGTACTGACAGTGCTGCAGAAATTTATAACTCTTTCCTACTGATCTGTAAAATGCTATATGAGCATATGGAGAATGACATTTATCTCTTGTTCAAAGAGACACATGATTTAAACCAGCTAAAGGTCAGGCTTAACAGAAAAGTTATTCACACCTTAGCTCTGCTATAGTGCTGATTTCCTTCCACTCTAATCTAATAAAAAGTGATGCACATAGTGTCCCCCTACCCAAATCATTCATATTATCCACTGAACTCTTACCCATACTGGTAATTCATTGGAATTTAGGCATCCATATACAAATTCCTCTTAAGATGAGAAGTTCTGCTTTGACTTGTACCGGTAGTGATTGGGGGTTGTATCCAGGGCTAGTCCTACACAAAGCAAACCCATTGGTCATGACTTAGTTTCACGAATTTTAATGAGTAGGACTAGCATTGAATGCTACCCATGTGTTACCCTCTTCTGCTGAAATCTAGAGAGCAGTCTCCATTTTCTCAGAAGGGCAAGCTGAGCACTTAAAAGAAGTTACACTTCTTTTCTTTTTGATATAAATTCTTTATTATTTTAATATTTTAAAATACAAAAACATGGTAAAGAAAAAGAAAAATACATACAGAAATTACAAAAAATACAGAAAATACATAGAATATAAAAATTCACACAAAATGTACAAAACAAAAGAAAAAAGTGTAAACAACAAAGAATAACCATAAAAAACAACTCTTCCAATTATTCTCTGTAATTTATGTTGTTCTTATTTTATCGCACATTTATGAATACTGTATCTGCTTGTTGCTTCATTTCTTGCTGTTTATACCAGGTTCAGACAAAAAATACAGGAGGAATGGAGGATGTTCAAAGAATATTTATTGAACAATGGGATATCTGGAACCCTAATAGCAGACTTAGGCAGAAGTTACACTTCTAGAACAGTACTTTATTTTCTTCTCATGCTAAAGAAGGCAGCAGGGATCATGCTCCTTTTCTTCCCTCTTTCAGACTACATAATGCTGTGCAAATGAAACAAAAAGATAAGCAGACCATTGGCCAATTGGAGAAAAAGCTCAAAGCAGAGCAAGAGGCACGGACCTTTGTAGAAAAGCAGTTGATGGAAGAAAAGAAAAGGAAGAAGTTGGAAGAAGCAACTGCTGCACGGGCTGTTGCGTTTGCTGCTGCTACCAGGTACTAGGCTCCCTCTCTCATAATGCTAGAATTTGGTGACATCCAATGAAGCTGAACATTGGAAGATTCAGGACAAACAAAAGAAAGTATAATTTATTATATGCTTGTGATTTTTTCTTAAGTGTATAATATGAAAAAAACAGATTCAGATAATAAAAATAAATGTCCTGGTCTATACCATATGAAAAAACAGAGTCAGATAATAGAAATAAATGTCCTGGTCTATACCAGTGTTTTTCAACCTTTTTTGGGCAAAGGCACACTTGTTCCATGAAAAAAATCACGAGGCACACCACCATTAAAAAAGTTAAAAAATTTAACTCTGTGCCTATATTGCAGTTATCTAAATACATCAGAGTTGACCCCCTCTTTATTTTTATTTCTTAAAACTCCTCCGCTGTTTGCAATCTCTTTCCAAGGCAAGCAAGGCTCCCTTCTGCCCTCTCTCAGTCTGTTTGGAATGTTTCTTTTAAGCGCCTCTTAAAAGTATCTTTCTGAATGCCTTTCAAGTATCTCTTTTTTTTTAATCTCTTTGCACTTCTACAGATACATAGTCTCTTTAATTCTGAAGAGTTGCAGTAGGGTAGAGTTGCACCAACCTTTTATGCAGGTCGCGGTTCTTTCTTATTTCGGAGGTTTTGCCGCTTGTGCGCTTCAGCAGCCAGGCTTTCTCAGTGCGGGAGGGAGAGAGCTGCAGCCGGCGTCTGTGATCCCCTTCTGGACCTCACAGTCCGTTGTGGGAACCCCTCCAATGCCCTGCAACCCCTCTTTAGGCAGGGGGTCCCCCCTGTTCCTCACACGGGGGTTTGAAGCCTCAAAACCGCCCGTTTTCACCCCGCAAAGAGTAGCGCTCCCCGGAGCTTCGTCAGGGAGCGTCTGGAGCGGTCCGCGGCAACCCGGAAGTCCCCCCGGCCGGCTTCCTTTACGGCGGGTCAGCGCCCCCTAATGGCGGCCGCCTTCTCATCGCGGCAGTGACTAGGCACGTGACAAGGCAGCAAATCGCCCTTCTCGTCGCGGCACGTCGCGGCACACCAGCCAGCGTCTCGCGGCACACTAGGTTGAGAAACGCTGGTCTATACCATAAAAAGGAAAAGAAAGTACTTCGCACAGTGCATGGCCACTAACTTGGATGGCTTTGAAAGAGGATTTGACAAATTCATGGAGGAGAGGGTCATTGATGTCTAGTAGCCATGATGGTTATTCTCTATCACCACAGTTGGAGGCAGTAGTGCTTTTGAATACAGTCAAACCTTGGTTGTCGAACATAATCTGTTCCGGAAGACTGTTCAACTTCTGAAATGTTCGACAACCGAGGTGTGGCTTCTGATTGGTTGCAAGAGATTCTTGTACTCAATAATAATAATAATAATTTATTATTTATACCCTGCTTATCTGGCTGAGTTTCCTCAGCCACTCTGGGTGGCTCCCAATCGAGTGTTAAAAACAATACAGCATTAAATATTAAAAACTTTCCCAAATAGGGTTGCCTTCAGATGGCTTTTACAAATAGGATAGAATAATAAGCAGAAGCCATGTTGGACATTTGGGTTCCAAAAAACGTTCAAAACTTCTGGGTTTTCTGCGTTTGGGAACCAAAACATTCGAAAACGGAGCCATTCGAGAACCAAGGTTTAACTGTACCAATTGTTGGAAACCACAGGAGGGCAGAGTGCTTGGATCCTGTGTGCTGGTTTCCCACAGGCATCTGATTGGACACTGTTAGAACAAGATGCCACTGGCCTGATCCAGCAGGCTTTTATTATAGTCTTACAGTGTTTCAGGTTGCAGGGAGGGACCACATTTTTGCATTCTCTTTTGCTTGATGATCACCAAGCTGTTTTATAGAAACAGCAAAAGGTATGAAGGCGCGTGACACCATCACTTGGCCAAAGATAAGCAGACATGGAAGTGTGACTGCCTGATTGTAACAACACTAAAAAAAAAAAAAGTGGCACACATTGAAAGTCTCTCTCTCCCCACCCCCTTGGTTCTTGTTTTGTTTGGCAGAGGGGAATGTACTGAAACTTTACGAAATCGCATCAGAGACCTGGAGACAGAGTGCAAGAAGTTAACGATTGACATAAAGCTGAAAGAAGATCAGATACGAGATCTAGAAATGAAAGTGCAGGTAATGAGAGTGCACCACAACATTGCATGCGTCCTTCACAACCTGAACCTGACCCTTCAGAATGCCTACCACGTTTTCTGTGAGAGAAGATTGCACAGGGTTGTGTTTCTTTCTGTTATCCTAAATAGGCCTGACTTGGTCTAAAAGCTACTTTTTGTTTGCCATGCCTCCCTCTTTCCTTGAAGGAAACTTGCCTACTTGAGCTTTGCCAAACACCACTTTAGGCTTTTTTTTACACATTACGTTTGAAGGTGGGCCATGGATGGCCAGCCCCATAGGATGTACAAGCCTAGAGCTGAGAAAACACAAATAGTCAAGGAAGCTCCTGACATGCACACACAGTTATCAGCAACTAGTGTTTCATGACTTGACTCGCTTCTGGAGGCCAAGTTTCATCTGTCATATACTTCTGCATATCTTGATGTTTCTACAGGTATGCTGAAAACTTTGATCTATTTGCAGATTGCCTTGTTTTTTTCCTTCTCAAAGTGATTGGCACTGTTCAGTATTAAGTGGGAATTGATAGATTTTTATATTCTGCCTTAGTAGGATAATCATCTTGTTTATCCTCATAATACATTTATAATGTTAGGTGCCTTGAGGTTAAAATATAATACTTTAAATAAACTACATATTTAAAGTAGTTTTGGAGCCCTCTTGGAGTGCTACTTTTCCCTAGCCAGTTTGATTATGTGATTATATTAAAATAGTGAGGGAATGGTATTTGCTGGGGATAATCAGTGGACAGAGAAAGGGTTAATCACTTGCCCTCCAAAAAGTGTAGTCCCAACCTAAAACAGACTATATATGTTTGTTTGTATAACACTCTTGCTCCATTGTTAGAAAAGCAAGCTTTGATTAAAGTTTTTAGGAAAAGTGTCAGTTTTAAATAGAAACATGCATTTTTAAAAACCGTGTAAAACATGGGTTCAAGTTTTACACTTGTTTCTGAACCTGTTCATGGTTTCCCCCATAAATTTGCAGTGAAATGTTTCCTCTTCCGCAGGCCCACATAATCAAACTGGCTAGGGAAAAGTAGCGTAGCCCTTGCTTTGCTACACAGGAGCTGTAAAATGTACAAGGAATATTTTTGTAATAATCAAAAGCTTCTCATTTGTGTTTTAAAGTGAAAAACAGTTTGACTTTGTGGTTTCAACGGGTATATTAAGTAAAACCTTTTTTTAAAATTAGCGTTCTCAAGTACATGTAACTCTGGAGGCTAAAATAGTTTGAGTACCCCACCCTTAAAATAAAGACTGGACAAGTTGAGTAACTTGTCAAAACCCCTTAAGCAAACATTTTAATTTACAGAGAGGGAATGTTATATAACATTCTCCCCCATTTATCAGGAAGTTGGAATTTATTGAGCTTTTCTCTAGCACTTCATTCTTGTACTCACTTTGCCTGTGGGGCCCCACCTGTTTTCCAGTCCTGATTTGCATTCTCCCTATTGTAGGGAGAGTCTGCAGTGCAGCGGAAGAGAATATATTTTTCATTGAGGAGGTCCCAGGTTCAAACTGTGGTATTCCAATTGAGCAAAGTGTGTGCATTCAGGTAGCAGGGCTAAGAAAGATTCTCTGCCTGAGACTCTTCAGAGCAACTACCATTCATCCTGGGCTAGATGAAGTATAAGGCAGTATCATGTGTTGATATTTCTCTGAATGAGGTCCAAGTGGGCCTAATAGATTTAGGCCAACAGTGGAGCATGTTTTTTCAGTCTGAGGGCCATATTCCCTTCTGGGGAGTCTTCCATGGGCCACATGCCAATACTGTGGAAGACCAGAGGGAGAATTGGGAGGAATGAAATGTTCACCTTTATGCTGTAGCTGTGTGCTAGTTTCTACACACACCTCTATCCAGCATCAAGGGAAGCAAGAGACATTATCAGAGCTATAGAATGCAACCAGGCAGGCAACAATGCTCAAGGAGGGTGCAGATCAAGACCAGATGGGGTTTGTGGCCTTGGGAGAGTCCTGAGTCCAGATAGAGAAGCTTGGAATGTCACATTTGGCCCCCACACCTAAGGTTCCCCACTTCTGTCTTACACCATGGCTGGCCAACTTCTGGTGGTGGAAACTTGAGCCCATGGGCTTAGCTATGTGTGGAGTGCTGCTTATGGTCCTCTCCAGCTGTCAATTACTCTACTGCTATTGCATGCTTCCCAGCTCAGAAAACTAGAAGTGACTACCACCACCATTAGAATCTCACTGTTTCAACTGGAACAGTCTCTTTCCCAGCCTGGAGTATAGTCCTCCTGCATTTAGTGCAGGGCATGCAGGTTGACTTGAAGGTTGGCTGCCACTAGCTTATATCAGATTCTGCCTTTGCTCAACCTGCTTTGGGTATGGGTAAAATCCAGAGGCTATGGGTAAAATCTGTCATCACCACTCTCATTCCACCCCAGGAAAACTGGTTAAAACTGGTTGTGGGGTCAGGAAGAGACTGTACTGGCATAAATATTAGAGCAGGCATGGCCAAACTTGGCCCTCCAGCTGTTTTGGGACTATGACTCCCATCATCCCTGGCTAACAGGACCAGTGGTCAGGGATAATGGGAATTGTGGTCCCAAAACAGCTAGAGGGCCAAGTTTGGCCATGCCTGCATTAGAGTGTCCATATCTCTTGGAGTGACTTCCTGGGGGTGGAACATCCATACAGCTTGCTCTGACATAATCTCACAAATTTACATTGACTTCCTAGTTATATGTGGTTTTCAAGACTGGAAATTTGTGTGTCTTAATCAGCAGCAGATTGGAAGAGCCCCCACATCAAGCCAGCTTTGTGTTCTGCAATTGGTACATTGTTCATGTTGAATGAGCCAAAAGAATACACTGTAATCTGTTCTGAGCCCTTGGGGAGGGTGGGTGAAGAAAACTGTATTACTACAGCTGAACATGTCAATTTCCAAGCTGCGGCTTCTGCAGAGCTAAATTGCCTTAATGGTGTATGAGCACGTATATTTTGCATACTACACTTGAGGTCAAAGGATATAACCAAGTTGCCCTAAACCCAACATACTGCAGATTTGACCCCAATTTTTCCCCTTCCCCAGCCACAACCCTCAGTCTTGTTCTTTCCCCTTTATCTCAGTATAAAGTTTCTGTTTGTAACACTCCTGCTTTAATTACTCTCAAGGAACTGCGGAAGTACAAAGAGAACGAAAAGGATACAGAGGTGTTAATGTCAGCACTTTCAGCCATGCAGGATAAGACACAGCACTTAGAGAATAGCTTGAGTGCGGAGACGAGGATCAAGTTGGACCTGTTCTCTGCATTAGGAGATGCAAAAAGACAGCTAGAGATAGCTCAAGGTAAGTGGGATTCTCCATGCTGCTGGGCAGAGTGATAGAAAATGAGGTAGTGCCCTCTACTGTCCAGTGAGATACCATGGGTTAGGAGCCGAAGAATCCAGTGTTCCTGTGAAAAGCACTTCTGTGCATACACTGGGGACTGTGTAGGTGCTTGCTGGTTTTTATGCCTTGCTGCATTTTCTTCAACTACAGTGGACGCTCGGGTTGCGAATGTGATCCATGCAGGAGGCACATTCGCAACCTGCAGCGCTGCATCTGCGCACGCGTGGGTCGCAATTCGGTGTATATGTGCAAAGCGCCGAAACCCAGAAGTAACCCATTCCAGGACTTCCGGGTTCGCCGCGGTGCGCAACCCAAAAACACGCAACCTGAAGCGGCCATAACCCGACGTATGACTGTACTTCAAAGCCTGCTCCACAGCCCCAGTGTGCCAACAGGACTATGAAGGACTGCATTAGGAAGGGTTAGTCAGAAAAGCCCCAATACACACTTCCTGTTCTGCTCATAGCCCTTTGGATTTTGGCTGCTGACAGCTGAAACTACCTTTTGGAAATTGTTCCTGCTAAGAATAAAGAAGAAGAAGAAGAATAGGAAATCCCCCCTCCCCCAATAAATTTGTCCTGTCTTAGTAAACTGCCCCCAGCAAACTTCTATGCCTTTTTGGCATTATTTTGGCTTTCCTTGAGATTCCTCAGATGTTTTTTTTGCCTGAGGAGGACCCTAAGTGACACACTGAATTTTGCTTTAGGCAACATTTCAGTAGCTCCTCCATGCTGCTGTAGGGCTCAAACCTTAACCAGCATTTGTTCGGTCAGGTTAACTACTGCTTGGATGTCCAACAGTAATTCTGAAAGTCTCCGTGGAAACAGGTTGAAGAGAGTGCAGAGGACTGGTTTGGAAATGTGAGAGTAATTGCTTTGGCCCACCTGAACAGCAGTGACTTGGTCCGACAATCCTAATCAAATGCAGCAAACTCCACACCAAAAAAAGCAACAGTGTTTAGTTTCTCTTGAGAGCAGAAGCAAACTGCTAGAAAACAGTTTTTATTGGATCTCTGAGTGCAACTCCAAGTGCGGATGCTGCAGAAATGTAATGTGGTAGGAAATTAATAGCCCAGGCACAGCTGGAATTCTTCATTTTGTATACTCTGTCCAGGAAAACAAAATGCTGAGGGAAGTGGGAAGAGCAAATAATAAATGGCAATTTGCTTAAATAGTTTAATTTGTACTTCTCCCTCCTTAGCTGTTACTTTATTTTCTAACCTTGGGGAAATAACCTTCTTGCACAGGCCTCTATAAAAATGCCATTAGAGTTCTCTTCCAGGAAGAAGGAGATATCAATTTTTCACCTCCAAGTTTTGAGGCAATCCAGCAGATGTATGTGCCCCCAGACAACCTTGATAACAATACCTTTCTTTACTGTTTGCAGTGATTCAATTCACAGCTTCTCATTCCTTCCTGTGCTCCTGCTTTGGCACCGCTTTTTATTTGTCCGGGCTTTTTTGTTCATCAAGTGGCCCATCCTTTGCCCTCATTTTAAAGTGGGGGCGGTAGGAGAACTCCCAGCTGTCCTGTTCCTGTCTCACTGTGCTGTGATGGTTTCATCACTGCAGGGCAACATGAAGAGCATTGGCCTTGGCAGCAGGGGTACGACAAAGGCAAATATTTTGTCTCTCCAGAAAATATTGCTGGAAAGGGCGACCTCTTTGCTGTGAAAATACTTTCCAAACTCTGCCCCTTCCTGCTCCTTCCCAGCTCTTCTTGTGATTTGCTTTGGGCTGTAAATGTCCACTTCAGCCAGCAGAGGGCGCACAAAGTTAACAAAAGAACAGCGTCTCCCTCTTTTTTTGGATGGAATATCCTATTCAAGATAGAGTCCCATCAGGTCAACTTTGCCTAAATCATGCTCACCACCAGTACAAACCTATTCCACCCCCATCCACCCCACTCCATCACCAAATAAGGAAGATAAGTACTGAAGGAAAGAAAGCAGATGTATAACTTCTACCCAAAAACTTGGAAATAGGTAAAGCAAGAGTTTCCAGCATTAAGGAAATCTGAGTGAACGGGTTAAAATAAAATGTGTCTTGTAAAGATCTTCCTTCCCCTTCACTTGGCTGTAGTGGGAATGTGAGAATTATCTGCCAGAGCTAAACCTATTGATTACTGTGGAACACTCAGGTTTTAATTTAGCTTTGCAGTTCTTTAAAAAAAAAAAAGCCGTGCATCTTGTTTTAGGTGTTTGCTATTTTGCAGTGACTTGCATCGCCTGATCATGCCACTTCTGATCCCCTCAGACTCCACCCCATAACATGTTTGTCCACAGTTTTTGTCTGCTATAAAAACCTTGCATTTGGTGACAGTTCTTTTTCTTCCTCTTTAATATTGCAGGGCAAATAATTCAAAAGGATCAGGAGATCAAGGACCTAAAACAGAAGATAGCAGAAGTCATGGCAGTCATGCCCAGCATAACATACACTGCGGCCACCAGCACACTGAGTCCTGTTTCCCCACATTACTCTTCCAAATTTGTGGAGACCAGCCCTTCTGGACTTGATCCCAATGCCTCAGTTTATCAACCCCTGAAGAAGTAAAGGCCCGCTTCCAGTTTGTCACACGGAAGGCATCACACAGAAAAATATCTTGCAGTCAAGATGAAATTTGTATTGTGTGAGACTGTATTGATTTATTGTTTAAAATAAAAAAATAAAAAAGAGGGAAGTGGGGGGGAAAGAACCTGAACATCAAGGTTTGGCTAGAACTGCCCATCAGTTTTTTCTTGTAAATTTTTAGAAAACCTCACAGAACTTTATACAGTTTCTTTCTTGGCCAATGCATTAAGGGAAAAAGAACCCATGACTCTTGGTTTTCACATAGCAAATTCTGCCTCTCTTTTTCCCCAAAAAAAGAACACCTCTTGCAACGTTTCCTCTTGAAAGGATAAATTAACACAGAGCTCCGCTTGATACAAACCCTTTCTTCCCATTTAAAACAAAAAACAAAACATAATGAAGCCAAAATTACAAATTAAGAGTTCAAAGGAATAATGATGGAAGTTCCTTAGGGTTTTGGTTTTTTTGAGGGCAAAAGGGTTTAAGTGCTCAAGTGAAGCTTTTGATGATGTTAGTGGATTGTGGGGCAGAGGGACAGGGAAGTGCATGTGCAAGAAAACTATTAGCTTACCCCTCTAAGGACCAAACCATATTTAAGGGGGCATCAGTTTTAAGGGAGGGCATAAGGATTGGAGAAAGGGTGTAGACGATAATGTAACATTGGTGGTTGTGTAAAGTGTTTCGTTTCCCATCGTTGTACTTAGTCACTTGAGAACTGCTAACAGTCTTGTTCAACAGTGCCTTGGGAAAAAAAAAGATATTTCAAGAGGAAACTCGTTCATTTAAACAATTTTCTCCCCTTTCGCTATCATTTAGCTTGTAATGCCGAGCTCGTTTTACAGAGTCTACTGCAGATCGTACATGGTAATTTAGGTGCCCGTTGCAATCCTAGTTTACATCTCATTTTTGTTTGTTTATTTTGGGTACAAAATCCAACAGTGTTCACTTGATTAGGAAATGCTGTAGAGGGCTCAGTAGCAGCAGAGGGAGTGTTTTGGTGAAGGCGGAATTGTGCAATGTACTATATACAAGAGACTGTCAGGTTGGCTCAAGAACACGGCAGTTTGCAGGGTTTTCTTTTTTAAAAAAGCCAACTGTGATTACGCTTTATATCATCTTGTGTTTGACAATTTAATTTCAATGGGGCTGACAAAATCTCAGCAGTTGTGCCAAGGAGCTTTTTTTAAAAAAGTAATTTTTTTTAAAAGAAACTCATAAAATTGCACAAAGATTTAAGTTTAAATGTATATTGTGCATTGGTAGGAAAGTGTGTTGCACTGGCGACTTTCAAAGTGTTTAAGGTTTGGGTGTGGGTGGGAGGGGACATTGTGGGAGGGGTACAAAATCGTATTAGTAACTAGCAAAATTATAAAATCAAAAATCAAACCATTATGATTTTGCCAACATGCAGTGGACTCTGGAATGACAAAGTTCTTTAAAAACAACAGCAATTTTTAAAGTTTCATATGAATTGGCAAGTATGCCTTGTTTTTTAAAAAATTAAGTAGGAGAAGCAAGTCAATAAAAATAGTATTAAAATCCATCATTTTAAATCAGATTCTTTTGAGATAAAAAAAAACTTCTAGCTTTAGCCAGGTGTGCATGTTGCTGTCATTTTGCATTTTTGAATCATCTTGTGTAATTGTCACCATGAAAGTGTTACTCAGAAATGTCATAGGTTTTCATCTTTGTGCAAAACATGGACTATTGTCACTGACTTTTTTGTGTTGAGGTTCCCCCATTTTTTATTTTTTTATTTTTATTTTTTTGCTGCCCTTCGGGCACAACCTCTGTTGAAATACTCGGTCTTGGCTGCATTCTTTTTTTTTCTGTGGGGTTTACAAAAAATAAACATTTTCTTGCAGATAAAGTAGTTTCCTACTTTTTTAAAAGAAGAAACGGGGCTCCGATTATTGGGATTCATAGACATATTTTGCTTTTAAAACAGAACTATCTCACTATTTTGGTGTACGATTCAATAACATACCAACAAATTTATGTTGGTCAATTATAGTTGGTGTTGCTATTATTATTATTATTATTATTATTAGTTGTTAGCTGCTTGTAACCTGAAGATCAGTAGATTTGGTGCTCTAGTGCTACAAGCCTGCTCTCCCCCCAAACTGAAACTTGATGGGAAAATACACTGGAAAGTGCGGGCTAACACTTGCTTGACACAACTTCATAAATCCACCCTGGCAACCCAATTAGAATGAATGCCCATTAAATAGCTGACTGTCTTACCTTCCTGAAAATGTTGTGCAAACAAATCTAGATGGATTTTCTATTAATGGGTCATATGGAAGTGACCTGGGTCTATCATCTTGTTAATCTTACAATTTTTGGTTGATCAGTAGAATCTGCATATTTGGTTATGAGGCAAAGCAATTTTCAAGAAAAGTGCACACTGGTGGTTTTTAGAGGGGGGGGGTTATGTTAGAATAGGTTGATTCACACATTACATGGTGAGTAAGTGACCACCCACAACATGCTCTTTCCCACCAGCTAAAACGCTAATTTTTTTTCTTGTCATCTTTATGAGGTTGGAGCCAATGTTACAGATTGACCTTAGCAAGAGCAGCTGCCTGCCAAAGGGAATAGTTGCCTGACTTGTAAAATCTGATGTGTCTGATCTTACCTAGAAATTTGCCACCAGTTGATCAGGTAGGTTCTGCTCTATGCAAGCGCTTAACCATGATTTACACTAACCATAGGTTGGTGCTTTAACCTCATTAAGATCCCGAATGTATTAGGTTGCCAAGCTAAGCCCTTTTCCTGGAGAATGTTTGCATGAAGACAACTGGTGTGCCCTGACTGTGCCTAATCCTTAACAATAGTCTTAGAAATAACATGAATCTCTGGTTAAGGAAAACAAACCATAGTTAACCAATACATTTTTTCCATGTGCCTGGAGAGTGCTTCAAATCCAAACCAAATTTAGCTAGACTCTATAGTGCTACCTGATGGACATTGAACCCTACATTTTTCCTTCAACACATGACAAAATTAGCTCTGGGTATCTGTTTACTTAAACCAAATCTGTGAGGGGTAAAAGAAATGGACCGAAGGTCTGAAAAATGACATTGTTTTTATTTATTTCCTACCAACACCTTTACTTTCCTCCTAAAGCATGCCAAATGCTCAAAGCATTCTTAAATCGAAGTGCAATGCAGTTTGTGAACTCTGCTATCCTTCCTGGATGATTAGGACAGACATTACATTGTCCCAATTAAAATTATTAGTTAGAAGAGGCGAAAACTGTGTGAAGCGTGTCGTGTGTATCTTTTATATGCAATGAGAAATGAATGGAAGGCAATCATTCCAGACAGAGGGAACTGCACTTGGCCAGCCTTTGATACACCGTTGTATGAACTGCTTGAAGTGAAAAGGAAAATCCTTTCAATTGGCTCATCAACTTTTATTTTCTGTTTTGCCAAATTGTGAAGCCAGGACTGCAGAGAAAGGGGGTGGAGGGAGGTTGGATTATAACAAATTTGGCTTATAATAGACTTCTAACAGAAGAGCTTGCAAGTATAATGTTCGCCCCAAATGATTGACTTACTTGGAAATGAATCCATGTGAAGAGAATGCCCCTATCAGTTTTACTTATCACATTCATTTTGCACCCATGGATTTATCTCAATTAAGCCCCTTTTCCGTGAAATCTGAAGGATTAATGTTCTATTCATAGATCCAACTTAAAAGCAAAAAAAAAAAGCACATTTCCCCCTCCCAGTCCTTTTCTGAAGTCCTATAATGAATCCGGTAAAAAAAAACAACCCTGAGCAATGAACTTGCTGGCACAGGATGCCAAGCACTGATTGGACAAAGGAACTGCACAGAAGCAATTTAAACGGGCGCTTGCATGGCAGCCCGGAATCCCTTTGGCTGGGATGGAAATCTGGTGACATGAAGGAGCCAATCCCATGCCACTGCCTGCTATATAAAGCAGCGTTTCTCAACCGGTGTTCCGCGGCACACTACTGTGCCGCGAGACGCTGGCTGATGTGCCGCGACGAGAAGGGCGATTTGCATTGTCACGTCGCTGACCCGCCGGAAAGGAAGCCGGCCGGGTCACGACGCGAGGCGTGTCTCCCAGCCAACGTGACTTAAGGTCACTCAATCCAATGAGCGGTGGTTGGGAGAGGGAGAGAAACGAGAAGCCCCACCCCCTCCAGCAGATTCAACTCTCGACGCGTGTGCACAGCGCCCTCTTTTTTTTCTTCCCTGGACGTAAATCTCCTCGCTGCTGCTTCCTTTGATGAAAACTAACTGAGGAAAGAGCGTCTTCGCTTCCCTTTCTTTGCATGAGTTCGCCTCAGAAATGCTAGGGATTATTTGGGGGGGGCGGGCGGAGAGGAAACCTCCTCACTTCGGCGGAGGGATTCCTACCCGAGCCCTGTCCGAGGCCGATTTGTAAGGAAGAAGTTCTGGCGCGCAGTTCGTTTGTCGCTTGAGCAATAGGAAGCGGCCGGAGCTGCTGCGCATGTGCGGGAGTGGCCCGGGAGAACCGGTGATGGGCTCCCAGCAGAGGCAGGAGTCGCTCCTTCGGTTCCACAGCCTCCTCCTGCGGTGAGTATTTCCCTCTTTACACCTTTTCCATTTGAAGTCTCTCCCCTCTCCCCTCATGACATGCTGCAAGTGTCTTGAGGGCGGGGATGCCTTCGCCACTTACCTTCACAACAACCCTGTAAGGTAGGGCTGCTGCTAAATATAGGGCGGCACAGAGTTGGTGTGCCGCGGGATTTTTTTTCATAGAACAAGTGTGCCGTGGTCCAAAAAAGGTTGAGAAACACTGATACAAAGCTTTTAGTACTGGTTCGTTCCTCAGTCCGGGCAAGTTGTCAGAAGCCACCAGGCTCTTCCTGCTTGACCCAAAGGTCCATGCCTGAAAGCATCTAAATTATGAAAAAAAGTATTTTTTTAATAAAAAAAGTATGTATATAAATGTTTCAAGGCAGCCAACATCATTTTTAAACAAATGCAGAAATGCAGCAAAAGCAGAAGATCAAATAGGAAAGTAGGAAAGAAGCAGGAGAGGAAATATTCACCATAGTGGCTCATAGGTGTAATGGCTGTTGTTTTATAAAATAACAACAACAACAACAACAACAACAACAACAACAACAACAACAACAACATGTTGCTTTCGTCACCAGAAGGTCAAAAGCAGAGGAGTGGAAGGAGCTGGAAACTGGTCCCACAGCCTCAGTGCCATTGTAGGGAAGGCCCTCTCAAGGATAATTCACACATCACCCCATACCTCAACTGCAAGGTAACCAGAGCAGGCTCTCCAAAATGGTTCCTGAGGGAGAAGTAAGTTCTGTAGGTATCCACTTGCACTCAGGCCATTGGGTCTCTGAGTTGTACCCAACTAAGCGCAGGGTAGACCCATTGAAATTGATGGGCCTAAGTCATGCCCATTTCAATGGGTCCACTCTGAGTCAGACTAGTATGGGATACAACCCCACATATCTTACTTTTCAGAGCACAATCCTCCTATTTGAATTATGGTCCAGGCCTGGTCAAAGTCTTCCTAAAATCTAAAGAGACCTGAGAATGGACAGCAGGAAGGGCAGTTGAGGTGTGGCAGTTGAGGTGCAGTTGGTAAAAGGTATTTCTGGGCCTCCAGTGACAGAGCTGGATTCAGACAAACCCCCAAACTGCAAACCTGCTCCTTCGGGGGTAGTGCGAATGGGTGTATGAATTGCAGGTGTTCTATGAAAATGTGTTTTTCTGTGGTATAATCATGTTTATGTTTTTAAATGTACGTTGCTTGGAGACCTTTTAGGTATCAAGCAACTAATAAGTCTAAATAATAATGATTGCAATAGCAACCACCAAGACTACCTTACAGGGTTGTTGTGAGGATAAAATGAGAAGGAAGACCCTTGAATGCCTTGGAGAAAGAGTAGAGAAAGTGCAGATAAATAGCCTTACCAGAATGAATAGAAAAAGGCTGTGATGGTTCCCTTTCTTTGAAGGGACAGCTGAGCTAGTGTTATAGCTTGCTCAAAATACTAATTAGTATTGGGTTTGCTTTTTTTTTTTAAAAAAAAGAGCAAATCTGAAAATTCTTTGTACCTTAATTGAATCCCATTTTCTCTGATATGCTGCCTGATAAATGCCACAGAAGCGTTGCGGCAAATCATCTTTAATAAGAAAGTGGGGGAGACCAAAGAAACTAATCCAATAAAGTTGAAAGGGAAGTTGACTCCCTCTTTTTATTTCTAAATTTCCTCTCTGGCAGTTTGAGCAAAGCATTGTTTTAGGACTGTGTTGTCAGAAGGGGGGGGGGAAATCTTCCTTTCCGCCACTTAGCAGCTTTTGACATCTCCTCTGCAGATTGAAAGGAAGCTTCTTGCATAATTATTGCAATTATTTCCCCTCTAAATTTAGGCGGGATGGCAATGAATGATGGCTCAAGAAGAAATGTAAGCTATACTTGGATAAGTGTGTTTTAATCTGTATTTGGAAGCGTGCTGGGTGTTTGGAAAGGTGACATGAATTTTGAAAATTGCTGCAGTTAGGTCAGGTTTATTCTCATGTGAGAGCCATAATGATTGTGTGTGTGTGTGTGTGCACGCGCACACTCACAAACACGCACACACATTGGCTATGTCTAAATATATAAATGTTCAAGCTTAAGCCTATATAATTTTCTACGTGATTGAGTGTCGGTCCCCCTAGGTTCTCTGGTTTTTGTTTTTGTTTTAATCACACATCAAGTTTAACTGCATAAGGCCTGTAGCTTAATGGAGAGAAAGAGGGAGAGTTGCCTCTGTCACCAGCGTTTTCCAAATGAATGCAGGTCTGCAGGTTTTCCTGGAATCTTCAGCTATTGCTAAAGCAAATAAATAAATGTGATGGTAAGCTAAAACAGGCTTTTACTATCCAGCATTCCTGGTTTTCAAACCTGATCGCTTTATCCTACCAGTATTTCCCACAACAAACATTAAATATCTAGACATCACCTGTGCATTTTGGAGAGTTTATTGAGGTAAGGCTAGCAAAGGAAGATGTGTGAATACAAATTTATGATATCTCTGCTTTACCTGCGTGCTGTGGGAAGCACGCTCGTGGTCATCAGCTGGTGGACCAGTGGCCTATCCTCATGTAAAAATATATGGTCTGAGAAGTAGATCTCCAAAAGTGTGCTTGGAAGGTCCCAACTTTGGAAAGGCTGGTGTAATGCTGGGGTGCCATCAAGGCAGGACCCCTTGGGGCAAATGTCCAGGGCCCCACTCAACAGAAGGAGCAAGAAAGCCCCCCCCAAGCTTCTGGGTGAGGGGAGCCAATGGGTTTCTAACTCTGGGGGAGTTAGGGACTTCTTCTGCATGCGAAGACATCCATGCGAATGAAACCAATAGTGGGTCCAACGGTCAAGATGGCAGCAGAGGGAAGTGAGGGGCAGGTGGGGCTTGTCCACCTGGGAAGGCAGCCCATCTAAAAACAATTGTGAAGCATTAAACCATACTAGAAGAGAATTAAAATTACAGTGGTACCTTGGGTTACAAACACCTCAGGTTACAAACACTTCGGGTTACAGACTCCGCTAACCCGGATGTAGTACCTCAGGTTAAGAACTTTACCTCAGGATGAGAACAGAAATCGCGTGTTAGCAGCGGGAGGCCCCATTAGCTAAAGTGGTACCTCAGGTTAAGAACGGTTTCAGGTTAAGAACAGACCTCCAGAATGAATTAAGTTCGTAACCAGAGGTACCACTGTATACCATTACAGCAACTTGTTGACATACATCAACATTTATTACCATCTGAAAGCATAAGTGACTTCCGCTTCCTGTAAGCCAATTTAACAAGATTTGCAGTCCTATATATGTTATATAACAGTCTGTGCTGGTCAATATGAATAAAAAAATTTACTTAGAGAGTTATTTCTAATCCCAGCAATAATGGGCAAGTGGCAAGTGGCATTAGATCCTCAGGTCTGAATACAATTAGCATTCCAGTAAAAAGTTACCAGGTCCTCCCCCTTCAGGCATTTAACTAGACAATGACTGCAATGCCCCTTTGCATCCCTTCCAACTCTACTATTCTATAATTCTATGATTCTAAGACTAACTAGCCAACCACCGAGCACCAAAATGTCCCTTCAGCTCCATCAACTGTAAGGAATTCAATTTACATCTGGTCAAAAGCCATCACACCTCATAGGAGCAAATAAATGTGAAATGTGGAGGCAATTTCCCAGGAAGGACAGTGGGACCTTACTATATCATATTGGAACAGCAGCCAGCCACAAATGTCATGGTGGTCTGATGCCACATGATGTCAGGTGTAGAACAGGTAAATATGAGGTTGGGTCTTAAAGCGGGCTGCACCGGTGGCACCTGCCAAACCCATAGTGCTTTGAAAGTTCCTCAGTCCTGTCTAAAATTACCTAATGGAACTAGTGTCAACACTGTTCTCTCTTCCCCCCCCCCCCCGGAATCATATTGTTGTGAGCTGTGCTAGAACAATGATGGGTTTATGTGGTCCCAGTGACGTGTGTGAGGAAGGAAAGAAATGGGAGGAGAGCAACGGGAGTCCAGATTACCGGTAGCTACTGATGAGGGAGGCGGTTAGAAAAAGGAGCCTCGTCAGTCTTTTTGCTATACGTCTCCACAGCGTGTGGCAAGACATCAGCAGCCAGCCTCCTTCTCACGCTGTGATTCTCCACTGCCGCACTGTGGGACTTTGAGCGTTTCACAAAGCAGCATTCACACAAAAGCAAAGCTTACGCATTGGGGAAGGACCCTTCTCCTCCGCCCCCGCTCCTTTTCTTCTTTTGGTAAATGAATGTGTTCCTGGTCATGTTGCCTGCTCAAAGCCAGGACATTCCACTAGCAGGTTCATGTTGCAGTCTACCTGCCATGACGGGTCTGAACCACTAGTAGGGATGGACAGACCTGTCCTTTCTGGTTCTCTCAATTTCTACTTCTTCCAAACTTAAATTTAGTTCTCCAAAATTCTGCAGCAATTTTCAGTTGCAAAGGGGCTAGGTTATAGTCCTCATGATCAGGTATTGCCCAGCCAGAACAGAAATATATCTCTCTTAAGTAAATACTTTATTCATACTGGGTGATATTCAACTTACCAAATATCCATACTTACTCTTGTCTTGTCCCACTGCTTTCCTCTGGGGAAAACTGCTCTTTAGTGCTCAGTCGGAGCAAATGGCAATCGGGTTTTGCTGTGTGTTCTGACTTAGAGCTAAAGAGTGGGTTTTCCCTGGGAAAAGAGTGGAGCAAGGGGAAAAACCTTTTGAACTCATGTTTTCTAGGCACAGTGTGGTTTTACTCACAGTAGACCCACAGTTAGTTTTACTCACAGCAGACCCACTAAAATGAAGGAACCTGACAAAAATAGGCCCATTAGTTCCAATTTATATACTCTGAGTAAAACTTACCTGAATACCACGCATTGGCTGGAACAGATTACGGTATATGACATACAGGACTTCCAAATTTGTTAAGGAGGTGGAGATGGCTTACCTTTTCAGTTGATAAAAAGTATAGATATATGTCAATGAGATACTGTACTTGAGAGCTCTAGCAAGGGGTGCCAGGCCCTGTGATTTCAAGGCCTAACCTGAGACCTAGGGGTGGCCCCTGGTGATGTCATGAGGGCAGGCCCTGGAGATGGAGGTTAATTGGGACAGCAGAGCAGAGGAGGGCAAATCCCACAAAATTGCTATAATTTGCAATCAACTTCTGCTGGGCTGAAGCTTGCAAGCTGCCTGCACAGTCTTCTTTTTTAAAATTAAAGACGTTCTCCCTCACCTGGAAATTCAAGCCCTCCACCTGCCACCTGGAGGGAGCCAGGCAAACGCAAACCTGGAGACTTCAGGCAACCTTAGTGGTATCTCCATTTCAACTAATGCCAAGGAGGCTGTGGAAATTCTGAACCACTGCCTGGGTGGATGTGGTGAAGGGATGGATGGGGGTTACCAGGCTGAGGCTCGAGTCAGAGGTACCGTTGTCCAGTCGATGGGTGAATTCAGCATGGAGAGTACAGCCTGTTCTGGACAGGGTTGCACTCCATCTGAAATATCCAGTTCACAATTTGGGAGTGCTTCTGAAAACAACCGCGTGTTTGGATGCCAGGTGGGCTTCTGCAGCCAGCCATGCTTTTGCCCAGCTTCAGCTGCTGGTGCACGAATTGCTCCCCTTCCTGGAGTGTGCAGATCTGGCCACAGTGATCTATATCTTCCTCACCTCCTGGCCAAGGAGAAGGGAAAGGAGGGAGGAAAAAATGGGCAGATGCTTCCTCCCATTGCTTTACCGCGGTTGTGGGAGATCCTTTGCAGCTCAAGGGCCGCATTGCCTTCTGGGCATTTTTCCAGGGGCCACATTTGCCAGAGGCAAACGAATGGAAAATGTACAGTAGGCTTGTTTCTACACCCACCCCCCGCATATCCTCCATCCTGGTGGACTCCAGTCATTCAAATTTCAGTGGCGCCATGTGCAATATTTGCCCCCCAGCAAATCTCTCATCTTCCATTCTGCTTAATTCAGTACGTCATAGTTGCAACGCCCTGCAGCACCCATTAGGCTTGGCATCCAGTGCAGCAGATCCACCTCTGATCTAGGCGAGCAAAAGGTATGATCAGATTTCAAGGACACCTTCCAGCAAGGCAAAAACACCCAAGGAGGGTGCAATGCAGGGCAGGAGAGGGAGTATTCGGCCGGGGAAGAGTCCCAAGAGCCAGACAGAAAGACCTGCGGTATCTCTATGGCAACTTTAGTCTGATGAAGAGCTCTAGCAAATTTGAAAGCTTGCACACAATTTGGTGAGCCTGCAGTTGGTCTGATAAAAGTATCGCCCTAATGTTGGTTTTGATATTTCTTTTCTTATGGGCCAACTTAGCTGAGTTTGCTGCTAAAGAAACAAACAGATTGCGGACCCTCTGCAGTAGATATTTGTAGTACGGTATGTCGCTGCTACTAACCCTCAGTGCACCTTTAAAAAAGAAAGAAAGAAAGAAGGGGAGATATATTTGAAGCTTCCAGTAATGTCACAGTAATGTCACACGCTTTGGGCTCTAGCTGTTGATGATCGTTACCTCGACAAGAAGCCACAGGGCCGTAAATCCACGCTTTCTCTCTCCTCCAGGGGCAAGTGCTCATTGCTTCACCCCATGGACCTGAAACGGCAGTGGAATTTAATTTTTGAAAGACTTGTTATTCAAAACGTTGCCTGTGGATTAATAAAAGCATCAATTATTAAAACCCAGCAAATGCTCCCTGGTGGTTGTTTTTCTGCAAAGTTAATGTTTAAACGCAGAAGGTCGTTTGCAAGCTTAAGCAGAAATATCCTTTTTTATTATTGCAGGCAGGCAGGAGACCCTTTTCCAATCTCCAGCTTGGTGCTTTTTCATTCACCCTTTTCCATAATAAACTCTGAGAAAGAGGGAGGTCCTCCACTGTGTGACTGCAAGGCTGCTTAAAGCCTCATGAGGAACTGTTGAAGGAGCTGGGTGTGTTTAGTCTGGTAAAGAGGAGACTGAGATATGCCAGCCATCTTCAAATATGTAAAGGACTGCCACATGGAAGATGGAGCAAGCTTGTTTTATCCTGCTCCAGAGGCTAGGATCCAAACCAATGGATTCAAGTTACAAGAAAGGAGATTTTGACTCAACGTCAGGAAGAACATTCTGACAAAAAGAGCTGTTTGATAGTGCAATGGACTCCCTCAGGAGGTGGTGGACTCTCCTTCCCAATAGGTTTTTAAGCAGAGGATAGACAGCCACCTGCCAGAGATGCTTTAGCTGAGATTCCTGCATTGCAGGGACTTGGACTAGATAGATTAGCATTGGGATGTCTTCCAGTTCTACAAGTCTATGATTCTATGATGTTAACTTGAGTCACTAACATAGTAATGGGGTAGATATTAAATTCCATTTGCATTTAAAACCTTATCAACCAATTCACGCTTTCTGAAACAAGATATGAACCGCAACACAACTAGCCTTCAAAACTTGCACTTCTCCATATTTTGCTGTCCAGCGAAGTCATGTATACAAAAATGCATAGTCTTGTGTGCATTAATATGCATATACTGTATTAGTGAAGGTAACACTGGAAAATGCATTATTTGGGACAATTTTGTTGCAAATATGTTATATTAGCCATAGATCTTCAACCAGTGGGTCAGGACCCACAGCTGGGTCATGAGGCCATACCAGGTGGGTCTCAGCAAAGCTGTGCCACTAGGTTGGATTCCAGCTTAGGCTGACCTGACCAAAGGATGAGGCATTTCTGGATGAGGAAGTGCTCCTCTGATTAGAATTACCAGTTTCCACGAGTGCTGCAGAGTCGTTTTTTTAATACGATGCATATTTCTGGGTAGCCACATGCTCATGCCTTTCTCTTGCCACATTGCAGGATCAGTTGTCATTTAGCATTCATGCTAAGGTAACCACTGTGTATATTGCTCTGTGGATTGCCATTTTAGGATTAACAACGTGTATTTTCTGCATTAAGTATACATCAAAAGTGAAAATGTGAAGTATGTTCCACTTTGTAGCCTGGGAGTTGGAGGTGGGTCCTGGGTCCCATCCAGTTGAAAGCCACTCTATTAGGTAAAAATGCAGACAAAACTGTGTATATTGTGATAATTTCACACTAAAATACAGATGTTCTGCAGTAACACCAGGACAAAACCCTTTTCTTCCCGCTCTTCTCCAATTTCCTAATGGTTCGCAAAGCACTACTTGCTTCTTCATTGTTTTTTTTTAATTTAAGGTCTTGCCAAAAGGCTAAAAGACATGAACTACATTCCACTGCTTCAGGTTTGTTTCAAAGCCTGTCAAGGGACTCAGAAACTGCAACATCACGTTCTCCAGATGTTGTTTGTTACAAATAAATCTACACCTTCTGGTTGCAGCAGCAGCAGCAACAACTGGGTTAAACCAAACGAGAGGCCAAGAAAACCTAAATACTGCAACTGAAATACAGTGGTGCCTCGCAAGACGAATTTAATTCGTTCTGCAAGTCAATTCGTTTTGTGAAAAATTCATCTTGCAAATCGTGGTTTCCCATAGGAATGCATTGAATTTTTTTTTTGCCCATAGGAACGCATTAATTAAATTTCAATGCATTCCTATGGGAAACCGCAATTCGCAAGACGAATTTTTCACAAAACAAATTCGTCTTGCGAGTTCCCATCAGATCGCAAGACGCATTCGTCTTGTGAAAAATTCATCTTGCAGGGCATTCGTCTTGCGAGGTACCACTGTAGAAGCTTCTGATGTCAAGTGAAACAATGGGTGCTTTTTGTAAAGCTTGATTGCATACTAATGGCACCTGATGTTAGGCTGCTGGGGGGGTTTATAACAAAAAGAGACTTAGTCAATGGCTTTTGAGAGACTTAGTCAATGGCTCAAGAGACTTAGTCAATGGCTTTTGAGAGCTGGAAGATGTTTGCTTTAATTAACAGTGATGGCTCCCAGCTACCAGCAGTGGTGGTTGGGACGGGTAGGGCAGAAGGCCAGGAGACCAAACTCTTTTAAAAAAATACTATTTTAAAAAAAACACCGAGGTTTGTTTTTTTAAAAAAAAACTCTTTAAAATCTCTTTTTAATTGTTTAATTGTATATTTTAATTAAGGATGCTTTCATGGTACTGTGCATTTTGATGATGGATTGATTCTACGTTTGTAAAGCGCTTAGAAGCCATTTTAGCACATAAGCAGCATATAAATTACAGTGGTGCCTCGCTAGACGAATGCCCTGTAAGACGAATTTTTCGCTTAACGAATAGGTTTTGCGATCGGAGGTTGCCTCGCAAGACGACAAGGTTTTCTATGGCCACCGCTTCATCTTGCAAAGCATGGCCATAAAAACCTCCGATCACAAAACCTAGTGAAAGGGGCATTCGTCTAGCAAAAGGGGAACCAGCTGTAGCAAGGAAATAAGGCCAAGGAAGATCAGCTGAGAGGCGCTGACAGCCTTTGCCTTCTTCCCTCCCTGCAGCTGGTCCCCCTTTGTGTTCCGCTGGTCTCTGCCGGTTGCCGCGAGCAGTGAGGGGCAACCGGCAGAGACCAGCGGAACACTAGCGCGGGAAGAAGGCAAAGGTCTTCCCCCGCCGCCTGTCCGATCCAGGTGGGAGGAGGCGGCGAGGAGAAGAGCTTCCCCCGCTGCCATCTCTCGCTGCGCACGGCCGGCATGCAGCGCATCTTCAGAGACCTCCGAAGCTGCGCCCCATGCTGGGGAAGGCAGATGGGAGGCGGCGGCAGGAGAAGCTCTTCTCCCGCCGCTGCCTCTCGCCGCGCACAGCCGGCATGGGGCGCAGCTTCGGAGACCTCCGAAGCTGCGCCCAATGCCAGGGAAGGCAGGCGGGAGGCGGCGGCAGGAGAAGCTCTTCTCCCGCCGCTGCCTCTCGCCGCACACAGCCGGCATGGGGCGCAGCTTCGGAGACCTCCGAAGCTGCGCCCAATGCCAGGGAAGGCAGGCGGGAGGCGGCGGCAGGAGAAGCTCTTCTCCCACCGCTGCCTCTCGCCGCGCACGGCCCGGCATGGGGCACAGCTTCGGAGACCTCCGAAGCTGCGCCCCATGCCGGGGAAGGCAGGTGAGGCGGCGGCTGGGAGAAGAGAGCTCTTCCCCACCACTGCCTCGCACACAGCCGGCATCGGACGGGGCTTCGGAGACCTTCGCATGCCGCCACCAGTCGCCCAGAGCCCATGGGAACGCATTGATTAAGTTTCAATGCATTCCTATGGGAAACTGGGACTCGCTAGATGAAAAATTCGTTACACGAATTGACCCGTGGAACGAATTGATTTCGTCTAGCGAGGCACCACTGTAATAATAAATGGGTGAAATTCAATGTCATGCTAAAATGATTGTTCCTTCAGCACAAGCATTTCGCCCCCCACCATGCACTGTTTCTCGGGGTTCTCCTGACCCTCCAGAGCAGATCTGGGGGGCGGGGGGGAGGGCAGGAGTTAAGCACCATTGCACTAGCAGGACAAATTGTGCTGGGTCCCTCTAGTCCAATTCAGTTGAATCTGGCCCCAATATTTATTACTACTATGGTACTACCTTCTTCTTGGTGATCACTCGTAGCCGAGTAAGATTGTCTTCCATGTGTCCGTAGGTGACCGTGGAGGCCAATTCTGGATCCACACATCCTTCCACAGTTGGGACATAGGTTTCCAGGGAGGAGTTGATCACGGTGAGAGCTTGCCAAACATGCCTTCCTCTTAGCTTATTTCTCCCTTTCGTCCTAAGTTTGAGCATCTTCAAAGTCCATGACACCTTTGGTAAAGTCTGTTCTCAAACTGGAGCAATCGCAGGCCAGCGTTTCCCAATTGTTGGTTTTTATACTACATTTTTAAAGATTTGCCTTGAGAGAGTCTGGACTGGGTTGGACTACTGCTACTAATAATAATAATAATAATAATAATAATAATAATAATAATAATACAGATGTTTCTATCCTGGACATCAGCTAACTTTGGTTGCCTCCAGATTCTCAGTACTTTGTGTGAGGTATTCAAAAGACATACTGAAACTTTAGGTTTGCCCCCCCAAAAGTGGATTAAAGTGAATTAAAGTGTTCTAAACACCAAGCAACAAATTATTATTATTAATATTATTTTAAAAGAACAATTTGTGGTTAGGAAGCTGATGGGGAAAATGTACCGAAAAGTATGTATGAGAAGGCCTGTAAACACTGCGCAAGCAAATCAGGATGAATGCCAATTGTCATATGACCTCCCCACAAACAGATCAGAACAAAGACTCAATAAAGACCAGACATTGTACAGGCCACTCCCCATTTCCATGGGGATTATGTTCCAAGGCATCACGTATTTAAGTGAAATTGTGCATACAGTGGTACCTCGGTTTTTGAATGTAATCCGTTCTGGAAGACTGTTCGAGTTCTGAAGTGTTTGAAAACCGAAGCATTTACTTACGGAAAACTCAATATGGAAGCCGTGTGGCACGTTTTACTTCCAAAAAGCGTTCGAAAACCGAAGCAGTTACTTCTTGGTTTGGGGCGTTCAAAAACCGAAACGTATGATTTCCGAGACTTTCAAAAACCGAGGTACCACTGTATTTGAAACACCATTTTAAAAGCATGTAAACATCCTGTTCTGCCCCTGCCTCACACCTTTTTTTGTGACTTTTTGGGTTCAGCATGATGCGTGTGGTCACAGTCACACGCATATCGGACGGGCCTAAAACGGTTGATGCCTATATATTCTCCATGTAAGCTTTGTGCAAGCAAATCATCATGATTCATGCTCAATGAATAAGTCATTTCAAGAAGCAGTTTATCACTTAGTTCATGATGGACCACCAGAAAGTCTTAATATCCTGGTTCCTGCTTCATTACTTTCCCTTTGTAAAATGTAACACGGAACCCTAGCATATTTGCATCTGAAAGGAGCAATCTGAAGAACCCAAAGGGGTAGCAGCGGCTCATAAAATTAGGCCTTGATAGGTTCACTCCTATGTTTTCTGGCACATCTACCACAACTTACCTGAGCTGAGGGGGATGGGGAGAGGGGAGAGAACAATTTGCTTCCTGCTTCCTTAAGCCATGAATATTTCATACGACCCAGGTAAATCCCAGCAGTGGCCGCCTCCACATGTGTTCTGAGCACACATCGCATGAATGAAACCTGTATATTAATTATTAGGATGCAGCCCTCAGAAACAAATGGAATCAGAGGTTGCCATGGAAGCGCTGGCAGGGACAATATCTCCTCATTTGTAAAAATGCTTGAAATGTTCCAAGTACAAATTACCGCTCTTTATAATAAATGATATTATATGCTAACAAAAAGTCCTAATCAGCTAGGGAGCAAAGGAAGGAGCTCAAAAGGGTAGGAACCAAGGAAGGTGGGGGCTGTTACAGTGAACCACGTAACAGTGAAGTTGGCCTATGGGGGGGGGGGACCCAGTGCTCTTCCACAGTTTCATAGAATCATAACATTGTAGAATTGGAAGGGATCCAGAGGGTCATCTCGTCTTTGCCAGGTATTTGCTGAAGGTCCTCCACCAGCACCTCATCTTTTGCTGGTTATCAGAGATACTGAGACCATTTTTTCATCTATTTGAGGTCAAGCCGAACTCTAGGTGGACTAGGGAGGATGGTCCCTTAGAACAAATAAGGCACTGCCCCGCCAACTTCAGTCCAGCCTCAGCTAGCCCGCCCTCGCCTGCCTTCTTTCTTATAACCTGTCCTCCTCCTCTTTCTTAGTGTCAGTGTCCTAGTACAGGCATCCCCAAACTTTGGCCCTCCAGATGTTTTGGACTACAATTCCCATCTTCCCTGACCACTGGTCTTATTAGCTAGGGATCATGGGAGTTGTAGGCCAAAACATCTGGAGGGCCACAGTTTGGGGATGCCTGTCCTAGTAGAACTCAGGGGGAAGAAGGATGGGAACAAACCTAGAATTAGTTGTCTTTCCCTGCTACCGGCTCTGACTCCTTCTCCTCGCCTTCTGTCCTACCAGCCCCAATGGGCGCAAGCCACCATTTGTCCAACCTGAAAGGGAAACAAAAATTGGCTCAGAATGTGGGCCAGCGTAAAGAGCGAGGAGCCTTTCTACACCTGAATCCAGAGTGGTAAAGTAAGCACTTTCTTTCCTTCATTATCATTCTCTCCCCATCTTACTCTAAGTGCTAAACTATCAGCCCAAAAAACAGCATTTGCAGTTATTAACAGCAGCCGTCAATCTCTTTTGCTGCTGCAGCTGGTGCTAACCTCAATCCGTCTCTTTTGCACTCCCGCTGTCTTGCATCCTCACCTCCTGAGCGATCAGCATGGGGTGCTAATTTAAAGAGACACGAGGCAGATTGACATTGGCTAACACCAAAACAAAAAACAGGAGGAGGGAAGAACTCTACGGACAGTCATTTTTTCTTCCTCATTTTAAAATATTTTATAAACGTACAGATCAGTTTTTCTATACATTAAACAATCGCAGCACCAAAAGCACTTTTTAAAAAATCTATAACAATACCAATCCTGGGTTGTAATATAAATCATATTGTTATACTTGGGGGCTAAGATGGCCTGTTTATTGCACCTTCATCCTGATTTGTTTGCACAAAGTTGTTGGGGAGGTTATTATATGAAGAAGAAGAGAAGAGAAGAAGAGTTTGGATTTGATATCCCGCTTTATCACTACCCAAAGGAGTCTCAAAGCGACTAACATTCTCCTTTCCCTTCCTCCCCCACAACAAACACTCTGTGAAGTGAGTGGGGCTGAGAGACTTCAAAGAAGTGTGACTAGCCCAAAGTCACCCAGCAGCTGCATATGGAGGAGCAGAGACGCGAACCCGGTTCCCCAGATTACGAGTCTACCTCTCTTAACCACTACACCACACTGGCTCTATTTCGTCAACTGTTTAGGGAGCATTCATTCTGATTGGTTTGTGGGGAGGTTATGTGATGTTGCATAACCCTGAAGAGCCACTGTCAGGAGGTAATACTAAGCCAAAGATCTGATTTTATACAACAGGGATGGGGAGCCTAAATCTCTCCAAACAGGGCTTGCCAGCCCGCCCATGAGGCAGACTGAAGCAGCCATCTTGGGTGGTGCAATCCTGTGGGGAGGACATCCTGCCCGTCCCTACTGCTGCTAGGGTTGCACAGCTGCAGCAACTTCTGGGAAGATTTGCAGCAATTGCATGCCAGTGGTAAGCGTCGCTTTGGGCAGGGGGCTCCTTCCCGTTTCGCCTCAAGCAGCCACATTTACAGGCAGCACCATGTATTTCTCACCGAATCCTTGGGCACACACAGCAAGAACCCCTGTAAGAATAATAGCATGCTGGTAACAATAGCTATAAACTGCTGCAAACAAAATGCATTAAGCATGATACTCTTGTGTGATATATTGCAGTAGTTTCCAACCTCTTTGGAAACCCATCGATTTCTTGTCACATGAATGTTGGACCTTAGGGTCTTCGACAATTGTCAGTTTCATGCATTCTAACTGAAAGAATGCCTATTTTATAACCATTACTTGAGGCATCTAAGCGAAATTTACATAACACCCCGATTAATGTGAATTTTGTTGCAATATTTATAGTACTTACGAAGCTATTCACCGTTTCATTTATGGGAACGAAACAACACCAGCCATCTGACAGCAGGATATTCCTGTGTATCAGAGGGGAGCTGTAATAGTCACTCAGAACAACTCCCTGTATGAGCACCTTGTGATGAACTATCACTGCACCTGCCATCAGCCAGCAGAGAGCAGCTCCCAAGTGTTCAAATGTTAGACTTGAGCCTTTCTGATGTTTGGTGGCAATTTGTAACAGATTCGATCGCAAGCTGTAAGTGGTATTCCTTGTTAAGGATTGAAAGCAATTATCTGGTGTTTACTTATAAGCTGTGACCCACTTGCACAGGCCTCGTGACCCATTGTGGGTCATGAACCCACAGGTTGGAAATCGCTGATATATTGGGCACCTAAGGGCAGCTAAGTTGCAAGGCTGTGAAGCAGCGAAAGGAATGGGACTGGTCTTAAATCATTTCATGTTCTCTCTCCATTCACAACAGGCAAAGCCTCCAGTGACCCAGGGTCTCAGCTGTGTAAAACCTAGAAAGGAAGGAGGTCACATAATAATGCATGTGCAGAACAGGTGCTCTGCATGGAGAAAGTTCCCCGATTCAATCGCCAGCAACTTCCTGATGCACCTGGGGAAGGCCCCTGTCTGAAATCCTGGGGAGCAGCTGCCAGACCCTGTAAACAACACTGAGTTTGGTGGACCAAGCATCATGGCTTGGTGCCGTGGAGTTGTAGCTTGTCAGCTTCTGGAGGACACCAGGTTGGGGAATTCTTATCTGCACGGACTGTCAGGGGCGCTTCAAGGTTTCAGTACCTTGACCAGCACTAGCTGGAGTTGCCAGGGATAGAACAGAGGACCTTTTGAATGAAATTTACCACTGAATTACAAGCACCTGCACCTTGTCAGTCATTCACATGCCTATACAGTATAAATGCATCCACATGAGCAACAAGGCCTTATTTGGAGCACAGCCGGCCGTTCCATATGCTGCAGCAGATGAGATTTATTTTGAACTGTTGATAACATATTGAGGAACAAATATATACAGTACATATATATTCTAGTGTATCTTTAACAAACATCTACTCAACTTTTAAACTAAAGTAAAAAGGTAAAGATAAAGGACTCCTGGATGGCTAAGCCCAGTCAAAGCCGACTGTGAGGTATAGTGTTCTTCTCGCTTTCAGGCCAAGTGAGCTGGCGTTTGTCCACAGACAGCTTTCCAGGTTATGTGGGCAGCATGTGGTGCAACGGGACACTGTGACAAGTGCTAGACTAAGGCTGGTGTACAAATGTGTACAAAGCTTGGTGGGTGATGACCTTGGGCCACTCACTATCCCTCAGCCTAGCCTACTTTGCAGGGTTGTGGTGAGGATAAAATGGAGGTGGGCGGGGGGGGGGGGAGTTATGAATGCTGCTTGGAGAAAGGCAGGATATAAAAATAGTAAATAAATAAAAAATAGAAAGTATGAAAGAAAAAGAAAGAAAATGAGCACAGATGGCCACAAATTGACAAAGCACACTCCTCTCTGCCTGGCAGCCCAGGGGGCAGCTGACATGAAAGCAGTTGTTCCACGGATACATAGTTTGTCTGATAAATTGACTCGTAGCATCTAACAACAAGATGGGAACCATTTAACTGAACAGCAGGCAATACAGATTTCCTGGTACATTTTTGATGGATCTTTTTTTCTTTAAAAAATAATGAGGTTTGTAATAAAAAAATAAAAAGCCAAGGAGTTCTTGGTATAATAAAGCTCTCTGATTCACACCAGCTTCCTTAAAAAAAAAAAAGATTTCTTTTCCCCCCCTATTGGCATGTTTCCTGACCTACCGGCCAGTGGCTGAAATGTAATGTTGCCCCTTCCATTTCCAGCTGAAAGAGGAAGTGGGAAAGCATGTCACTCTTCTAACTTCTTCAGCACTATATGCTGTTGAAGGAAGAAAAAGGTAGCCAGTCTCTCCATCTCATGACAGTGAGAGGGAGGTCTCAGAGTCTTACTGGGCTCCAGAGAAAGACCTCAAGGGCTCCTATGTGAACCATGGCTTAGCACAGGCATTCCCAAACTACGGCCCTCCAGATGTTTTGGGCTACAACTCCCATGATCCCTAGCTAACAGGACCAGTCGTCTGGGAAGATGGGAATTGTAGTCCAAAACATCTGGAGGGCCGAAGTTTGGGGGTGCCTGGCTTAGCACATGGATAGGCAAACTAAGGCCCGGGGGCCGGATCCAGCCCAATCGCCTTCTAAATCCGGCCTGCAGACAGTCTGGGAATCAGCGTGCTTTTACATGAGTAGAATGTGTGCTTTTATTTAAAATGCATCTCTAGGTTATTTGTGGGGCATAGGAATTCATTCATCCCCCCCCCAAAAAAAATATAGTCCAGCCCCCCCCACAAGGTCTAAGGGACAGTGGACCAGCCCCCTGCTGAAAAAGTTTGCTGACTCCTGGTTTAGTGCCATGTGTGAACCTGGCTCTCAACATTGCATAGATACCATACCCTCCAACATTTCTCCATTGGGGCATCATCTATATATATAAAAATGTAAAAAGGACATGTGGGTGTGTTTCCACTTTTCACCAAAACCGCTTGACCGATTAAGGTGAAATTTTGACACAACACATGCGAATGTCCAAAGGATATAGCAAAGTTTGCTAAGACAGATGTCACACCTCCGCCAGGTAAAACCCCCCCAAAAACCCTGTTCCAGAACGCACCACTTAGCCAAAAGTGCATGCTGGGAAAAGAACCAGGTTACAAACCAGCACCCTCTACCGGCGGCTACACTAGTACTGCACCTATAAAACCTTCCCTCTCAACAGCACCTTGTATGCAGTTTTACACAATACTGTATACACGTTTGCAAGCAATTTCTCATAATGCATTTATTGTTTGAAATAGATGCATTTTATTCCTCACTTCCCTCTCCCCAATACGTGCATTTTCACACACATTCTTTGGACAACTGCATTGGACAAAGATAAAAAATAGACAAAGATTTTTTTAAAAAAATGCAGAGGCATGCAAATCTCGAAGAATAGCCGTGTTTCACATATTGTTTCAGATGGTGCAAATTCATTAGGTCCGCATTAAAATCTGAAACTAAACCTGTGGCTGGGGACTGATGGGTACTGAAGTCCCACAGTATCCCACAGGTTCTCTCCCTGTGTCCTGCTCTTCTACCTTTTCTGCTCATTTCATTGGGGCTCATGCAGGACTCCTTCCCCGTGGATTGTGGCCCATGTTAATTAGCATGCGGCAATGGATGCCGTTTGGACCGTCTGCCTCCAGTGCCAGAACGCCACAGCCCAGCCCCGCACATCCTGTTGGGATTTCTAACATTTCCTGATACTTGTTTTGTTGCTCAACTAAAAAGCCACAAGTGCTCTCAGCTCAACTGGGGGTGCCCATCACAGCTTGTTTGCAGATAAGAGAGGTTTGCGGATGTTTTCAGGCACTGGAGGCGGTTCTGAGGCTCTGCGCTTGGAAGATGAGAGGAGGAAGTTAGCTGTGTGTTGTCAAACATTTGGCCGTTAGAACCGACTCCCTTGGTTGAGATCTCTTTGTAGCAGCAGCCCTCCCCTCTCCCTTGGTTTATCCTCCTGGCACTTAAGATGTCCGTGGGGATACAACTGTGTTGATGTGCCTTCCATTCTCAGCGGGCCTCCCTCTTCTGAAGGCCTTAAGATCATTCCCCACACAATGTTGGTTTCTTATAAACTCAAGGAGGACTGAAGAGCAGGCATGCGGGACCGGATGGTGTGCTCCCCCTCCCTGCAAATGGTCTGCATCCATCATTTATCAATCCACTCGCAGGACTGCCCATCATTCAGCCACTAGCCAAAGATTTAACAAGTTCAGGCCCATAGCCAGAAACATGATGTGGTGGTCACGCGGGGACACGTGAGGAGCTAACGCAAGAGGCTCAGAACTGAAATACTGTACAGTATAAATTTGTGTAAATATCTTTTTTAAAAATAAGCCCTTTTAAAATGTGGCTGTTGTTTTTTATTGGGCTGTAGATTTTATTTTCATTATGTATTTTGTGGTTTTATATTTTGATTTTATTCTGTGAACCGCCCTAAGACCTCTGGGTATAAGGTGGTATATAAATTCAATTAATAATAAATAAATAAATAAATGGCAGTAATAAATGGTACGGAGCATTTTGATATTAGCGCACTTGAAATAAGAAGGGTTTGGTGATAAATTTGTTTATTTATTTTATATCCCATTTTTATTCCCAGAACCGGGACTCAAGAGGACTCACAATAAATAAAACAAGCATAGATAAAACACAGGTACCTAAAAACATAAAAGAGTAGTTTAAAAGTAATTAAAATATAATAAAATGAAAATGATGTATAAACAAATCCATTGAAATGCAGGTATTAAAATCAGCAAGTACTGTTAAAAGCTCTTTCCTTAAGAGCAATTGTTGTTGTTGTTTATTTAGTGATGGTCAGCTCCTGAATTTATATGTGGCTCACAGTGCAGTTATCAATCAGATTGATAACTACAAATTTTATGGTTCTCTCTCTCTCTCTCTCTCTCTCTCTCTCTCTCTCTCTCTCTCTCTCTCTCTCTCTCCTGCAAGGGAGATGCCTGTTTTATGGGGAAATGCATATAAAATGTATATTTTAGAGGAAAGCATACCAAAATATGCATTTGAGGGGTGAAATGTATGCAAAATGCCTATTTTAGGAGAAAACGCATTCAAAAATGCGTATAATTAGGAAAAATGCAATTTATATGCAGAAGTTTGATGCGGTTTTAAAAAATATCCGTGGAAAATAGGTTGGAACAGACTCCAGGCGTGAATGTGTGTGCAAGTGCCAGAAGGAAAATAGGCTGATCTGTCTGTGCCTCAATTTCACATGCTGGCAAGATGCTTTTTAAACTGCCGGTAACAGATTGCAGGAGAATTATGCTTTTCCTAGCATGTATTTAACCTAAAGAACAAACACCTTCTTCGCTTTTAAAATAGTGAAAGACCGGCAATTTCTGACTACGTGAATATTATAGCACAAAGCAGATGGAGTAATCGGTTGAGATGGCAGGGAGGACAACCTTGAGCTGGGAAACAAGCCCTGGTGAGAGACTAGAAATATTACAGACTTAACTCTAGTCATAGCCACATCATATGTCTTTAACAGCCCCACCCCACCCCAAAGAATTCTGGGAACTGTAGTTTACCCCACACAGGCAACAGTTTCCAGAATTCTTTGAGGGAAGCTGTGTGCTTTAAATGCATGGCATGGGTGTTATGTATTAAGTTAACTGCAGTACTCACTCTGGCCACCGTGGCTGCAGTTCTTACCCTGCCCACTGTGGCTGCAGTTCTCACTCAGGTCCACAACATGCAAATGAAGGATTGAGAGTGCTGTTCACGGATTGGGTAGCTAGGGGAAGTCTGTTACTGTTGCAAGTTACTGAGTACTATATAAGCCAGTTGGCTAAGCTACTGTTCAGTCTGGACTCAGAGCTAGAATAAAGAGCTGGTTTTATTTTTATTTTATATGTGAACTGCTCTGAGACCTCCAGGTATAGGGCGGTATAGAAATTGAATGAATGAATGAATGAATAATAATAATAATAATAATAATAATAATAAATTTATTATTTGTACCCCGCCCATCTGGCTGGGTTTCCCCAGCCACTCTGGGTGGCTTCCAAAAAGATTAAAAATACATTAAACAATGTGACCTAGGAATCAATCAATCAATCAATCAACCAATAACATAAAGAACCATAAGAAAGGAGAGCAGGCAGAGGCGTCTTAGCCATAGAGGCTACTGGCGCAAGGTGCCAGGGAGCCACAGCCTGGAGGGCACCTCCGCCATGCCGTGCCGTGCCCAGAGCCTCCTCCCTGTGGGAGGAGCCGCTCTCAAGCCCTGCCGGCAGCGCCGCTCTCACCTGCTTCTTCTCAGGCTGCGGGCGCTGTTGCGGGGAAGCCGGCCGCAAGCCTCTCGTTGGCGCAGCCGCTTCGGCCGAGCAGGCAGAGGCGGAGCACAGGTGGCAGCGTCCCTGCCTCCCTTTCTGCCGCTGCCGCCATTGCCTCCTCCGGCTCGGTGATCTTCGGGGGGCGGAGCCATGGGAGGAGGAGCGGCGCGGTGGCCCCGTTTGTGCTTTCCAAGGAGTGTGTGGGAGGGAGGGAAGGGTGGGGGGCGCCCAAGGGATCCCTGCACCATGGTGCCAGATAGGCTTAAGACTGTCCTGAGAGCAGGCTCAGACATTTCTTGGGCCCCTGTTTTCACGTCCCCCATCCTGCTGGGACCCTTCCTCAGGTCGTCCAGCTCCACCTCCTTTATCTCCTCCCAATTCTCCGCAGGATCTGCCCATCCACTTCATGACATCCCCATGGAGTTCACCATGCCATGTTCCTAAGAAAACAATTTTCCTGTTGTGGCTGAGTGATAGAACACATGCACCCCCAGGATCTCCAGGTAGAGACCTGCTCAAACCCTGGAGACCTGTTGCCTGTCGGTGTGGGCAACAGTGACCTAGATGGACCTCAGTAGCTAGGGTTTCGAACAGTTGTTGAGATTTCTCTTCTTCTGCCAACGTTTTTTTTAGTTTTGTCTTAAGAAAAATCGCCAAAAACAGCACTGCCAATGTGGGTTGCCATATGTCCGGATTTTCCCGGACATGTTAGTGATTTCTGACCAGCCACTGCTTCATTCTGCAGTATTCCAGATATGTCTGTGAAATTCCAGACGTATGGCAACCCTATCACTGGCACTGATAGCAACAACACTGGCAGCGAATAGAAGGCACTTTGCTTGGGCCCCACTCAGACCTGAAGCTGGTCCTTCAGCAGAGGTGCTCCTCTTAACGAAGGTTAGATGCAGAGTACCAATTAGGTAATTGATGCCTGTGAATTGTTCACTGCAAAGAGCTCCAAGAGAGGGGTTAATGCACTGGGTGAGCACGAGCACTTTATCCGATCCTGCTTCACACCTCGCAGGGCACTTAGAAACCACCCGTTGTCTCAGACCCCTAAATCTGTCTTCCGGAGCCTGATCAGCAGTTCTGATGGAGGGCGGGGAAAGAGGAAAGCTAAAGATTCAGCCTGCAAACACTCCATACATTTAAAGCACGTTGAAAGAACTGTAGTTTGCTAAGGGTGGTGGCCTCAGTCCAGACACAAGGCCATGCCAACTTCAGCCAGCCAGGGCACAGATTCAGGGAAAAAAAAGAGTCCCCCTTCAAGTCCTGGGGAGTCTTGGAGCAGCAGGGTCCCATGTATGGACCTTGATTCTGAACCAGGAGCTAGCAATCTGTTAAAAGTGTTATAAGAGTGCTTGAGATTTATAGTGTAGATGTGACCCTCGCTTCGGGATCCAGCAACAATAAAAAATCAGATGTTGAAAGCTTCTTGATAAAGTGCTCCTTCAGATGTCCATGGAAGGTCGTATAATTGTTTATCTCCTTGACATCTGATGGGAGGGCATTCCACACGGTGGACACAACTTCTGAGAAGGCCCTCCACCTGGTTCCCTGTCACCTCATTTTTCACAGGGAGGGAACCACCAGAAGGCCCTCAGAGCTGGACCTCAGTGTCTGGGCTGAACAATGGGTGTAGAGAGGCTCCTTCAGGTATGCAGAGCTAAAGCCGTTTAGGGCTTTAAAGGTCAGCCTCAACACTTTGTCTGGGGAACCTCAGGACCAGGGGTCAAATGTGGTCCTCTAGGCCTCTCTGAATGGCCCTCAAAATTCTTCCCAGGCCTCCCCCTCTCACTGGCTATGCATCACACCCTGAGATTATTATTTTTTGCCTGGCTGGAATGTGTCCTTGTAGGCACGTGGCTTCATGATGCTCTGCTTCCCTGCATGGACTGCTCCCATGGGGGCAAGACCTATCAGACATGAGTTGCTGTGTTCATTAGGCCCGACACTCTTGTGCAGAACATGATTTTGCTAATAAAGACACCGCTCCAACTTGCATGGTATGACTTACTGCTGGCCTGCTCCTGACAGATTTGTTAGCAGGAAGATTAAAGGTAAAGGTACCCCTGACCGTTAGGTCCAGTCGCAGATGACTCTGGGGTTGCATGCTCATCTTGCTCTATAGGCCGAGGGAGCTGGCGTTTGTCCGCAGACAGCTTCCGGGTCATGCGCGCAGCATGATTAAGCCGCTTCTGGCGAACCAGAGCAGCGTACGGAAACGCCGTTTACCTTCCTGCTGGAGCGGTACCTATTTATCTACTTGCACTTTGACATGCTTTCGAACTGCTAGGTGGGCAGGAGCTGGAACCGAGCAATGGGAGCTCACTCCATCGCAGGGATTCGAACCGCCGACCTTCTGATTGGCAAGCCCTAGGCACTGTGGTTTAGACCACAGCGCCACCTGGGTCCCTTGGCAGGAAGATTATACATCAACTAGTGGATTTTAGCCCGTTTAAAAACGGGCGCTAGAGGAAGCGGCCTGCCGGGACTGGCTTGGCGGTGGCGGGTCTTCCCGCCACCACCAAGCCAGTTCGCAGCGGGGGCTTTTCGCCGTTTGCCTTCCCCTGAGGGGGAGGCAAACGGCGAAAAACCCCGCCGCGCCGCAATTCGGCTCCGGGACTGGCTTGGCGGTGGCGGGATGTTCCCGCTACCGCCAAGCCAGTCCGCAGCGGGGGCTTTTCGCCGTTTGCCTTCCCCTGGGGGAGGCAAACGGCGAAAAACCTCGCCGCGCCGCAATTCGGCTCCGGGACTGGCTTGGCGGTGGCGGGTCTTCCCGCCACCGCCAAGCCAGTCCGCAGCGGGGGGTTTTCGCCGTTTGCCTTCCCCTGGGGGAGGCAAACAGCGAAAAACCCCGCCGCGCCGCAATTCGGCTCCGGGACTGGCTTGGCGGTGGCGGGATGTTCCCGCTACCGCCAAGCCAGTCCGCAGCGGGGGCTTTTCGCCGTTTGCCTTCCCCTGGGGGAGGCAAACGGCGAAAAACCCCGCCGCGCCGCAATTCGGCTCCGGGACTGGCTTGGCGGTGGCGGGTCTTCCCGCCACCGCCAAGCCAGTCCGCAGTGGGGTTTTTTCGCCGTTTGCCTTCCCCTGGGGGAGGCAAACAGCGAAAAACCCCGCCGCGCCGCAATTCGGCTCCGGGACTGGCTTGGCGGTGGCGGGATGTTCCTCCCCTTCTTCCCGCCGCTGCCAAGCCAAAGCGGGCCTCCCTCCGCGCCCGCTGCCGCTTCGGCTTCCTCGGGTTCCCCGAGGAAGCGCCGTCCCATGCCGGAGGTGTGCGGCAAGGCTGCCGGGGGGGGAGCGCTTCTCTCCCCCGCCGCCTCACCGCGCACCTCCAGCATGAGACTGGGCTTCGGAGCGGCGGTTGGCGGAGCGGCAGTTGGCTGTTCCCTGTGTCCCGAGAGCACGGGTCCAATCCCTGTGTCCCTGGTTGTCCCTCCGTCCAATCCCTGTGTCTCTGGGGGACATGCGCAGTACCCCAGGGACACACGGGACATCTGGACGCAGGGACAACATGGACATTATTATATAGGATAAACATTCATCCTGGTTTGCCTGTGGGATGTTGACACATCTTCCTGTTTATTATCCCACACTTTTGAATGCATTTCCCTGTCACTTTCCTAATCGCAACAAGGTCCGTTTCTTCTTTAAAGTGGATTTGTTGCATTCAGGCAGCAGGTTGCTTTAATCCACTTTTATTGTGCAGTCTTGGGGCAACTCACATTCTTGTTCCCTTCCTTCTCTTGACAAAACCCAGTCGTAAAAGGAATCCACCTCCCAGCGTGTCTCCAGCAGCAGGGTTGATTGGGCTTCTTTCATTAAGACATATCCCAATTTACATCTGATTAATTAAAACCTCCCACTTCTGGGAGCTTGCCCTTTGCAGGAGCCCTTTTCTTTATTAACCTTCTTTTGTTCCATTAATTGCAGGTGCAGACAAGGGAAGTGGAGGGGAGAGGAGGGGGAGAGGGAGAAATGGGAAATAGAACTACCAGCAGCAGTAATAAAGGCTTTCCCCCCCTTTTTAATAAATACACCACCAGCTCCCACAGACAGTGCGAGAGAAATAATCTGCTTTCAACAGATTAAGGAGCTCTCAGACAACACAGCAAGGATGAGTTGATGGGCAGGTGGTTGTTCTTAGAAAAGACTTCTTCAGAGGTTTGGATTCAGTGTGAAGTGGAGATGGTGTGTGTGTGTGTGTGTGTGTGTGTGTGTGTGTGTGTGATGGATTTACTAAGCGCCATGTATGAACAGCACACAACCGGAGCCAGCCAATCCCAAATTAAAGCCACAAATCAAAAACACATTTGCTGCTAGAGATGGCCGTGTGTTTTAGCCAGATTGGATTATTGTAATTATTACTCACTTCTGCAGTGTCATAAATATGGATGACCCTCAAAACATCCGTGACAGGCCCCAAACAGTTGGTATTCTCAAACAATCTCTTTCCACTTGCTGGAGAAAGGAGAGATAAAGGCTGTGTGGCCAGGTTTGTCAGTAGTCAGCCAATTCACACTCCCACTTTTAAAAACCTGTTGCCTCACTAGTGTAGGTGCTCATGTGGGCAGGAGCTCTGGTGTATATATGGAGCCCCTACATGTGCCAAGTAATGTTCACTGGCTTAGCAGAAGGCATTCAGAATTCTCTGTCTGACAATTGCCTTCCTCTTGAGCAATGACAGGTGATTCTGTCCATTTCAGTTTCTCTTAGCTTCTGTTTCTGTCTATGGCTACTAACCATGATGACAATGCTCTACCTCCACTCTTGGAGGCAGTGTGCTTCTGATTACCAGTTGCTGGAAACTGCAGAGTGCTGGTGAGCTCAGGTCCTCCTTGTGGCCTTCCCAGAGGCATTTGGTTGGCTGCCGTGAGAACAGGATACAGTACTAGACAGGACAGAATCACCCGTCACTGCTCAAGAGGAAGGCAATTGTCAGACAGAGAATTCTGAATGCCTAGTGAGGTTATACAACATCACACCAAGCAATTGTTATCTCACACTTCCCAGTGCATTTCATAGAACTGCAGAGTTGGAAAGGGACCTGAGGGTCATTTACCCATTACTTTTGTGGTTCTTATGGTTCTTAATTGTGTGGGGGAGGGGAGCGGGTCTGTTGTGCAAGGGTGCCAAATCCACTTGAACTGAGTAACCTGAATTTGCCAGCTTGCAGCTGAATCCCACCCACAAAATAACAGTTGGGAAGTGCCCCTGGAAACATGCTAACCTACATCAGCTTCCTTAGATTAAAGTTGATCCGTTTGTGCTTTGCTATTTTTCTCCCCAGGCCTGGTGATAGATCTGAAGAGACTTACCGAAAGATCTCTCAGGACGAAACAAGAAATTACATAAAAATAATGTGTAGCATTACCCCATGCTCCTTTTAAAATATTTTAAAAAAAAACCAAAACTGTTTCTGGAGGGGTGAGTAGGAGCAGAAAAGCAACAGGATACTCAACCCTTACACCACCGGCTCATTTCTGGTTCCAGATCCCGCCATCCCTTTCTCGGTAAAATTCCAAGTAATGTATACATTTTGCCCTCACAAACGTTGAGCTATCGAATTCTGTACATAACATCTATCTAGCCGGCTGCCCTTGAGTTGAGGAAATAATGGCTCTTTCTATCCTAAATGTTTGTTCAAAGCAGTTATCTTTGACTTGACAAAGCTATCAATACCACCTCACTGCCAAGGGTCTGTTACATCTCCTTGGAGGGTCGAAAGCAGATAGATTTCCAAAGAGTTAGACTGATTTGTCCTGAGCAATACCAGGCTGGTGGAAAACACGAGGAACTTTCTAAGCATAGTGTAGGATAATGAGAGGCCTATAGCCATAGACACAGCACACTATGTGATTCCTTCATGCAGTTTTACTTCTCCTCAGACTTCTCCTGGCTTTCTCCACCAAAACAGGGCTAATGAGAAATGAGAGGAAGGCATAGGGGAGCCCTGAAGTTTTACAAAAGTACAGGTGAAACTCAGAAAATTAGAATATCGTCGAAAAGTGCATTTATTTCAGTAATGCAACTTATTATTTTTTATTTTTCGCAAATGCTTTCTTTTGGAAATTCCACAGTAATAAAACAAATAGTTACAATAATACAAAAATAAACATCGCTATTACATTTAATTAATTACATTCCATTTATAATTGACCCGCCTAACGACAAATAATTACAATTACAACAAATAAAGGCTTGACACATCTTGCTTTGCATGTCATGCATCTATCTCATATATTGGTTTCACCTTTTAAGTTGCATTACTGAAATAAATGCACTTTTCATAGAATCATAGAGTTGAAAGAGACCACAAGGGCCATCCAGTCCAACCCCCTGCCAAGCAAGAAACACCATCAAAGCATTCCTGACAGGTGGCTGTCAAGCCTCCGCTTAAAGACCTCCAAAGAAGGAGACTCCACCACACTCCTTGGCAGCAAGTTCCACTGTCGAACAGCTCTTACTGTCAGGAAGTTCTTCCTAATGTTTAGGTGGAATCTTCTTTCTTGTAGCTTGAATCCATTGCTCTGTGTCTGCTTCTCTGGAGCAACAGAAAACAACCTTTCACTCTCTTCTATATGACATCCTTTTATATATTTGAACATGGCTATCATATCACCCCTTAACCTTCTCTTCTCCAGGCTAAACATACCCAGCTCCCTAAGCCGTTCCTCATAAGGCATTGTTTCCAGGCCTTTGACCATTTTGGTTGCCCTCCTCTGGACACGTTCCAGCTTGTCAGTATCCTTCTTGAACTGTGGTGCCCAGAACTGGACACAGTATTCCAGGTGAGGTCTGACCAGAGCGGAATTCAGTGGTACTATTACTTCCCTTGATCTAGATGCTATACTCCTATTGATGCAGCCCAGAATTGCATGGGCTTTTTTAGCTGCTGCATCACACTGTTGAGTCATGTCAAGTTTGTGGTCTACCAAGACTCCTAGATCCTTTTCACATGCAATGATTTTCTAATTTTCCGAGTTTCACCTATACAAAAAAGCTTTTAAAAATGTATTTTTAATGAATCTATACCTATAGCTATATCTATCTATGTGGCAGGTAAGGGCTTCCAAGGAACAGCTGGGAACTGAAAGTGACCTTCTGATTGTTTCATTGCATAAGGGGTTCAGACAGTGGTGCAGGGCTGTTTAAAAGCCCTTTTGTAAACAGCCCTGTGCTGCTCTTTGAACCTCCTGACAGATTCTCCCACCAGTTTATCTTGAATGCTCCACCTTCCAAATATATTTATGATGCTTGCGAGGGGGAAAATCCAAATGATTGTATCATATCCCCACTACTTAACATGCAGCTCAACCCAACCCCATTGAAATGAAAGTAAGCCATGCAAGGGTGCTAATTCTTTGGAACCCATTTCAGATCCTGCACATTCTTCTACAGATCCCTCCACATCAATGAGAGCTGGGAACTTGCTTGCTTTTTTTTTAATGGTCAGAGATCTAATCTTTATGCCACTCTGACGCTGACCAAAATATCATGCAAATAGAATCACAGCCACATTCAGGGCTCAGCAGCAGCAAGCAAAGCAGATCTCCTGAGCTAATGTGGGTTTGGCCACTCTGGAAGGAGGGAACCTGGTACAGAGAGCAAACAACAATCTGGGCTTCTGAGTAAAGGAGATTATGAGGATTAAAAGAAGATGAAAAGGGATGTTTACAATTATTATTAGCTTCAAAGTCTTCCCAGCTAGAACAGCCGGCTGACGTCCATCTGTTGTTTTACATCCATGCGGCCTCAAAGGTTGAGAGCAGGCCAGCTGCACATGAAATTTAATGTTCTGTTACAACCTGGACTTTAAAATAAAAACAACACAATTTTCTCAACATAGGGCTGTATCAGCAGCATTAGTGTGTATGTCAGGCCAGGCTGGCAAGTGTGTGAATGTGAGGTGTTGGCGGAGAAGGTTTGTCGTTAATGTTAACACTATTCTTAAGAACAAATCGAGCAGTCAGTACAACGGCTGCAAAAATAAAAAACATACGTATAGCCATCGGTGTTGCAGGGTGTACGCATCTAGCTTCGTCATTCCTGAACAGTTTGTTGGGTGTGCGCGATTCACCTTCTGGCGTATAAATTACAAGCTCACGTCATACAAATCACATGTGCAATTTAAACCCAAGTGTGAGAGGAAGGTCTCTGATCCAACGGAGCCCAGGGAAGAATGGAGGCTGTTGCGCAGACATAGACGGGGGGACCTCTTGGCAGGATCTTCTGTGGCAGCCGCTCTGAGAAATGGCTGTGATTTTAAGAGCTTGCAGAAACTGAACTATAGTGCTGCTAATATTAGAAGGCTTGTTCTCCTCTTGGAATTAATTCCATCAGTGCTTCCATTACCAGCTCCATTTGCTGAAGCACCTCTCATCTGGCCAGGACTTTATGCTCCTCAGCCAACCTTTTAGAGAGGGATAGAGGGAGGGACAGTATCTAAGACTAGAAAGGAAAAGGGGGAGAGTCAGACAGGGAGGGAGGTGGATGGGAACATAGGTGTATGAGTAGACCCAGCAGGAGTGGAGACCCGTCCACTAGGGCAAATTGGGCACTGCGCCACCAACCGTAGTCTGCTCTCACCTGCTTTGCCTATCATTGGCTCTGGTGCCACCTGTTGGGTGCCCTGCCTTCTACCCTACCAGCCCCAGTGGGTTTTGCCTGGGTTTTTTTGGGGGGTGGGGTGAGCATCACCAGTTTTTCTTCTGAGAAATGGATATTTTGGGGTGCCCACAACAGTTCCTTAGATTTCCGAATGTGCCCCCAGGCCCCCAAAGGTTGTGCAACCCTAGTATACTGCTTTCAGGTGTTGAAAGAGATGTGCATTATCTAGCTGAAATTCTTACAACAGCCCTGCAAGGCAGGCACATCAATATAATCTACCCAGAAGGGGGATTGAGATACTGTAGTTGGGTAGGGACTGAGGCTGAGAGAGAGTGGCTTGCCTAAGACCACCCATATCTTAGGTCCTCAGTCTCTTCGCCACCAGCCTTCCCCCTTCTAATGAGTCATTTCAATGGGTCTACTCTGGGTAGAATTAGAATTGGATACATCCCACTGAGTCAGAAGCTGCAAAGGCTCCAGATAACAAGCCGGGTCCACTTCAAGGCTCTGAGCTGACTGGAACTAAGGCTGTCAGAAAGGAGCACCCAGAATAACCTCCTAGACCCCAAGGCCTAAAGGGCCACAGGCGGGACTTCCTCAGGCACCTTCTCCTGAGGAGCCAGATGGGCACATGATCGATCCAGTAGTTTAGGAAGCATACCAGGAGGGAGGCTATGGAACAGAGGGGGAGTGCTCGTCTTCAAGGCCAGAGCATTGGCCCTTTAAGGTTCTGATGTTCTCTATAAGGGGGTGGAGCCTTGAGGAGGGAGTCTGCTGACAGAGGCATAAAACGCCTCAGTCTGTGCCCAGCCCTTGTTGGAGCAAGTTGGTTGCATGGAGCTGTCTGTGGTGCTTGCAGCCTTGTGGCTGGCTCTGTGGGATCTGGCATTGGACAGGAATATGGTATGGGGGAATAGGAATATAGGGGGGCTGGCTTATACTGGGTGAGACTGTTTATCCATGTAGTCTAGCATTATCTCCTCACTCTCCCATGTCTCACTTGCTTCTTGATCAGGAGGGCACCAGGCTGGGGCAGGCTGAAGTAGATCACAGCTTCCACCTGAGGTTGTGGTTGATGTTAATGTGAAGTGACTCGCTGACTTCTGGCGGAACGAACTGATTGTTTGCGCCACAGAAAAGGATTAGAGAGCATAAAGCATAGGAGAGACAGCTGGCAGGCAACCAAAAAAAGGAGTCTCATTCATGATTTGGAGGTGATGGTCTAGGAAGGTGCAAGAGGTTCCGGCATCAGTGCAAGATGGGGGCAGAAACCAGGAACCCCACTCAGCAGGATGGGTAGAGAGGGCCCCAGAGTGACAGGGGTGGTTGACCACATTTTGAAGTCAGTGAAGGAAAACATGCTGCTATCTAAAGAGTAAAGGTTAAAGGTAAAGGACCCCTGGTTAAGTCCAGTCAAAGGTGATTGTAGGGTACGGCGCTCATCTCACTTCAGGCCAAGGGAGCCAGCGTTTGTCCACATATACACATGCACACACTGGTTAGACTAATAGTCCAGACTCTAGAATTACCTAACTGTGTCACTGGCTGTAAGTTATTTTTCATGGTGGAAGAGTGAAAGAAGACAGTTGTGCAAAATTTGTAGGGACAGGCAGATCTCCCCGCCCCCCAATTTCTGTTTCTCTCTCTCTCTTTTTTACTAGCAGCAGGGGAGAAATTTGACTTAGTTTGTATATACAAGCAAACTTACCTAATTCACACTTTCCAAAGTAATATGCTAACCAGAACCAGGCTGTCCTTCAACATTCATGCTTCTCTGAATTTTGCAACTCAGTTCTCCAGCCAAGTAATGTATACAACAGTGCATGTACTAAGGCAAAGTGTACATAAAAATGTGTATATTAGTGAAAATAGCATGCAAACGTGCATTCTGTTAATGGAATTTGCTTTGTAATTATGTGTATATTTGGCAAAATTGCATACGTAAATATGTATATTAGGAGACATTTGTACAAACATGTTGATGAATTTTCATTATGAGATGAATTTTCATTGTGACTTTTTTCACTATCGCAAACTGACATGGAAATGTGAGCAACTGAAGTTAAGGTTGGAAGAATGAGAAACAAAGAAATCAAAATTTTGTAAATTACTTTGAAGATTTTTTACAATCAAGTGGTGCATAAATTTTTATTAGAGAAATAAATAAAGAATACAGCTGGCATGTTTGCAGGAGGGTGTTTCCAGACTGTGTCACTATTTTGGGTTGGGATTCAATCACATCCTGGCAAGTTCAAGCTGCACAAATTAAAGTTTATCTGGTATTTTCGCAATAAGGAAAATGATGGGAACATGAACTAGAAAGTGCTGGATAATATTTGCTTGATCCAGCATGGTCTAACTTCCCTGCCAACAAATCAGAATAAATGCCCAATAAACAGCAATAAACTTCCCCACAACCTTTCTGCAAATAAATTGGGATGAATGCGCAACAAACAGAAAGGCAACTTTGGACACCCTGCTTGCTGCTGGCATTCTTCAGCAGATATTCGCTGAACAAACAAAATCTTTCAAATCAGAGATGAATGAAATAAGGAATGAAATTGAATCAGAGATGAATGAAATAGAAAATGGAATCAGAAATGACACAGAGGTTCGAGGTGACAAAGAACTGGCAGGACGTAGAGATGAAACTATGGCAAACCTAGAAGCAACAACTGATGAAATGGGAGAGCCTACTATGCAAGTACAGTATATGGAGATATGAAGCAACTAAATGATAAAGCTGAGATTTTGGAAGACAAAAATGAAGTTATAAATGGAGAGATGGAGAGATATATGGATAATCAGACACTGATGGAACTGAGAGAGAAAGAGTTCTACTTACGATTTGGAGTAATCCCAGGGGATGAAGCTATTAAATATCTGGCATTCTTTTTGGAAAAAGAATGGAAGAAACGCAAATCGAAGAGTCAATACTGGAAAAGGCTGGAAAAACATGGCAAATACAACAGGAAGTCTAAACTGAAGATACAGAATTAAGTGTGGACCGCTGCATACATCATCATAAAAGGATTATGGAATATTATCTCAATATATGATCACAGCAAAGAAACTCCTATTTGTGCAATGAGGGAAAGGCTTACCATTATTTAATATGAATGGATGGTTGCAGAAATTGTTGGAGGCAAAGTTGATACATTTAATTGGAGAAAAACTATTGCTGACATTTATCAATATTATTAATTGGGAACCACTTTCGGACTTCTTGTGCGAAAAGGAAAACTGACACATGATATTTAGGTTTGAAGAGTGAAAAAATACTGGTTTGTAAAAGTAGAATCATTGGATGTAATCGTGGAGCAAATGTTTTGAATAATTCTTCTTTGTGTAACTGACAGCCATAGAATCGGAAGCTCTTTTTCTTTTCTCTTTCTTGCTTTTTTCTTCCTTTCCCTTCCTTTTCCTTCCCCCTTATACATGCTTCTCCCTCTCTCTTTCAGTTTTTGTTTTTATATAGATTTAGGTCCCCCCCTCTTGTTGCATTATAAAAAAAATTATGAGAGGAAATAAACGGGTCATCTGGAAGCTCTGCTACCTGGAATCCATTTGCGAAATATCCTGGAGAAAGCAAGCAGCTGTTGAACGTGACAAATGCGTTCCTTACTCTTTGGGGGTCTCATGAAATAAGAAATTTAAAAAATAGGAATGAAGGATGGTTAAACCTTTGTTATGTTCAGTAAAAGAAAAGGCAAATCAGACTTCTGTAACTTCAAGCTACCTTGGTGAATTTGTAGGTGGGAAGGCGGGACTCACCTGCAATCGTTGTCACTTCCCTGGTAATTACAGCTGCAATAAAGGCAGGCTCTCTAACTGCTGAAGTTTTAGACGTTGATCCAACACTGTCACACCTCCTTGGTATTCTAAATATAGGAAAGGGGTGGGCACAACTTAGGGCAGTAAGTGTTTCTACAATCTCTCGGTATGCGTAGTAGACCGAACCATCTGTTCCTCGCTTTCCACTCTTTCTAGACCTAAGCCATGGAAGTGTCCGAGGGAGGCTCCAACAGATGTAGAGAGGGAGGTGGAGCACGTGACTCTCATCATGGAGACCGGCCCAATCCTGGCAGAGGCCCCCACATCCCCCTTGAGCCCTTCACTGGGTCCTCAGCAAACCCTCCATCTGCAATGCCCAGATTTAGCCAGCCCACGGCAGTGTTTTTCTCGGTGCTTTTCTGAGTGGGGCTGGTGTTTATAAAGCTGGCTGGTGCGGAAGATGGCTGCCAATAGAGCAAAGGAGTGTGTGATTGAGTCTTCATTGAAGGCTTTCCCTGAGACTTAGCTTCCCACTTAGCTTCGTCTGAGAAAATTGAACTCTGAGGCTTGTAGTCATTGCATATCCCAAGGCACCCCTTGTAATAGTTGCTCTTGTGGCCTCTCTCCCTGCCGTCCTGGCTGGGATGCACTCAGACCACAGTAATTGAACTGGGCCTAATCCTGCCTGCCTCTCCTTGGTGCCCCCCTCCTGGATCCTCTCCATACTGATGGACGTTGATTGCATCAGCACCAGTTCCTCCTATGATTATCTCTTGCTGTTATCGCAGCCCGCTTGCGCTCAGACAAAGGCTCCCCAGTGGGCAGAAATATATAAAAAGCTGAGACCAAAGTAAGAAATTCAATTGTAAACTGTTATGTAGTGATAGCAAATATAACCTTCCACCCGTTTCTCAACCCCAGCTGAGTCAAGCAGTATATATGGAAGGATTATGAAGTTGGATTTTATATTGGGTCACAACAGCAGGCCATTAAATGGACGGGGGCGAAATAATAAATCAAGGTGTGTGGTGTGTTTTTATTTTAAAAAAAAAACACACTCAGGCTTATAACAGAAGTGCATGAGCTGTTTTGAGGAGAACTAAGATCAGGCGGGTGGCGATACCTGAGCTAGCCAGAGTACAAAATGGGAAACAGGGTGGTTTAAACAAAGAGATTTGGTCCAGGGCTGACTATACCATGTGAGGCTGGTGTTCCTGCTTTTCAATAATAGATTCAGATTCCTTTCTTTGTTTTCAGTCCTTAGACCAGGCATGCCCAAACTTCGGCCCTGCAGATGTTTTGGACTACAATTCCCATCTTCCCCGACCCCTGGTCCCGTTAGCTAGGGATCATGGGAGTTGTAGGCCAAAACATCTGGAGGGCCACAGTTTGGGGATGCCTGCCTTAGACCATTACAAAACAAATTTTAACAATGTAAAAGTAATACAAGGTAGCAGAAATGGGAATTAAGTCAGACACAAATAAACTCCAACATGAACAAACTTAGAATGCTAAATTTCCTAGGCACCAGATCTTCACCTGGTGTGGGAAAGTCTTAGTTGTGCATAGTGCTGGAGCCATGCTGGCTTGCTTAGAATGTGCGCCAGGGCAATAGCAATGTTCCCAGGTTGATGATTTCCAGCTTTTGCTTGGCAGTTGCTTACCACCGAGTCCTGATACTACAGTCAAATCCACACCATACATTTAAGTCCATGGCTTCCCTGAAAAGAATGCTGGGAACTGTAGTTTATACCTCTAGAGCTACAATTCCTAGCACCCTTACCAAACTACCATTCCCAGGATTCTTTGGTGGAAGCCATGCACTTTAGATATATGGCGTGAATTTGGAAAAAAATGTCTTCTGGGGCAGGGGATGTGGCCCTCCAAATGCTGTTGGACTGCAATTCCTATCATCGTCAATCCCCGGGCATGATGCCTGGGACCGATGGGACTTGGAAGTCCAGCAATATCCAGAAAGTCAAAGGTTCTCCATCCCTCCTCTAGGGTAGTGCTGGCTCTACCATTTGGTTCGTCCATGCAATTGGAATGTGGGCTAGACTTGCTGGTTGCTGGATTTCCCACTTCTCTCCTTAGAGCAGGCATCCCCAAACTTCGGCCCTCCAGATGTTTTGGACCACAATTCCCATCTTCCCCAACCACTGGTCCTGTTAGCTAGGGATCATGGGAGTTGTAGGCCAAAACATATGGAGGGCTGCAGTTTGGGGATGCCTGCCTTAGAGCTATAAACAGCCATGGCAGCTTCAGAGCACAATGAGGGCAAGCTCCCCTGCCCACCATGGTTGTGTTTTGGCTGAGTGTGGGGATGTGTGGTGCTATCCTAGGATAATTGGGAGATTCCCAGCTTCCACTGTCAAACTTGGAACCTGAAGTGTCCCCAGAGTGGTTAGATTTAAAGGTTTTATTTAAGAATTCAGCTGGGTGTCCCACCCAGGCTACAAAGTCATGAGTCACAGCACAGAGCTCTAAGATACATGCCTAAGGATGAGCTAAGGCGCTGTTCCAACCATTGGCATGCCACCTGTGCTCTCCTTTTGAAAGTATTTGAGTGGTACACATTCCAAGCCGCAGACCCGGGCAAGCAAGCAGGCACTCCTCTGTGTAGGCTGAGTGTGCAAAGCCTGTGTGTGTCGGCACAGTTGCACCTGTGCCCTTGGAGTCAGAGTCGGTGGGGGCCAGTTCACTGTCATGCACCTCTCCCAATAAGGTTGGCTCCTCATCGGCAAGGGGAGGCACATGAGCCACCGCATCTGACAGTGACATAACATTTGGCATATCTGATTACACAGAGGTGGGCAGTTTCCTTGGCAACCTGCTCAGCCCTTTCCTGGGATCCATGTCTCCACTGCCCAGGTTGCTGCCCGCCCACCACCGGATCAGACTCCTCTTCGGGTTCCTGATCCCCGAATCCCAACCTGCTGGGACCTTCCCCTGGGTCAGACTTCTCCCACTCCTCCTCCTCATCTGACCACCCTCTCAGCAGGGCTCACGACATGTAGAAATCATAGGGCACCATCTCTTCCCAGCTTAATATGCTCAGAATATTCTCCTTCTCCAGCCCTTGTATATCTTCACATAGTTGCTTTTTAAAATGCTAATCGGTCCTCGTGGGGAGAGGCTGGAGGGGGACAGCCTTGATTGATTTCTGCTCTCTGCAGGCCTGTTGTCGTGTCTTTGTCACGGTCTCCCAACCTCAAACTGCTATGACACGATGGAGAAATATGTTCTGCTGCACCCACACACCATTAGCGCTTGAGCTGGCATATTCAATATGGTCAGGAGAGAAGTAAACATCCAGGGGAGAAAGGATGCTCCCAAAAGCAATGTGGCACAACAAGGCAAGGGAGCAGGATTTCTTCCAAATCTGGAAGGTTAGGCAGTTCAGAGTGAAATGTTTCAGGGTGGCCCTTCTTCAGGGCAATTTCAGAGGCCCTTGGAACTCTCCCCAGGCCACGCCCTTCGTTGGTCCTGCTTCACATCTGGGGTGCTTTTTCCTGGTTGGAATAATCCTTAAACTCAAATAATGCCAGCCTGCTTGGCTGGATGGAGAATAGAGAGAGGTGTGTGACTGCATAGATAGCAGCCTATTGTCCAAAGGTAACAAGCCAAAGCTTTTGCTTCTGGCGCTGCCCACCCCTGGCATGTGGCCCTCAGCAGGTTGTTCAGAAAGGAATGCGGCCCTTACCCTGGAAACCTTCCCCCGCCTCCTGCATTTAATAAGCAGAGCAGAGGAGTTTTACTTAGAGCTCACCTGTTGTTATTTTCTGAGCTTGGATTAAATCTGTTTCTGCAGCCTTCTACTTGTGCCATACAAGGGAGGGGGGGATGAAAAACAATACTGATGGTGGCAGCATCAGTACATTTCAGGGGGGGGGTATCAGCAGGAGAAGAAACAGCACAGCTGAGGCTCATCCTCTGGAGGCGGGGGTGGAAAAGACCCACACGAAAGCTCTGAAGCATCAAGTACATGGCACATACCTTAAAGCGAGCTAAAAGGTCACAGGTGAGTTGGCAGCAAGAAGAGCCCCGAAGAGCTGTTGGATGCTCTGGGTGGGTGCCATCGATGTGGCAGGCGGCATCGCTTGCTATTCTTCCTGACCAGTGACCAGTTTTGTCAAACATCTACAGGAGAAAAGGGGGAGCTGGAAAAAGAGAGGCAGAGGCAGGCTCACAGAGAAGCGACGGCTTGAAAAGAATCAAAGCACCTGCTGTCCAAGTAAACAGGGAGATGATATATTTAGCTAATGATGAGGCCAAAACACATAAAAAACTGCATAAGGGGAGGTGAAAACAGAGGAGAGTTGGGGGAGTATAAATCACTGCTACACAAACCGCCCACTGCATGGAGATTGTTTCTCTGCTGCTCCTCACAATCAATCTGGACGTGGTCAGCTGCTGGCAGCTGCAAAATGGCCGGCAGTGGTAATCAGCTGGTGATGTTTTGTTTGTTCCCAGGCATCCATGAAACCAGCTGGGAAAGTCCAGTGCACAGAATCGTAGGCGGCCAGTGTTGTTGTGGCCTAGAGAAACAATATCGACTTCGTTACACGTGAGCATCCTCTCCGTCTGCCAGATGCTATTCCACAAGGGTGCTTTGGAAAGTAGTGGAAGCTCTGAAATGCAGCATGGGCAGCTATGTTTTTTTGGATTTTCTGAGGCAGCCCTTCTGAAACAGTGCAGCTTCACACAGGAGCCTGGACAGGCCTGTGTGAGATGCTGCTTTGGGGCATCTCAAGGTAAGTGAAGATCTTGCCTCACAAGTCGCTGCGGCTGTGCGCTGAGTTGTGTGAGCAGGTGGCCTGCCTAGCTTCCCATCAGCGGTTGTCTGGTGTCATAGACACTGGCGGGAGGAAAGCAGAGAGGCCAACAATAGGTGCAGCCAGAGCTCAATGAGAGGCAGAGCCAACTCATTTTAGTTTTGTCCCCATTTTCCCTACTGAGTTCCCTTTGCCCTCCAACATCTTGAATCCCAAAACCCCAAAATCCCACTCATGCAAGTCACATGACCTGTGTGAGAACACAGAACCCCAAAGGTGTGCTTTTTCAGGGTCATGCTTGCACAGCACCCCAAAATGTGTGTTTTGGCAAGCTGTGTGAAATCACCCAAAATAGTCCTTGTCAGTGCTTTTTTCCTGGGGGTACGCATACCCCTAAACATTTTGTGAATCTAAGTTTGGCCTCAATGAGGGGCAGCATTTCAATATGAGTAGGAAAATTAGGGTACCCCTAATTATTTTAGGGGGGAGCACTGGTCCCTGTGCTCTTGCATGAGAAAACGGGATGGCCCATTTTTCCCGGAACATTTGGGGTCTATGCAGTGCTTTTTTTTCTTTTAAAAAATATTTAGGCGTACTCTCATTTTCCTACTCATATTGAAATACGTACTGCCCTTCAATGAGGCCAAACTTAGATTCACAAAATGTTTAGGGGTATGTGTACCTCTGCATCCCCCCAGAAAAAAAACACTGGGTCTATGAGTTCCCTTTCCCCACCCCTGCCCTTTTAGTTGTGCTTATGTTATGCCCCCCAAAGCACTTTCTCAAAATTCCAAAAGCATCACAGGCCCCCAAAGGTTAGCAACCCTTGCCCTAGAGATTGATATGAAATAGCTGTTAGAGCGATTAAGCTGTGTTCCTCCACCTAAGCACAACCTGTATATTTGTAAAAGGTAAAGATAAAGGGACCCCTGACAGTTAGGTCCAGTTCGACTGACTCTGGGATTGCGGCGCTCATCTTGCATTATTGGCCGAGGGAGCCGGCGTTTGTCTGCAGACAGCTTCCGGGTCATGTGGCCAGCATGAGAAATCCGCTTCTGGCGAACCAGAGCAGCACACGGAAACGCCATTTACCTTCCCGCTTGAAGCGGTACCTATTTATCTATTTGAAGTTTGACGTGCTTTCGAACTGCTAGGTTGGCAGGAGCTGGGACCGAGCAACGGGAGCTCACCCGATCGCAGGGATTCAAACCGCCGACCTTCTGATCGGCAAGCCCTAGGTTCAGTGGTTTAACCCACAGCGCCACCTGCGTTTGTAAATGAATGCAAATGTTACAAAATACCAATGAACATCCAGTGACTTCCAAAGGGAACCAAACTCACTGAGATGGTTGCTATTTGGCAAAATTACCAGCCTCCCTTGCTAGTGTGTGCTTTGTCAAGGTGTGATGAAGCCTTGACCCCTCCTCTGACAGAAACAGGTAAGCCAGGTATTTTATGGGCACAAGGCAGAATGCACATACTTAACACATTTCCAGTGCTGAACTTATAACAAGGAGTTTTATCATGCCTGGAAGTTTTATTTGTTTAATTTAATTAACGTTCTACTCTCCCATCTCAGCCAGTAATGAATCCTCAAGGCAATTAACAGTGCTATATTGGGAGTCAAACACACACACTGTTAAAGTTGTTAAATAAATCAAACCCAGTCTTAAATCCTAAAGGCAGCATTTAACAATGGCACTGTACTACTGTGTTTCTTAGTCTTTATTCCCCCTTCTGGTCATTTATATGAAAGTGTAGTTTAAATATGAACAAAAAAAAGATAGTAGTAAAACAATTTCTGGCACGCCCCTATTGCCCAACAATACCTGACTGAGCCGTTCCTAACTGCCTGGCAGGACAAAACTCAGTTAGAGATCTTCCTTGAAACCATTTAATCTGACAACATTCCCCATAAGAACCTAAAGGGAGAGAGACTTTGTGCAGGGCATCAGGCAATAGATTTTTCCACCTCTGCCTCTACCTCCACCCTCCAGCCCTAGAAACCTTTTCCAGACCACGACTTTAAGAACAGCAAAGGAGCTGGGAAGAGAAAAGAGGATTCAGGGATATATATATATATATATATATATATATATATATATAATTTTATAAATTGTGTGTCCAAAGTATTCAGCTATACAACTGCATATGGACAGCTCAGCTGGTTAGAGCATGAGGCTGATAAAGCCACGGTTGCAAGTTTGATCCCCAAAAGGGAAAGCTGCATATTCCTACATTGCAGGGAGTTGGACTAGATGATCCTCAGGGTCCCTTCCAACTCTATGATTCTATAACTACAAATAAAACATTTTTAAAGTGTGTTGTGAAGTGCAATATACAAATGGGACACTAGATGGCGATGGTGGGCTATGGAAAATTCGATATATATTTTTTTCAAAACGTGTTTTTTTAAAAAGCATTTTCATAGCGTTTTTTTATATGTGTCTAGATTCCACCTTTGTTTCTCAGTTTGATCCTGTTACATGGTTTTGTATGTATTGTGGTATTTTATGCATTGTAACTTGCTTTTATTTTTATTGATCACAGTTTAGTAATTATTTAGTGTATTTGTTAAGAGTGACTTTCAGTTTAATTATTATTTGCTGATAGTTAATTTTGTTGTGTATTAATATTCTAATAGATTACTGAACATTATTTGATATAAGTTGTTTATTTTAGAGTTATGTTTTACTATGACTTTTTTGTATTAGAATAGTCATAGAATTGTGCAGTTGGAAGGGACCATGAGGGTCATCTAGTCCAACCCTCTGCAATGCAGGAATCTTTTGCCCAGTGTGGGGCTCAAACCCACAACCCTGAGTTGAGTCTCATGCCGTACTACTGACTGATTATTATAAGGTATGTGATCTTTGTTGTATATTTTGTTGTTTCTTCAGCTTGCAAACCACCTTGTGAATAGTAATATAGAAAGGCAGCATACAAATTAAAAGTAAAATGAAATGAAATCAGAAGAATTGGCTGGATCAGGCCAAAGGCCCACCTAGATGCCCATGAGAAGCCCACATTGAGTAAGTACCATATTTTTCCGTCTATAAGATGCCCCCATGTATAAGATGCCCCCTATTTTTGACTTTATTTTTAAGGGGGGGATCTAGTCTTATACATGGAAAAATATGGTACTTTCTTTCAACATTCAGCTTCATTGGACGTCCACAAGTTCTAGCATTACGAGGGAGAAAAACTTACCTCTAACCACTTTCTTTATACCACTGAGTGGGGAGACTGTAGCAGTCTCTCACTGCTCCCTACCCACAGGTAATTTGTCGGGGGGGGGGGGACTGCCATAGTGCCCTGGGGGGGGGATAGGCGAGGGCTCCTTGCTTGGACCACCTGCAAACTTAGTGTCTGGCCTGCTGAAAGATATCTTGTTTGCAGATACAGGTAGGTAGCCGTGTTGGTCTGAGTCAAAGCAAAATAAAAAAATTCCTTCAGTAGCACCTTAAAGACCAACTAAGTTTATATTTTGGTATGAGCTTTCTGAAGAAGTGTGCATGCACACAAAAGCTCATACCAAAATATAAACTTAGTTGGTCTTTAAGGTGCTACTGAAGGAATTTTTTTATTTTTATTTTGTTTGCAGATGTTTTTCTTTTTTGTGTGTGTGAGCAACAGCCCCCATCCTCAGATGCAAGGCTTATTTCTTACATGAATTTTTATACTGCCCTTGTGTCACATTCACAGGGTGGTTTACAGAAAGGATGTAAATGCAAAATAAAAATAAAATAAAAGCCACAACTTCTTTTTTGTTCCAGCAGCACAGAACAGTCAGCAGGATCAAACATGCATCTATGAAGCTCAGGAAAATAAAATAAAAAATACATTTCCATGACACAGAAGGCAGACTTTTATACGGTAGTGGGGGGGGGGAGCATTCCACAGCTCTGGCACTACTAGGGCTGCCATACATCCTGATTTTCCAGGACATGTCCTGGAATTTGCCTCCAAAAATGACGTCCTGGATTATTTTTCGGAAATTGGGCAAATGTCCTGGAAAATGCCTTAAAAAGCTCCCAAACTCAAAAATTCTTGTAGCTTTTACTAAAAAAAGGGGGGGTTTGACTAAAAAAGCAACAACTTTTGGGTTTTCCTTGAAAAAGCTTGACAATTGGGCAGGGGGGGGGTGTTCCTTTTTACTGTTTGAAATATGGCAACCCTAGGCACTACCACTGAGAAGTCTCCCTCTCCAATATCCACAGTGTCATCTTGTATGGCACATGCAGGAGTTCTTCCACTGAAGATCTTGATGTATCAGATGGTATTATGTGGAGATACCGGTAGCCAGGTCTTCAAGCACCCTGGTCATACTTGAAGGGGAATTGGAAGCTGACTAGGATCCCCTGCAACTGGCATAGCACATGCATAATAGGGTCGTTAACACCCAGTCCCACCCAGTTAGCAGCCACGTTCTGCACTAACTGCACTTTTGCCACACTCTTATGTTGCAGCCGTCTACCCTGGAGGCTTCTAGATAATGGATTACTGAACCGTGGCTGTCAATGTTCTCTCTCTCTCTCTCTCTGTTAAACACCCTTAATACCGGTAGTAGGGCAAAATGTGAGGGGCAGTAGCAGACTTGTGTGACATTTCTTGGTTGAGACCAAATATAAATAAAGACAGAGTGATCTATCCAAAATCTAGTGCGCAACATTTTTGTTTAGCCACTGCCTTATGAGGGAACAGTGTGTTGTGCTTACAGCTGGGGATAGATTTGAGCAACAACCACCCACACATTTTCATATAAAATAGGACCATTTATTCTAGTTTATTCCTCCCTAAGCAGCCCTTAGTGTGCAACCTGGTATGTTTTGCTCCTAGCAGGGTCTAATCTAATTAAGTCTGCCGGATGTGCCACCTGCATTCCAGCTAACTGCAGCCTGGAGGGCGTCAACATCTTCCCTTCTCTCTCTCCTATTTTGTTTTAAAATCCAGCCTCAAATGGTCGTTGTGAGGACAAAAGGGGGCAGGAGACGAGTGGGGGTTGTATCCACACCATATGTTTAAAGCACTGCTCACAGAGTTACAAAACCTACTTCCCGTGATTCTTTGTGGGAAAGCCATGACAGTTGAAAGTATTATAAGAGGGCTTTAAATGTATGGTGTCAATGTGACCTGTAGAGTAATGTAATGACATTGGGACAAAGGCAAGATATACAAGTAGCAAACCTATTCTAGAGAATTCTGGTGGTTTTTTTAAAAAAAAAATTAAGGATGTGCTTCCCAAAGCTCACACAAATACTAGGACTCAGCCTTGGTGAAAATATAATAGTAGTAGTAGTAGTAGTAAAGGGATCCCTGACCCGACTCTGGGGTTGCGGTGCTCATCTCGCTTTAGTGGCCGAGGCAGCCGGCGTACACCTTCCAGGTCATGTGGCTAGCATGACTAAGCCGCTTCTGGCAAAGCAGAGCAGCACACGGAAATGCCGTTTACCTTCCCGCCGGAGCGGTACCTATTTATCTACGTTCAACTTTGACGTGCTGTCGAACAGCTAGGTTGGCAGGAGCAAGGACAAGCAATGGGAGCTCACCCCGTTGCGGGGATTCGAACCGCCGACCTTCTGATCGGCAAGCCCTAGGCTCTGTGGTTTAACCCACAGTGCCACCTGTGTCCTAATAATAATAATAATAATAATGGGATGTAAATTACCAAAATGTAAGAGCTTGCTGGATCAGGCCAGTCGTCTTATCTAGTCCAGCATCCTGTTCTCACGGTGGTCAACCAGATGCCTATAGGAAACCCGCAAGAGCCATCTCCCTTCAGAGGTTTCTAGCAACTGGCATTCAGAAGCATTACTGAATCCAGTGGCGTAGCTAGCCGCTTGGGCGGGCAGGACAAGGCGCCCATGGGGGGCAGGGGGCGTGGAATCCCAGTGCCTGAGCCGCTCCAGGCCCGCGTTGCTTGCAGGGAGTCTGCCCACTGCCTCCCTCTCAGCTGCCATTTCCCAGGAGACTGCATGGCTCATGCCCCACACTGCAGGCCCCACAGTAAGTGCCGCCCCTGCGGTGTGGCGCCCAGTGTGCCCTGCTCCCCTAGCTACACCTCTGACTGCCTCCGAACGTGGAAGCAGCATAACCATCATGGGCAATAGCCATGGATAGCCTTATGCTTCATGAGTTTATTCTATCTTCTTTTAAAGCCACCCAAGTGGGTGACCATCACTGCTTCCTGAGAGAGGGAGATCCAGTCTAACTATGTGCATTGTGAAGAAGTACTTTATCTGTCCTGAATCCTCTTAACATTCAGCTTCCTTGGATGTCCAAAAGTTTTAGTGTTATTGGGGGGGGGATTCCCCTATCTACTTTCTCAATGCGATGCATCATTTTATAAATTTCTATCTTGTCGCCTCTTACTCGCCCTTGTTCTAAAGTAAAGAGTGCCAAACGCTGCAACCTTTCCTCATAGGAGAGTCACTCCATCTCTATATAATAGTTATATTGTATGAATGTCTTCAAGGAGTTGAACTTCAGAAAGATGAAACTGAGTGTATTCCTTTTGTACTGGAACAACAAAGTGGAAGGCGCAATCAATCCACATACAATATTAGGTGACATATAGATTGAAGTAGCATAAATCTAGAAAATTTATACACGATAGGATATTGAATATTGTTGCACACCACCCCTATCTCCCAGTGGTGCAAGATGAGGCATAGCAGAGACTGTGGTGTCTTTATGGTTTATTTACACAGATCTACAACCTGAGTCAACAATGGAGGGGTTCATAGCATTAACATTCCCAAAGGGTCTTACTTCTTACATAGTCCCAACCTTGGATTCAAACAGAAATCAAGCATTGCTCTGTCCCTCCAAGTTCCCAGCCAGCATGCTGCTTCTGGCTTCTAGCCCACATACCTCAACACTGGCCTTTGTTTTTCTAACTACCAGCAAGGAAGGGGACCCACCCATTTTATGTCTGCCACAGATCTTTGTTACCTTAACGACCCATACTTAGGCCATTATCTCACCAGGAAGCTAGCCTGGCTATTCCAGGAATTTGAATCCTTGCTGGATCTAGAAATTAGAAGGGTCTCGGCCTATTGCCTATCCTCACCCTCCCCAAGTCATAACTCATAACACTGATATTTATACAGTATAGGGATTATCTCTTTCAGTCCGATACTCTCGATTAATGTTTTACTCATTTCTAAAGGCTCAATTATTCACCATAAGAATGAAGTGTTAAGGGCAATTAATGCATCAAATTAATGCAGTCAGTAAATATGGTATGGACTGGAAACAACCTTTTACAGGGGAAAGTATTGTGTACACACGGTAGCAACAGATGCAATTTATGGCAGAGGTACAAATTATTTTCAGGCTTTTGGTCGGAATTTTATGAAACTTTCCGTATACAATTTTACCAATAGAGCCGAGGCATTCTCAGGAATGCAAAACTTGCTAGAGATGTTGTGATATTTTTTGGTATTTTCTGATATTTTTAAGGGCATTTGGATAGCCTCCTCGCCCGCACCAATCCAGCTTTTTAGTCCCCATTGCGGTGCTGCTTAACGGCTGAAGTGGGACAGAAACCCGCCGCCTCGCCGACGCCCTGCTAGAATCCGGTGGGGCCGAGTAGGCCAAACTACGCGCGCGCCCTCGCTGTGCGCGTTTCGCTTAGCTGCTGGCAACGCTGTTGTTAAAGGCACGGGAGCAACGGAAGTTTCGAAAAGGCGGCCATCTGTCCTGGGATGATGACAGGAGCAGCCACAGGTTACGAGGAGGCTCCGGAGAGCCGAGATCGCCTGTTGGACCTGTTCCCGCCCCCTCCCTCCTCTCCGAGCTGGTTGCTCACGCAGCAGGCCCGGCGCGAGAGGTGCCTTTCCCCGCCTGGCACCGGCGCACGGCTGCTTTGCGCGCCAGCTGGCAATGCCCTCTTAACCCCAAGAGAGAGAAGTCTCTGGCGGCGTCGGGGCCGCCTCCCTCGCTCGCCCTCCCGCCTTGCCCCCCCCCCGCGATCTTCATCCCTCGCCTCCCTCCGACGAAGGAGGAGCGAGCCGGGCAGGAAGGAGGGGCGATCCGGGCCGCGCGCGCAGAGGGAAAGGGAAAAGAAAAGTTTTCAGAGAGTTTCTGGAGGCGGTTCCAAAGAACCGAGCGCGTCGTCGTCGTCGTCCGGGCGGCCTCGGCAGCGACACCAGCGCGCATGGACGCCCTCAAGTCCGCCGGACGGGCCATAATCCGGAGCCCCAGCATCGCCAAGCAGAGCTGGAGCAGCGGCAGGCATAAAAGTAAGTCCGCGGGAAGGCAAGCAGGCGCGCGCCCCCGTCGCCTCCGGTTCTGATCTCTTCGCTCACAGATCTCAAAGAGAGAGGCGTTTCTCGGAGAGGGAGATTGGGCTGCTGCGCCCATCGCCCTGGTCTGGGGGTGCTCCGGATGTCCCCTGATTCTGGGCTGGAGCGCGTGAGGTGCATCGGGGCAGGATAATAAGGAGCCGGGGTCACTTCAGGGGCAGGGGCCCCTTTTGTGTAGGGACGGGAGAGGCAGGAAAGAGAAGCGTACGTGACCAGGAGAGTGGCTGCAGCGTCCGGCAGAAGTTTTTGGTGACAGGCGGACAAAATCTACACACACACACGGAGACATAAGCACTCATACCGCCATTGAAACACACACACACACACACACACACACACACACACACACACACCCTTTTAAATGAGCCGGCTCTATTTAAAAATGGTTGCACTAATCTTACTTGTTTTTGTAAGTCGCCTAAAGTTTTAATAGAAGCTGCACCATGCTTTGCAAAAATATCACAGTGCATCCACGCAAGGCTAAGGTGCAGCCTAAGAGACCTAGGAACATCGGGAGCTGCCTTCTACCGAGTCAGACCACAGACCCCTCTAGTTCAGAGTTGTCCACGATGACTGACAGCGGCTCAGCAGGGTTTCAGACGGGTCCCTTCCCAGGCCGACCCGGGGGTGCCATTGGGTCCCGAACTGGCGACTTTCTGCATGCAAAATAGATGTTCTACCACCACTGAGCTGCATCCCTTCCCAAACTGAAAAGTTGGAGAGGGAGACATCAGGGTCAGGGAAGCAAAATAAAAGAGACAATCCTATATGCAAATCTCATCGAACCATGCAGACTTACTCTGCTTCTGCATAAGAGTGAGCTGTAAGGCAACTTCCTCCCGAAGTTCTGATGAAATATTAGAGAACTGTTCAGAACAGAGATATAGCCTTCTGGATCTTATGGGACTCCATTTCCCATCAGCCTCAGCCAGCATGACCAGTGGAAATGGACAACAACATCTGGAGGGCAACAGTTTACTCGCTTCTGGTTTCAAAGAGGAGAATATCAAGAAATCGCAAAGTCATGCTCTGCTAAGGAAGCAGCCTTTTAAAATATTATATGATTCTCATGCCCTGCTGCAGGGGTGGGTTACCCCTATCAAGGGCCACATTCCCTCAGAAGTAATCTGTCAGGGGCCACATGTCCGTGGTGGATGGAGGAAGAGCTGTTGTACTCTTTAAGTACAATGCATACTGATGCGCAATAATAATGAACAGTGTGCTTCAATGAGTACCCAATTCTACCCCTTCCAGGTTTCTTAGCCAGTTCACAGCTGCTTCTGTCTAAACTAAAGCAGTGAATTCTGGGAAATGTAGTTTGTGAAGAGTGCTGAGAGTTGTTATTCCCTCAAAGAATTCTGGGCACTGTCGTTTGTTAAGGCTTGCTGGGAACTGTGACTCTTTCAGGGGTGAACTACAGTGTCCAGAACTATTGGAAGGAAATTATTTGTGTTTTGAGTGTGCTTAAAGGTATGGTGTGTGGTTTTTTAAAAAACGAATGGTGTGGATGTGATCGTAGTTACCAAGACCATTCACTCTTCCACTCTCCCCCAAATTCTGATGGAATATTAATTAGTGGATGGGCTGGTGGTGGTATGTTTTGAGCCCTACTTGGGGGTTCACTTCTGTTTCCCAGAGATACTGAACAGCAACAAACAGTCAGAGTGGACAAGACTGGGCTATATGGACAAATTGTTCAACTTGGTATAAGGCAGCTTCCTATGTTACTTCGTATACCAGGGATGGAGATGCTCCAGATGTTCTTGGACTTTGGCTCCTATTAGCCACAGCCAACATAGCCAGTGGTCAGGGATGATGGGTATTGTAGTCCAGCAATGTCAGGCTGGGAGTACTTGCTCCTGCCCTTGAATATGGAGTAGAGAGCATGGCAAGTGCTATGATAATAGCTGCTGCTGTTTTTCAACTTTCTTGCTGTTATGAAGTCAAACTGTCATGACAGGGAATGCTTTGTTTGCAGTCATGAGGGAGGGCATACGGTATATGGCTTGGGCTTCCTCATATCTGGTCTATACAGATCAAAATCCCGAATAGAGCTACTTAAATCATGTGACTTGGAGAAGTGTCTTCTGTACTCAGTTTTTGGGGAACTCAGTTTTGTTTGTGGGAACTGGCATAATCCTAACATTTCAAGGGATGTTAGGGTTGTGCCTGTATCTGCTGGTCAGGTATGGTAGATGGTGGTGATTCAGAGCTGCACTTCCTTAACCGTTTCTGGGCTCAGTCACAGACTCTGGATATGTTTATGCAGTCGATTACGAAAAGCTTTGACCAAATTAACTTTTTTATTTGAAGAAATAGAAATATTTTCATGCTTCAGTTTCCCAGTGAGTTGAAAGTGGAAATAATAAACATCCCTGTCTTCCTTGCCATTTGTTCCACATGACAAGTGATAATGAAATGGCCATGGGGAAAGGGCTGTAGCTCAGCGGTAGAGCATCTGCTTTGCATGCAGAAAGTCCCTGGTTTGATCCCCAGGCAGGGCTAGGAAAGATCTGAACCCTTGTTGAGCTGCTGACTGTCAGTGCACGCAATAGTAGGTAGACCAATGGTATGATTCAGTATAAGGCAGCTTCTTATGTTCCTAGCATTAAGATTAAAATTAAATTGACTGTTCTCCTTTGTGGTGGTGATGATGACCGAGCCGTCTAACAGGGGTGCTAATTCTTTCTTCTATAAGTGCGGCTCTGCAGCAAATTGTTGTGGCATGGGGTCCTCCTGTTTGGGATGATGGCCAGCCTTCCGGCCACGCCCTGTCTTCAGATGCTCCATTCACCTCCCTCCTTCTTCCATTTCCTCCCCTAACAGCCTGCCAGAATTCCACGCACTCTTAAGAATGCTCCGTCTTCATTTGGGGGTTTTCCTGCCTGCATTTTTGGGGTGGGGTACTTCTGCAAACGTTTGGGTTCCCTAAGCCCATTGGTGCCATTTTGGCTATAAAATGAACCATATGCAGAGAATGACTTCGCTATTGCTATGTAGGATTAATTACTCTTTTCTGTTCCAAAAACAAATATGCTACCGTAGTTGTGTGTGGTGCCGCTTGTGGCATTGTGTGTCCATAAGGCGTGTTGCATTTGAAAGCCTATTTAAACCACTCCTTTCCTTGCTGTCACAATTTTTCCTAGAATAGAACCCCCACAATGACACCTGTAGCATACATTTTAAATGCTTGCAATATACAACGCTGCCTGTTAGGTGCAGGGGATGTCTTTTCATTACTGGTGAAGATAGCATAGTAAGCCCCTTGAAATAGCAGCAGCAAAACCTTTCAGCAAACCTTTTTATCATTCTGGATAAAATGTCACTTGACTAACTTTTTGGGGGGGTCCCTATGTGGAAAATTGTGCATGATCCCTCCCTCCCCTTTATACAAAATGACTGCTGCAGAATTACATTTGGGTGTGACTTGATGGTTCAGCTTGTGCTTCCTCCCTCCCTTCAAAGGCCTAATTCTTAGAGAGAAATACAAAGTAAGTTTGTGACTGGGCTGCACCACCTGAAACTGCAGATGGGCACTCAGGTGATGGAAGGCACCCTCATCTCTTCCATGGAGATAAGGAACTAGGCACCAGGGATGAGGGTTATGTCCTAGCTTCCATCATGATATGCTGGTTTTCTGCAAGTAAGGAATGCGAGCGCTTGGAGGAGTTTTCAGTTGCGTGAGCCTCCCCCTGCCCCGCAGTCTTAAGTGGGGCAGCCCCATTGGCAGGTTAGCTGTCTCTTTTGCTCTTTGATTTAATTGCCACCCTCCTTGATGCTTGCCACTTTTTTCTTTTTTTAAAAAGAGTGACCCCATGCAATCTGGCATTCACATATTCACATTCGCTGCTGAAACAATAACAGTGTGCTTATCTTTAAAAAGTGCTTTAGAATGTTCAAGTTTCTTAACAAGATTGATCTGAATCCATCTAGCCCAGGATCTTCGTTTCCAGCAGTGGCTAGCTGGGTGCTCCTGGGAAGCTTACAAGCAGGACCTGAAGCTGTTTCTCTCTCCTTCAGTAGCTGGTTCGCAGAATGACAAGCAGCCACAGAATATTGCAATGCCTAGCGCTCCTGTTCACAGTTCCAAGTCAGCAAATCATGCCCTTCTGCACAATACTCCATTCCATTTTCTTAGCCATCCAGTTTTCCATTTCCCTGACTCTACAGGTTAGTACCTTCCGGTAGCCTTTGTAATCATTACAACAGTCCTGTAAGATAGGGCAATATTAGTTAGCACCCTTACTCCAGATCTGGGGGAAGGGATAACTCTGTAAGCATTCATGTTTAGATAGGGTTAGGGACTAGTGAGTACCAGGCTATCTGTCCGGAAATCTCAGAAACCACCAGTTTGCAATCAATCACCGACCAATCTCCTCCTGAACCCCCCTAGCAATAGTGAGCCATCTATTGTGAGGCAGAGAGAGGCCTGCCATTTCTAAACAAGTCTCTGATCTGAATGCTTCTGTTTTCTTCCTCCTGCCTAAGGAAGTGGAGAGGGTTGGGGAGCCGAATCCGTACTCCATTGCTTCCAGGTCAGTAGAGTAGATCAGTGGTTCCTAACCTGGGAGCCATGAAGTTATCAACCCCCTGCTGCCCCCTTTCGCAGGCACTTTTAATCAGTCTCTGGGCTCCTGGGGGGAAGGGGGGAATTATTCACAAGCTAAAAGGAGTGGAGAGGCTGTTTCAAAGAGCACTTTGCAACTTTCAGTCAACCTGTGTGCTCCTGTTGGGGCAAAACTGCCCTTTGAAGCAGTACTCCCCCTCTTTTAAGCAAGCGGATAGGACATAGGGGGACTCCCCTGCCCACCTGCTTGCTCTGATATTTGAAGGAAGTGTGGTATCTCAAAGCCCTTTACAAAAGGCCTTTTTGAAGCACTTTGTCTCCTCCTTTAAACATCAATGTCTGAAGGAGGAGGCTGCTTCAAATACCACTTTTGCACACTCCCTCTGCTTTAGATGCTCAGATGGGAGCAGAAGGGGTTCTTTCTGAAAGTCTGCAAATTGCAAGGGGGTGGTAAAAAAGGAGTTGGGAACCATTGTAATAGATTCCAGCAAGAGATTGCCATTTTTTTGCGACTGAACAGGAGGCAGCGAACTAAAGGGCAAAGCCTGTAATCTAGGCAAGATTTGAATTGGGGATTTTCTCATTTGCAGCTCAGTCTCTTAGCCACTGTGTTACGGAATGGACTATTTTTTTTTTGTCATAGTCAGTTTATTTACATATCACGTTTCCCACAAATACATCTGTGCTTAAACCAATTTACAGCAAAAAAACCCACAAACACATAGTCTAGGCACAGGAGTACAATAATAATAAATAAAGTATAATATCACAACACTAAACACTGTGACAAAAAAAGCAGAAAAAGTCGTGACATACCAAAATATAGTGTTTTATACAAAATAGAGTGCTTAACTTGGAAATGACTTTGAATTCACTGTCACCCCTACTATTTTGCTACATAATTTATTTTTTTAAGTAAGCAAGGCAAAAATACCTGTGAATAGGAGTCTTTATTAAATTGTGAACATGCCTAGAATTTTGTTGGTTTTGTTATGTCTATATTTTCTTCTGAACCAGCAGAAATCCGCAAGCCTGCTATGGCACCTCTTTTCCATGGCAGAAATATATTGGTGAAACCACTCACTTTGTTTGTCGCTAACAGCACCCAAGTTGGGTGGAAAGAGGTTGGGAAGTGTATCAAAGAAATTAATTTCCAGAGTCATATTATATCCCATAACTTTACAAGCTTCTAGAAGGTCACTGGTAATTGTTTCATAGTTTTTGGCATTAATATTTCCAAGAAAATTTGTAACGATGAATTTAAATGCTTTCCACACTCTGTCTTCAACTTCATTGAACCTATCATCAAATATATTGTCTTTTATTATTTCTCTGATTTGTGGGCCCACAATTATCCCTTCCTTGAAGGGAAAGGGAAAACAAGGGAAAGCAATCCCTTCCAGTGGTTCATTGGCAAGATTTCTTTGATCTGTTATTAATGCTTGACGTTGTGGCCAATGTTGCTAAATATAATGATGTGCTCCAGCTTAGATGTCCCACTCAGAAAGAAAACAGTATTTTGTGTATTCCTCTTGTAAACCAAGGAGGAGTGCAATAACTTTCAGAACATTGCAGATGTGCCAAGCATAGTTATTAAAATGAATGTGTTCTGGAAGAAATAACATGTTGTCATACAATTTATGGACGGCATAAGCTAGAGGAACAGGAGGGTATCTATTGCCAAAGTGGAGCAACACTGCTTTCAAGCTGAGTTTCCTATCTTAATACCACAATAAAGTTTGTTTGCCAATTACATAAGTGGGAGGAAATTTTGCCTCTTGAGTTTTAAGTGATAATTCTCCACTCACATAGTGGAAACTTATCAATTAACATACTGTCATGGTATTCTAGAAACATGAGGACAATCAAAGTACTTCAAAAGTCAGTATTTCACTTACTCTTTATGGCAACGCAACACACTTACTTGAACGGAACAACTGATTGGTTCAAAATTGGGAAAGGAGTACGACAAGGCTGTATATTGTCTCCCTGCTTATTGAACTTATATGCAGAATTCATCATGCGAAAGGCTGGACTGGATGAATCCCAAGCCGGAATTAAGATTGCCAGAAGAAATATCAACAACCTCAGACATGCAGATGTCACAACCTTGATGGCAGAAAGTGAAGCGGTATTAAAGAACCTTTTAATGAGGGTGAAAGAGGAGAGCGCAAAATATGGTCTGAAGCTCAACATCAAAAAAACCAAGATCATGGCCACTGGTCCCATCACATCCTGGCAAATAGAAGGGGAAGAAATGGAGGCAGTGAGTGATTTTACTTATTTTACCTATTCATTCTTAAGGAAATCAGCCCTGAGTGCTCACTGGAAGGACAGACCCTGAAGCAGAAGCTCTAATACAGGCATCCCCAAACTTCGGCCCTCCAGATGTTTTGGACTACAGTTCCCATCATCCCTGACCACTGGTCCTGTTAGCTAGGGATCATGGGAGTTGTAGGCCAAAACATCTGGAGGGCCGCAGTTCGGGGATGCCTGCTCTACTACTTTGGCCACCTCATGAGAAGAGAACACTCCCTGGGAAAGACCTTGATGTTGGGAAAGATGGAGGGCACAAGGAGAAGGGGACGACAGAGGACGAGATGGTTGGACAGTGTTCTCGAAGCTACCAACATGAGTTTGACAAGACTGGCATGCTATGGTCCATGGGGTCAAGAAGAGTCAACTAAACAACAACAGAGAACTGAATGAAACCTAATGAAACCTAATCACTTAACATCTGAATACTTTAGCATATGTATGCAACTCACAGCATCAATATAAACAAGTATTGACATGTTCCAGCTAGTTGCAAGCAGTATTAGATGCAGCAGCTTACAGAGCAATACACAATCTATGCAGTAATTCTGGGTGATAGAAAAAATATATTCTTATACCTGTATTCAGTGCTATTTTTCTAGAAAAAGAGGTACCTGAACTCATAGAATCATAGAGTTGGAAGAGACCACAAGGGCCATCCAGTCTAACCCCTGCCAAGCAGGAAACACCATCAAAGCATTCTTGACATATGGCTGTCAAGCCTCTGCTTAAAGACCTCCAAAGAAGGAGACTCCACCACACTCCTTGGTAGCAAATTCCACTGCCGAACAGCTCTTACTGTCAGGAAGTTCTTCCTAATGTTTAGGTGGAATCTTCTTTCTTGAAGATTCAAGAACTCATCGTGAACTCCTCCCTTGTTCTCTTATAATGGCAATGGCACCCACCTGAGAGGTGCTGGAACTGAGTTCCGGTGGGTTCCAGCTTAAAAAAGCCCTGTTTATATTCCTTATAAAAATACATATGTAACACCTAAAAGAACCCATGCCACAACATTTCTGTTTTCCTCTGAAATTAACAATTCATATAAACTACATCAAAATTTAAGGTAGCCTGAAGCTCACCAATAGGCCAGGTAAAAAATGTCTAATAACTTCACATTCAAATGTAACCTCAAACCTAATCGTTTTTACATCAACCTTTCTCCCAAAGCATCTGTTTCAAAGCCTCTTTCAAATAAAAAAGCCACCATGTAATGTTTTATGTAATTTTGGATAATTTATAATCCACTGTGCTAAAAAACAAAAAAATAGCACTTGAGGCTGCTAAAAATAAGTTTGTAAAAACAAACAGAGAATTATTATTTATGAAGGATTGTTGCCTGAATTTCCTTCTTTTCTTGCTCTCTCTCCTTCCACCCCACCCCCCTTTTTTTTGCATGGTGTATTACAGTGTTTCCCAACTGGTGGTCCGCGGACCCCCAGGGGTCCGCGAGCTATGCAAGAGGGGTCCGCAAGACTGGGACTCTGGCGAGGCAAGATGGCGGCGCGGAGCTCCTAAACTCGGCGAACGTGCTAGCGCCGCCAAATCAGCCCCCAAACAAGCAGAAAGCCACCCAAACCGCAGCCGCTGCTGCGTGGGAGCCGAACCCTTCCCCCGTGAGTCCACCCGCCCACCTGCACCAGCCCCTCCCCGTCGCTGCATCATACCCCTCTGCCAGCCAATAGGGCTCAGGGGGGCGGAGTCCAGCTGCGGCGGGAGAATCTTTCCAGCTTCCTGCTGGACTTCCGGCGAGGCATTATTGGCGCGCGGCGCGGCGCCACCGAGCTCCTGAGGGCAGCCAGCATGTTCGCGCTGCCCGAAGGGCTCCTGAGCCGCTGAGACCGCTGCCGCCGCGTGCATTCTTGGCCAAGTGAGTTGCGACAGATTTATACCTCATTGATTTCAATGGGCCTTAAGCATGAGTTGGTTTGGGATAGCTGATTGTGAGGGTCCTTTATTCTACGGCTACTGCTTTAGTTTAGTATCTGAACAGTACAAGTTAAAACTTGGTAATTTAATGAAATTAGGGGGCCTTTCACACCTCTTTCCTATATTGCCTTACTCCCTATAACAGGGACAAGTAAATAAGTATATTTCTCATTAATATCAGTTCTGTATATGTTCAAGTCATGAGTCCATCCATATTAGCCTGCAGATTTTTCTCTAAAAGTCTGCAGGAAAATTCACATTTAAACATGAATTTTTTTAAAGGGCCTTTCTCTCAAAATGCACATTTTAAATGTTATTTGCTGTCCAAATACAGTATGCATTTCAAGTACATGTTGTTGATTTATTTATTTTTTTGGTGGTGTTTGAGCCAAGAGCAGTATTGAAAGATTTGGGAACTAAACAAGCCAGTGGTTAAATTGGAACTGTACATTATTTCAATACTTGTATTTCAAAACAAGACCAGTGCAGGCTAAATCCTGTGTTTTTGACAGAATTACAAGCCTGGTAGATGAAGGGAATGCTGTGGATATAGCCTATCTTGATTTCAGCAAGGCCTTTGACAAGGTGCCCCATGATATTCTTGTAAAGAAGCTGGTAAAATGTGGTCTAGAACTGAAAATTAAAACTAACTGTATACTGATGGAGTACTCTGTTGTAACTAAAAAGACTCTTAATTTGGCTCTCTCTTTTTAATTTTAGGATTAGGAATTAATGGGGGTCCTTGTCACAATAGCGGCTCGATGAGGGGTCCTCGAGAAAATTTTGTTGGGAACCCCTGGTGTATTAGTTTCTCTGCCAGCAGGCTTACAATCTGTCTTGTGCTCTTTTAATTTAAAACACCACCACCAACATATTTGCAAAGTACCTAGAAAACCTTTTTGTAAATCTGGGATGAATTGCTGCATCTGATCTGGGATACACCAAAGATGTGACTTCATCTTTGGGTTGTTCAGCTGTGTGATCCCACTGCTTACTGGGACCTCTAGGGTAGGTTTCCCAAGAAGGGCCATGCTGTTCTCACCCCACCCCACACTGCAATGCCTTTTAGGCAAAAAGAACTTAAAAACCACCCCCTCTGTATTAAAAGGTGAGAATGGAGTGCAAATTACTCAGCTGGCTGTTTATTGAGTGGCCTCATTACCCAGCTGGCCCTTGGTGTCAGAGCAATGGGATGTGTTAATTTAAGTACACATACTTAGATTCGCCAGCCTGGGGCTTAGGAGTGTGTGATGCATAGCCAGTCCTTGACCAGCAAAGAGCTAATGGTCTCTCCCCCCCTCCCCCATGAAAAACCACAAGGCATGTGTTTTGCTTTGCATCTCTTCTACTTAGGATAAAAGTGAGTGTGATGTTCTCGAGATTAAAATCTGGCCATCAGTTGTAATTCCACCCAAGGTCTTTGGTCTTCCCACACATCTTGACGTGGAATTGTGATTTGCAAATCTTAATGGTGTGCCATAAACCAGGAAACTGGCTGTCCTCCTGCGGGAGGCAGTGACATGAATAGAGATGATAATGTTAGTATAAATTTATTGAGGGGTTAATGAACACAATAAGTTTGGGAGTTCTCTAAGCAAGTTGTTTATCACATTTGTTCTCATGTCAACCTTCCAAGAAGTGCAGTGTGATGTACACAGTGTTCTCAAATTGCGTGTGCTCAACAACCTTGTGAGGTAGGTTTTGATTAGGCCAGGAGATAATAGTGACTTGTGCAAGGTCACCAAGTATGACGAAGTGGGGACTATCCCTGGCCTTGATTCCTTTATGTCTTATTACTAAATCTCCTGTGCAGTCTTAGATAGCGATTTCCGTCATAGAATTATAAAATTGTAGAATTGGAAGAGACCAAGAGGGTAATCTAGTCCAAACCCCTGCAATTCAGAAATCTCAAATGAAGCATCCCTGACAGATGCCCACCCAATCTCTGCTGTAAAACGTCCAATGAAAGAGAGTCCACCATGGGTTCGGGTCCTACCCTCCAGAGCAGGAGAAAAGAAGCTTGCGCCATCTTCCATGTGGCAGCCCTTTAGATATTTGAAGATAGCTTTCCTAGTTCCCCCTCAGTCTCTTCTTATCCAGGCTGAGCTTACCCAACTCCCTGAATCGTTCTTCATAAGGCTTGGTTTCCAGACCCTTGATCATCTTGGTCACACTCCTCTGCACACATTCCAATTTGTCAATATCCTTCTTAAATTTTGGTGCCCAGAACTAGACACAGGACTCCAGATGTGGTCTGATCAAGGCAGAAGAGAGACCCATCGCATCCTGGTCATCGTTTCTTTGAGCTCCTGCCATTGGGTTGGAGATATAGAATAATGAAGGCAAGAATGAGCCGTCTCAAGAACAGTTTCTTTCCTAGAGCAATCTTGGCCTTAAATGGAAACTCTGGACTCTGAAGTCATCTTATTTATCTGTTATATTGTTCTGTATTGTATTGCGCTTATCAGTACAGTGGTACCTCTACTTACGAATGTTTCTACTTACGAATGGAACTCCATCCGCCATCTTGGATGCGGTTTAGATAGGATTTTCTCTAATTTTTAGATAGGGTTGCTTCTACTTACGAATTTTTTCTCCCAATGCATTCCTATGGGATTCGACTTACAAATTTTTTCTACTTACGGATGTGCATTCGGAACGCATTAAATTCGTAAGAAGAGGTACCACTGTATTTTAATTTATGTGGAGTGTCCTATTTGAGTTGAGATAGCAACCGAGAAATTTTGTTGTTCCCGCAAGGGGGCAATGACAATAAAGATCTATTCTATTCTATTCTACTATTACAGTACTTCCCTTGAATGTTTTGCCCATTTTTACCATTGCTTATTCTAGAAGACATGCAACTCAGAGAGGAGATACCTTCTTTGCTATATTGGTTTCTGATGGTAAAGGAGCATGCTGAGTTTCACAGAATCCTAAGCCAAATTTGGCCTACCAGGCCATTTTTCAAAAATGACTACTGCCTGCCCCACACCAGACATCATATGTGGGGCTGATACACAGTTGGATTGGCTTTTCAAGTAGCTGATCCCCGCAGAGGGCAGGTTTGAAATTGAAGTGCATCATTTAATGCAAGCATAGGCAAACGCGGCCCTCCAGATGTTTTGGGACTATAGCTCCCATGATCCCTAGCTAGCAGGACCAGTGGTCAGGGATGATGGGAATTGTAGTCCCAAAACATCTGGAGGGCCGAGTTTGCCTATGCCTGATTTAATGTGTCACTTTCTGCCCCAGTGGACCAGCTTTGACAGATGAGTGGGACCATCCACTTGTCAACCACCTGACATAATATGATGTCATATGAAATGCAAGTGGCTGCTTCCACTCACCTGTCAAAGTTGTCTTATGGCAGGCATCCCCAAACTTCGGCCCTCCAGATGTTTTGGGACTACAGTTCCCATCATCCCTGACCACTGGTCCTGTTAGCTAGGGATCATGGGAGTTGTAGGCCAAAACATCGGGAGGGCCGCAGTTTGGGGATGCCTGTCTTGTGGCGCGTGTGTGAGAGGGGGGGGGGAGATAAATATCTCAACTGCCATGCCAACGATAAATTGTGAAAGTAGCACAGACCAAGATTTATCTACTACGTATGGGGGATACAGCTCGTCTCCTTCTGGCCACCTTGCTTTAAAGCAAGGTGGTTGTTGTTGTTTAGTCGTTTAGTCGTGTCCGACTCTTCGTGACCCCATGGACCATAGCACGCCAGGCACTCCTGTCTTGCACTGCCTCCCGCAGTTTGGTCAAACTCATGTTCGTAGCTTCGAGAACACTGTCCAACCATCTTGTCCTCTGTCGTCCCCTTCTCCTAGTGCCCTCAATCTTTCCCAACATCAGGGTCTTTTCCAAGGATTCTTCTCTTCTCATGAGGTGGCCAAAGTATTGGAGCCTCAGCTTCAGGATCTGTCCTTCCAGGGAGCACTCAGGGCTGATTTCCTTAAGAATGGATAGGTTTGATCTTCTTGCAGTCCATGGGACTCTCAAGAGTCTCCTCCAGCACCATAATTCAAAAGCATCAATTCTTCGGCGATCAGCCTTCTTTATGGTCCAGCTCTCACTTCCATACATCACTACTGGGAAAACCATAGCTTTAACTATACGGACCTTTGTCGGCAAGGTGATGTCTCTGCTTTTTAAGATGCTGTCTAGGTTTGTCATTGCAAGCAAGGTGGTATTTTAATGTATACTCTGAGTCAAAGACGATGTGGCAATGAGACAACTTCTGACCTCATGCTCTGTGGTCTACAGAGTCTTTTGAGGTGCCACGGCTTGGTTCCAGTTGAAGGGTGCAGTTCTAGTGTAAAGTGGGCTGTAGCCACAGAATGACAGTAGCTACGGGTGGCTGTGTCTGGCCTCTTGTGGATTAGGACTTCCCTCTGAATTTTCAGCATTCAGTTAACTAGTTCTTATGCAGCTAGTGTAAAAGGTTTGGGGGAGCGCAGAATGTAATAGATTCATACAGTCAAATCTGTAACATTTGACATATTGGGCTGTTTGAAATTTATATTCTGGCTCTGCTGCTGTGATTTTCACCAACACCTTTAGGCTAGAAGCCTACATCTAACCAGCTGTTCTGCACCTGTAGCTTCTTCCAGCAGAAGCCCCGAGTACATCAAGTGTTCTAATGTTACACAACAGTAGCTGGTCCAAATTATCAACATTAGCTGGGAAGAGATTTGCGGGTGGGAGAAACTACATTCTGTAGCTCTCAGTGAATGGTTTTAAATCTCTTATGAAGAGGCGTTTTTGTGAGCTTGCCAGCTGTTCTCCTGCCAAAAAATATTCCCACCCAGATTACCCGGAGCTCATTCTTGGCAGGCAGGTAAGATCAAAAGGCTTGACTCTGCAATAGTCCTTGGATGAGGCGGATCACGTTGGGCCTCGTAAAGGATTAAGGCTCTTGTAACAGAGTTCTGAAATTACAGGATTGCGTCTGGGGTGCTTGGGTCACCAAAATACTTGGTCTCATTTTAAAGTAGGAATTCAGTTTAGTTGTATGTAAGGATGAGGGAGAAAAAAATGTTTGGTGTTCCCATTTTAATGCAAACCTACCTCGTTTGTTCTTCCTGAACAGATATGGAAATTGGAATGATGCAACTATCGTTTGGAATTCACGCTTCTTCAAATTTTGCTATGCAGTTGTTCAGACGAAACACACACAAAAGCATACAGGGGAAGTGTGCAAGCAAAACTAGCGTATATCCATGAAAATAATGTAGAAAAAATACATTGTATTAGGAGAAATGCACAAAAAGTGTATGGCTTTTCTCTTTTCTTTTTAAAAATATTTTTATTAATTTTTTGCATAAATTTCCAAACACTACATAACATCTCTTCTTATCTTACACAATATTTTGGCTATAAGCCAAGGACTTCTATCAACAACGTCTGATGATTTTCAAGCTTCACCACTTATCTTACATTTCATTATTTTCACTATTACTTTTACTAATCCATAACTAATAATCCTTTCCATAAATTTCCCCTGCAATATTTCATATAGTCCTCCTTACAAAACTTCTTGCAGTCCTACTAGCATAATCTGTTCATTACAGTTGATTTTCAAATAGTTCACATATTTTCTCCAATCTTCTAGGAACCTCTGATCTTCGAAATATATGGTTACCAAATCCTTTGTGAACTTTTGTTTTATTATACCATAAATATGCGTGCCACCCAAATCTATTATCGAAACCTTCTAAATCAAACAAATCTGTATTTTCTAACAACATCCATTCCTTCAACCAACAGAGGCAATATGTTTTGTAATATAATTTCAAGTCTGGCAAGGCGAAGCCCCCCTCTTTCTTTAATATCTGTTGGTAATTTAAATTTCATTCTTGGTTTCTTCCCCTGCCAGATATATCTTGAAATTATTTTCTGTCACTCCTTAAATATAGTTGCCCCCTTGATATTGGAATTGATTTAAACAGAAAGAACATCTTTGGTAGCACATTCATTTTGATAACAGACATCCTACCCCATAGGGATAGTTTCATTCTTCCCCATATTTCCAGATCTCTCTTAATTACATTCCACATCGGTGTATAATTATTTTGAAATAAATCTATATTCTTTGATGTTAACCAAATTCCTAAATATTTAACTTTTTAACTGCTTCTATACCAATCTGCTGTTGCAACATATCCACCAAATCTTGTTTCATATTTTTAACTAACATTTTAGTTTTCTTTTTATTCAGTTTAAGCCTGCTACTTGTCTGAATTGTTCTATTTCTTCTGATATTTCTTTAGCACTGGTTAAGAGTTCTTCTATTGTTAAAACCAAATCTTCTTCTGACCGACTGAAATTCCTTTTATTTTTTCATTTTTCCTTATAGTTCTCAGGAAGACTTCCAATACTGATATGAAGAATAATAGTGACAGTGGACACCCTTGTCTTGTACTCTTCGTGATTTCAATATTTTCTGTTATTACATTATTTACTATCAATTTAGCTTTTTGATTAGAATATATCGCTTTTATTCCTTTTATGAATGATTGTTCAATATCCATTAATTCCAAATTCTTTAACATGAATTCCTAAGATATATTATCAAAGGCCTTCTCTGCATCCAGAAACATTAATATTGCTTGTTTTTCATTCCTGGCAGTCAAATATTCAATAATGTTAACAATGTTCCTTATATTGTCTTTCATTTGTTGGCCAGGAAGAAAGCCTCCTTGGGCCTTATGTATTATTCCATTCAATATTTTGTTCAATCTATTTGCCAAAATACTTGCAAATAATTTATAATCATTATTTAACAATGAAATCGGCCTATAATTCTTCACTTGTAATAAATCAGAATCTGGTTTTGGTATTAATGTAATATATGCTTCTTTCCATGTTTCTGGTAATTCTCCTTACTATATTATTCATTACTTCTTTTAACGGTACAATTAGGGTGTGTTTCAACTCTTTATAATATTTCGCAGTAAATCCATCCAGTCCTGGTGTTTTTCCGCTTTTTAGTTCTTTTATTGCACTTTGGATTTCTTCAATTTCTATTAACTTGTTCAGTTGCTCTTTCTTTTCTGTCGGGCTTTGTTGCACTCCTTTTTGCCTCAAAAATTCCTCAATTCTATCTGCATTTTCCTTTCCAGCTTTTTTATATATTACTGTTTATAAAAATTTACAAAGCCATTTCTAATTTCTTTCGGATTCTCTACTTCTTTTCCTTCCAATATTATTTTGTTAATTGTCTTTTGGGATTTTCTTTTTTGGATTTGCCAAGCCAGCCGTTTACCTCATTTATTTGCATGCTCAAAACTTTTCTGTCTCATTCTTTTTATATTCCATTCCACTTCTTGGTTAATAATCATTGCAAACCGGCTTTGCAACATCTTAATGTTTTGGTTTATTTTCACGTCATTTGGTTTTTAAATTAATTTCTTCTCATTCTCCATTATTTGATTTAAAATTTCTATCTTACCCTTTTCCCTTGTTTTTTTCCTGATACTATTTTGTTGTATAAAGAATCCTCAAAAAGTGTATGGCTTTTCATGCAGACCTTAAAAATTTTTTTTGGAAATTGTTGTGGAAATGGGGCAGACTTGAGTTTAAGATTGAGAAAAATGAGAAACCGAGTGTTATGAAAAATGTACCCCAAAATGCGTTGCCTTTTAAGAAGGACAGACGCGGGTCGGAAGCTCCAAAATTTGCACTAAGTTCAGCTCCGCCGGGAAAATGACAGAGACCACACGATGCTGTCAGGAAAAACAAACTGATCCCTTTATTGCAGAATGCAAAGCTACAGCTGTAGGGTCCCTGCCTCTGGAAAGAAGGAAGGAACCCCGGGAAATGGTGAAGTCCCCCTATATACCCTCCTGTTCATGCATGGAAATCTCTGGACTAGGAGGGAGGGGGAGACAAGGGCGACGGGGTGCGGAGATGACTCTTCCTTTCAGATGGAGAGATGTCAATCTCTCTTCTCCTGTCGTTGATGGTGCTCCCTGTTGTTTGGCAGGAAGGGCAATCAGTCAAGATGGGTGCAGAGGTGGGGCAGTTCCTGGCGATTTCCATGGGGTGGAAGTCCGCCCGGCAGTGTTTTCCTCCAGGCCATGGAAGGGTGGGCTACGTTGAGGATGGCAATTTATTTGAATAAAGTTGTCAAGCTAATCTTTCTATTGTCCGTGTCTTCCTTCGTTGGGTATGGGACGGTGATGGGGAGGTTTCAGGGGGGCTTGGGGTCAGAGAAGGGTTGCACAGAAAATAAGTATGGAAAACATTTCTAATACATCCTGACGTATACAGTTCTAAAATATAAAACAGTGGTTTTCTAATACAAAGAGATACTAACAAACCTATTTTCTAATACAGAGGAACACTAGTCTAATTAATCAAGAGTAATACTGAGGTTGTGGTTAGGTTCTTAGGCATATAGGGAGGGACGCCTTTCAAGGGATATAAGGGGTTTCTCACATTTAAGGCACATAAGGCCAGCAGACATATAATCACAAGAAGCAAGCATATAATCACGAGAAGGTAAAAGTTCATAGCAAGTTTGTATAAGGTTTGTATAAAATGGTAAGGCTGTATAAAAATGGGCTGCGTTACTTGGTGGAGTTTATGATAATTGTCTGTGATAATTGTCTAGGCGAGGGTTGCATATGCTTGTCCTTAGGCGAAGGGGAAATGCAGATGTCTAGGCAAGGGTTGCATATGCTTGTCCTTAGGCGAAGGGGAAATGCAGAGTTTATGTTGGATTTTAGGAGGTGTTTGAATATGTTAATCCCTGCGGAGGGGGTGCGGGTCTGTGGAGGGAAGGAGAGCCAAGCTGTGGCGGCGAAATGGTGGTGCGAAGGACTCTGGGTAGCCGTAGCTGTCAAGCTGTGGTTACCCCTCTCTGTTCATTAATAATGGTGTCCTGCAACCCCCCCAATATGATTTTATAACAGTGTCCCCTCTCTGAGGCAATATTGTTGTGTAACAACCAATCATTGCCTCATATAATCGACAGTGACGCATTCTCCATTTCACTGTATGCAGCAGTATTCTAGCACTTATGGGAAAAACAAGTGGTCTATGCTTTACATTTACCAGAAGATCCACCAATATTGACTGGAAAGCGTAGTTTGTTTGTTTGTTTTTACCTTTTTGTGTGTTGTCAGGTGTCAAAGCTAGCTCTCCTCTGGTCTCACACCTCCATCATGGCACAGCAGCAACAATCCCTGGTGAATCCCCTTAGGGCTTTCATATCGACCATGTCACCTGGCACTCACCATAGCTGCCACAGGTTTGGACATGTCATGAGAGAGATGCCTTTGCCTTGGGCTTTCTATGGGATTTTTTTATTATAGGCTCTGGTCTTGCACTGTAGTAGGGAGTTGCTCAGTTACTCTTAAAGGGAGAAAGCTACTTGCACCTTGGATTCACTTGCCCAATTAGAACTGACCCAATTATAATTTATACAGCCCCATAAAAACCATTCTGAAAAGGGCACATGTCCAAATTGGTCAATTTAATTCTATAAGGAATCATTCCAGGTAAATCAAGGCATATACACCTTCTTGTATCTGCTGGTTTCATGAATCCTGAAACTGCTTCTTGGTAAAAAGAAGGCTGGCACACTACAAAGTGCCAGGTGAGATAAGGAAATGTGGTCATAAATTGATCTAAATCTCAACAATGGACTATGCAATCGCCTGATCTTTTAGAAAACATGAGTCCTCCATTGGGCGAGTCCTCCATTGGGCGTATAAGGAATAATACCACCATTGGGTGCATAAGGAATGTTACACTATACAATAACTAACTATACATAAAACATGAAAGCAATTACACACAAAAATGCCCCCCCCCTTTTGTGGAAATAACATATACTTGTCAGACATAGGTCAAGGTTTCTGCAGAATATCACGTAACATAAAACATAATTATATATCAGTTGCACAATCTTGAGGGCACAGTCTAAAATAAAAAAAGAAATATCCTTGTAACTCATTCCCCCCCCCTTGTCCGTCCCATTTGACACATTTCAGCATTCCTACATAATAACACATAATGCATAAAACCTTCGCATTGTTAAGTCTACACCATTTGTATATCTTGAGGCAATTGGGTGAACTTGAGATAATTCTTGCTGCTTTTGCATGTATTTCCAACCTTGGGCACAAGGGCTTTTCTTGTCTGCCTTTGAGTCACTGGGAGGAAGTTAACAGCACTTCTAAACCTTGCTGAAACATTATAGCTAAGAGATAAAATGCCCTTCATAATTCAATTACTTAGTTTCTCAAGTCTTTTATGGGAATAAATTGTTGCGGCCACTGTGATGCATTGGCAGGTTGGTAAGGTGGTGAGGGGATGGTATTAGCATTTGATTTCCTGTAAAACATCCTTTTGAAAATAGGCCTGTAGGGGGTTGGGGCCTGAAGATATAATTAGTTAAATAATAATAATAATAAAGGGGAAAATATTCTATAAAGTTCTTCTTGGGAAGCTGCAAATAATATGTGATCATAGTTAAGCATTTTATTCATTTAAATATTATTATTATCATTCATATTTAATTACTGCTGTTATTGTCTACTCAGTCTGTTTAATTTACTTCACCTAGTTTGGCTGTGGAGGACAACAATTTTGTTAATTAGGACACAATTGATAAGTTATTAACATTTTCCATGTGTGGTTCTGAATTCTCTTGGAGGTTCGCGTATCCTGTTTGAAAGGGATTATTATTACTATTATTATTTACAGGAAAGAATGACTTAGATGCTACATTCGTATGTACAGGAAGAAAAAGTAGAAATAGAAAAAATGCATAAATAAAAACAAAATGATATTTAGATTACCACTCAAACAACAATTTTTTTTTTTAAGAAGGACTTGACACAAAAATCTCAGATTTAAAAAAAATTATTATCAAATAATATGAAGACATTATAAAGACCATACAGGTTAATATTGGCATTCCACGTGATGGACTGATGGACATGCCCCAAAATATAACAAAACAAAACACTGACATATGAGGAACCAAAATAAATAAATAAATGCTAAAACACACAATTTCTAATAATGAGCATCTCAAATGAAAATAAAGAGTAGCAATCTAAAGTTGTACAAGTATGGTTAGATTAATTTCATAGACATAATGGAAAAACTGATTTAATAAATGGAAGCAGATTATTTGTAAGCTAAAGAGAAGCGTCAAAGCCAAAGAGAAATAATAAAAGAGGAAAAAGGAAATTACTGTTTGTATCACTTCACTCCCCCCCCTTTTTTTTTTTGCTGTGGGAGAAAGGAAAAAATAAACACTTGTTACTGGAGTTTAGTCTTCTTAAAGGTTCACATATCCTTTAGAAATGTTCTTCCTGGGAAAGCTGTGAGAATAATTTTTGCATGTTAGGTTGGAACTTTGCAAGGGGGGAGGTTATGCAGGAGTTAATGCTTGGGGTGAAATGCAAATGCGAGATAAGTATCTGAAGGTGCTTCCTGAATACCCATTGGAAAGGGGGAGCAGACCCTTGGTTTGCATAGTCTGGAGTTTTTTTTCTAAGCCCTTGACTAAAATCACAATCAGTATCCTGTTGAAAGGGGAAACAAACAACAACAAAAAGTACTCAAGCGATGAAAGTACTCAAGCGATGAACTCAAAGTGGGAGTGCTGAGATATTTACCTCTGGAAAGAATTTTGCATATTAGATTTGGAATGATGGTCCAACACTTGACCCTTTTGTTTTCTCAAGTGACCCCCTGGAGTCAAAGACACATAAGGAAATTTAAACAAATTTTCCCCTGCATGGCACAGGCCCTTCAGCATTTGGTTGCTGTTTTTGTTTTGTTTTGTTTTTAACCTCCTTTTTCTCTCTATTTTTCTCTTCAAGCTGGCATAGCCTCTGTGCATGTACAAAGTTCATGATTCAGAAATCCATTGTACCACTTGAAAGTGTTGCTGGTGTTGGCTAAATTACCATTTGAATAGAGGAAGGGAAGGGTGAATAGGTTAGATTTTACACAGAAACCCAACAATTTACACTTCCACCAAACCAGCAACAAAAAGTGGTCAAATTAAATTATTTTTGGTCAGTTTAAATCCATTTCTATAGCTTTTGTGTCCTGAGATATTTCTGACACCTCTTACTTCCTGTTCCTTGCTGCTTAGGAAGCAGGCTTATAAATCTTAAACTTTAAATATATAAAACTTCAACATCCAGACAACCCAATGTTTTCACAGACAACCCAACCCAATACTTTCACAAGAAAGCTGCAATAAAAGTTTGGTCAAATTAAACTCCTTAATGAAGTCATGGCACTAATTAGCCATGTTTACTGTACTATATAAACATCTCATACCCCAGGCAAAATAAATCTTGATTTGCCCCCTTTATCTACAGGGTTCGGGGTGAATTCGTAATTGCAAATGTTTTCGTTTGTTTTTAATTAATTTATTACAGCCATGGCAGACTAAATTCTCTGCCCCCTTATCTATGGGTGATATGGCCAGAGCAGACTTAATGATATTCAACATTCTCACTCATCTCAGCCTCACCATCTTCCAGACTAATTCTTCTGGCCTTTATGTACAGGGATGGTCAAGGCTCATTCTGCTTGATTATGAATTTGTATGTGCTTGAACTGTTGGGTGGAGTTTTGCAGTTAAAAAATAGCTGACAATATGGTGGGGGGGGGGGAAACACCAGACATTCATTTCCAATGTATGATATACCATCTCTACCTCTTTCTAAGTGGCACCTCAAACTCTTCATGCCAAACTTTAAAAATCTGTCTTTCCATCCTTCTCCACCAAAGAGTAAAGCTTGACTGAATTCAGGCCATTTCACTAAGCCACCAGAGTTTAAACTCACTTTTCAGTGCTTGAGTAATCTAGTCCACCCCTTCTGAAATATGGGGATCTCAACACTATCACCGCCCTTAGGATACACATACATTTGAGTACAGATGCCTGACTGGGAAGGAAACACGGGCTATGCCCTATCACGGAAGCACACGTGTGTACTAAGGGAAAAATAAGGAAGGGGAAGATTAAAAGTACCAACGTTATATAGAAGCCTTTAGCAAATCTTAAGATTGGATAAAGATTGGGAAATGTTCAAGACTTTCATATGTGCTTAAACTTTAAACCTTAATAGAGAAAGTGATAAAAACTTATATAATCACTCCATAACAACAATGACACTCTTGTTCCAACTCTGAAAACCAATAATCTTTCCTTGCCAGAAAGCAGAGCTGGGCTGAATTTCAACCCATCACCACATCAGACACATTGCCTTTCACATAGCTCTAAAATGGAAGTTAGAAGGGACCCTGAGGTCATTTAGTCTAACCCTCTAAGATACAGGATTCACAAGATTTGAATGAAAATACCAACTTTATACAGAACCCTTTAGCAGATGAGTTTTTTTCCTTAAGAGACTGATATCAGGAGCCCGACAATAACCCTTCTGTCCAACACAATCAAAGTTAAAACTAGACTCAGATAGACAATTCCTGGCTATGGAAGCTCTACTTTTGACAAACAAATCACCTTTATAGGAATAGCTGTTCAATTTTCCTTTAGTCAATATTCCTCTAGTCACTTGGAGAAAGACTCCCCTTTGTAGCCTCTCTCAATAACAACATTTGCACACCTCATTCTCATATTTATCATGTTTAAGATTGATTGGTTCAACATTGTTTCTTTATACTAGAAATTTAAAACAAGTTGGCAGTTTTAACTATGCACACTTAAGAAGGCAGTCTATGGATGTTGTGGCCAATCTAAACACAACCCCACAACATTTCTAAACATTGAGTACATCTCTTATCCACTTATAGCTGGAGTTTATGAAGTGAATATTTTCAAGTTTCGAAATTTTTTTCAAAGCATTGAGCAAGCATTTTCAAAGTTACAACTCTTTATTTTCTTCCATCCTGCCCCTCTTTTCTGTTGAAAAATGGGTAGGTACACACACACACACCTCTTTATACTTTTGGAGAGAGAAAAAAAACCCTTCTACAGCCTCTTTAAAACAAACCTTTACACACTACTTCCACTCTTTTTAATATTTGCCATGTTTTTGGGTTGATCAAGCCCTTACATAAAAATTATTTAAGCAAGCTTGCATTTTGTTTTGGTTTTTCCTTTTGTTTTGTTTTTAGACCCTGAAACATTTCTTAAATACAATTGGAGGCGTTTATCAGAGTTCAGACGGGAAGTAAGCTCTCCTTGGGCTTATTTCTCCCCTGAAGCCTGCAGAGTTGTCTCTTTGGACAGGGGTGCACCCATTTTTGCCCTGGTCAGTCTCCGAAGGGGCACTTGCGCAAGTTCTAGCCCTGGGCAGTCTCCGACGGGGCTGTGGGGTCTCTCGGGGTTCTGGGGACTCCTTGGGAACGTGGGGCACGTCTAAGGAAAGTGGACAGACTCCGATAGGAAAGTGGACCGACTCCGATAGGAAAGTGGGCTTGGGAAGGTTTGCTAAAGGGCTCTCTAAGGGAAAAATGGGGTTTGGAAAGTCTCCTTAGGAAAACGTTCTAGGAAAGTGGGCACACTCCGAGGAGGACTCTTATTCCCACCCACAATTTAATAGTGCCACAGCAATCTCCCTGCCTCTTGCTCTCTAGACTCAGGTCCTACTGAACGCTTGCCTACGCAATGCCAGATCGGACCTGAGGAATGAAAAGTAGGAAAAGGGAACGGGCGCACTTGCAATCTCTGGTCATGGGTCATACCTAACAAAAGGTCGCCATGGCAGAGGGGCGTCTTCACCCGGGATAGCTAAGCGAGAGAAGGGAGAGTTGCCAAGGCTCGCTATCTGGGCAAAACTCCGACGGACAACAAGCCTTGGGGAGGAAAAGGGCAGCCGCAAAACCTTCCAGCCTGGGCAGACTCCGACGGGCTTTGGGTTTTTTTGGCTATGAAAAATAGGAAAGAGTTTGATTGCTGTGACAATTCCCACCCCGAAAAGCCAATTTCCCTATTGATACTCACGTCGCAGCGCGCTGCCTTCTTTTCCTGAAGCTTGGTCACCTCGCAACAATCAGGAGAAGAAAAATCTTGTAAAATCAACCCCCACGGCCGTCTGGATCCTGTTTGTTTTCCCTGTGTGGTCCCGCTAAGGATCCCAGTTAGGCCAGAACTCCAGGGACAGTCGGGGAAGGGGATCCCCCCTGCAAATGGCTGGGTGCGCTTGGGCTCCCCAACCACGGCGCCCCAAGAGTACGGCTAAACGGAGTCTCCTGCCCTGGCTCGCCATATTGTTATGAAAAATGTACCCCAAAATGCGTTGCCTTTTAAGAAGGACAGACGCGGGTCGGAAGCTCCAAAATTTGCACTAAGTTCAGCTCCGCCGGGAAAATGACAGAGACCACACGATGCTGTCAGGAAAAACAAACTGATCCCTTTATTGCAGAATGCAAAGCTACAGCTGTAGGGTCCCTGCCTCTGGAAAGAAGGAAGGAACCCCGGGAAATGGTGAAGTCCCCCTATATACCCTCCTGTTCATGCATGGAAATCTCTGGACTAGGAGGGAGGGGGAGACAAGGGCGACGGGGTGCGGAGATGACTCTTCCTTTCAGATGGAGAGATGTCAATCTCTCTTCTCCTGTCGTTGATGGTGCTCCCTGTTGTTTGGCAGGAAGGGCAATCAGTCAAGATGGGTGCAGAGGTGGGGCAGTTCCTGGCGATTTCCATGGGGTGGAAGTCCGCCCGGCAGTGTTTTCCTCCAGGCCATGGAAGGGTGGGCTACGTTGAGGATGGCAATTTATTTGAATAAAGTTGTCAAGCTAATCTTTCTATTGTCCGTGTCTTCCTTCGTTGGGTATGGGACGGTGATGGGGAGGTTTCAGGGGGGCTTGGGGTCAGAGAAGGGTTGCACAGAAAATAAGTATGGAAAACATTTCTAATACATCCTGACGTATACAGTTCTAAAATATAAAACAGTGGTTTTCTAATACAAAGAGATACTAACAAACCTATTTTCTAATACAGAGGAACACTAGTCTAATTAATCAAGAGTAATACTGAGGTTGTGGTTAGGTTCTTAGGCATATAGGGAGGGACGCCTTTCAAGGGATATAAGGGGTTTCTCACATTTAAGGCACATAAGGCCAGCAGACATATAATCACAAGAAGCAAGCATATAATCACGAGAAGGTAAAAGTTCATAGCAAGTTTGTATAAGGTTTGTATAAAATGGTAAGGCTGTATAAAAATGGGCTGCGTTACTTGGTGGAGTTTATGATAATTGTCTGTGATAATTGTCTAGGCGAGGGTTGCATATGCTTGTCCTTAGGCGAAGGGGAAATGCAGATGTCTAGGCAAGGGTTGCATATGCTTGTCCTTAGGCGAAGGGGAAATGCAGAGTTTATGTTGGATTTTAGGAGGTGTTTGAATATGTTAATCCCTGCGGAGGGGGTGCGGGTCTGTGGAGGGAAGGAGAGCCAAGCTGTGGCGGCGAAATGGTGGTGCGAAGGACTCTGGGTAGCCGTAGCTGTCAAGCTGTGGTTACCCCTCTCTGTTCATTAATAATGGTGTCCTGCAACCCCCCCAATATGATTTTATAACACCGAGCAAAAATGAAATAGGCAGGTTTGCCGATCCCTGGCTGTATAAACTTTCAGGGTCAGGTTCAATCTCACATGCTTAATAATAATTAGAACATTCTGGTCTTCTGCAAGAAGAAAAATGTCACTGAATTGTCCAACGTCTGAGAACACAAAATAAGGGCAATAATCTTGGTTCATGTTATACTTTTCCCATAGGCTTGAGAATAAAGGACGGGCATGAGAGGGCAATGTACAAGGCTGAAGCTTGGGGCAGAATTTACTGAAAGTGATTTTGGGGGGGGGGGTTGTTTGTGTATGCATTTCTTTAAAATATGCTTTTACAGAGATGGCATGGAAACAAAACCTGAAGCAAGAGCTGTGTTTACATGTGCCCTAGGGTTGGAAACTCTTTACGGCTTATCAAATGGCATTTTAAGGCCTTAAGCTCGCAAAATGGCCTAACTGCTGAGCAAACAATAATTGGACCAAAACAGCTCTGTTGATAGAAACAAAGATGTGTGGGGTAAATTTTAACTGGCCTTGTGTGATACTGCTGGGTAATTGCAAGCTGACCTTTAAAACAAGACCTAACAATGTTTATCCATTATAGCCCTTAAATCTTCACTTTCACTGTGGAGAGACTTTGGGGTGGGGGGAGGTTGCAGGGAGACAAGGGTGCAATATAAGGAATCTTCCTGATTTAACATGCCATAACATGCCAGGCTGTTCCTTATCTTGCAACCTTTTGTTCTTTTGAGTCCTCCAGATTTTGTTTAAAAAGTTTCCAGTCTCTTTTTAGGTACCTGTGGTTTCCATTCTTCTGTTCCCCAACCCCTCGGTGAGCCTTGGATGAGCTTGGGCAGTACTAGTGAGTTGGACAATGAACGGTGGTCCTGCTCTGATCAGCTGGGACATGGTTTTGAACAAGCTCCACTGACATGAACCGGCATTGTGCAAGAGCATGGTTCACAGAATTGCTTTTTCTACACAGGAGGATTGTCCCAGTGGATTGTGCCCCGTGTTAGCTAGACGAAAAGGATCTCAAATTGACTTTCTACCTCGGGGTGGTTTAAAGCAAGTTCCTTCATAGAATGAGTTGGAAGGGGCTCCCAAGGGCCATCTAGTCCAACCCCCTGAAATGCAGAAATCTTTTCCTCAGCGTGGAACTCGAACCCACGACCCTGAGATTAAGAGTCTCATGCTCTATTGACTGAGGCCATCTCTAGACATGCAGTAGATCAGCCTTCCCCAACTGGGGACAACGAGTAGAATGAAGGAGTCGACAGAATGTGTTACACCAGGCCCACATTCACACCATGCACTTAAAGCACTATGATACCATTTTAAACAGTCATGGCTTCCCCCAAAGAATTCTGGGAGATGTAGTGTGTTAAGGGTGCTGAGAGTTGCTAGGAGACCCCTTATTCCTGTCCAGAGCTACAATTTTCAGTGTGGTTTAACAACCATCCCATTTTAATAATAAACCCCACTTCACAGGGAACTCTGGAAATTGCAGCTCTGGTGCCCTTAGCAAATAGCAGCTCCCAGAATTATTTGGGCGGAGCCATGGCAGTTCAAAGTGCTGTCATAGAGCTTTAAATGTGTGGTGTTAGGGTGGTCTGTTTGGGGCCTCAGGTGGGTTTTCTTTTTTAGTGCTTTGTGACCTGTAAAAAAAAGAAACCCTAAAAAAACCCTGCCTATAACAATACAGTGGTACCTCGAGTTACAAACGCTTCAGGTTACAAACTCCGCTAACCTGGAAGAGTTACCTCGAGTTGAGAACTTTGCCCCCAGGATAAGAACAGAAATCGTCTGCTGGCGGCACAGCGGCAGCAAGAGGCCCCATTAGTGAAAGCACGCCTCTAGTTAAAAACAGTTTCAGGTTAAGAATTAAGTTCGTAACTAGAGATACCACTGTACTAGCACTCAGGGAGGCAGCTGAGCTAGAATCCTTCCGCCTGATATGCTAGCTTGTTCACATGCATGAATTGTTCTTCCTCCCCCCCCCTTCTATGTGGGAAGGAATGCACTCTGAAATGGCACACTCTGCTGTTTCACCTCAGGATTCCCTCACCTTATTTTCTTGCGCAGGTGAACCAGGCCTTGGTTAGCACAACAGAGCTTAAATGGGCTGGTAGCCATGGGCCACTCTACACTTTCCTTGCTGCTGTGCATCTCTAGGCTATTATTATTAAGCAGGCAGGAAATATATTCTTCAACTTCCCGTCTTGAAGGATTCCATGTGGATGGGGGGCAGCTGTGGCTCCAAAGCAGGAGGTAAAAATTGTTTTTCTAGGACTGGGATTACTAAACTGATATTTGGAACATCAGGCCAAAGCACTCAAGGAGTCTGGGGAGGGCATGGGCTTGGGAGAGTCCCAGGGACCAGGCAGAGAGGCCTGGATGGATCCATTCTGCCCCTGGGCCTGAGGTTCCCCACCTCTGCTTTAAGATCAAGGCTGCCATCTTGGGTTAATGTCTTGGGAGTACATAAAGAAGGGGAGGCCAGATTGCTTCAGTTCCATTTGCTCACTAACTGTCTTGAGTCATTCCAGGACATTGTGTTTCTCTGGGGCTGCAAAATTCTTCCCACCGCAGAGAACAACCCTGCTCTTGTTTATAAAGATCACTTAAACCAAGACTTGAAATGGAGATGGAATCAGGAGCCCCTGATCTTGCCAGCGGTCATTGACTCTCTCTGTCTCTCTCAACTTCCTTCAGCCTCTCGTTAAGCATGCAAACAAATTGCAGGCTGGAGCAATTTGGGTTCTTGCTACATCAGGATAACTGACATAACCCTACATTTTTGAGTTGGGGAATTGGATGTGCGGTTCTCCCCCCCTTCTCTTGGCTCTTTCTCCCAGTTGAAAGGTTGCCAAAGCATGTGTGTCTCATTAGCGTTTTCCTCTCTTAAGATAGAACTTACTTATGGTAACCTACTGCATGAACTTGCTAATATTTCTGCCACACACAACACAGACGTTTGAGAGGCACATCTTCAAAGAAAAAAAAGAGGAAGACGTTCTGGTGAATAGCTGCCTCTTGGAATGCTTAGCAATATCCAGACAGGTCTGTGAAGTGTGTCCCACCTGGAGAGTTAGCATGCAGATGGAAGCCAGTTGATCTTGTTTCTGGATGTTGCAGCTTAAGGAAATGTAGCTCCAAAGAGCCTGCTTTACCGTATTTTTCTAGACCAGCTTTGGGACTGATGCAAGTATCTGATGTCTGGAGGGCATCAGGCTCTGGAATGCTGTTCTAGACGTCACTCTTCCCGCCCTTTTGTATTAAAATTGCCCCGTGACCAAGATTTCAGAATACTTTCCCATAATATTCCAAACCTTATTCGCCCTCTCCAAAGCATTGACAAGCAGCCACTCAGCAATCAGGTGCCTGCAACCCCCCCCTTTGGCATCTTTACCTGCCCCACCCACACCTGAAGTCAGGTGCTGAGGCACATGGGCTTGGCCATAACAGTCTCATGGGCCAAATTGGGATATTTGATGGACCTAACTAGGCCTGTGAGCTGCAGATTCTCCACCGCTGCAGTAATTTATCTGTATCTATTATATATTCTGAAAAGTAGTCTGTTTGCTATACATTCAGATACTATCACCAAACTCAGCACAGGGGTTCTCAAGGTGTGGATCTTTGTTTACTTTTGGACACCAGGCACCGTTTTGAATCAACATAGTGAAGTATGACTTTGACGTGACTTCACCCGATTTTTGGCATGATCGTCCAAACTCACAAATTTCACTATCCATTAAAAAATAAACACCACAATATTTTTGGGTTTCAAAAAAATCCTGGCAGCACAAGAGCCTTGGCACTTAGGATTCCTAAGTTGTCGGTGGTGTGATGGGCTTGCTTTGATTTACTAGAGTGGGTACCAAGTGTTTATAAATGTGTTGTGTAGTTACCGTCATAACAATAACACAACGTTGAAAGCCAGCAGAAGCAGCAAGCTATATACATAGAGAAACAAAGAGATAGAGGAGTGATTGTTTGTCTGGGAATGGCACCCTCTGGTCAGGCAGTCTCCATTAATACCCATTGTTCCCAGGATCACCAATTGCCCGGTGGTAGACATAGCTGCCAAGTTATCCCTTTTTTTAAGGGATTTTCTCTTATGCTGAATAGGCTTCCTCGCGAGAAAGGGGAAAACTTGGCAGCTATGGTGGTAGATAATAATGCACTCTGCAGCTACTTTGGAGCACTTTTGTCTGTGCTTGCTTTGTATAGTCACAGTTGAGCCCTGGAATTGCAGGCAGGTGCTGGGGCTGACCCCTGGTGTGCCTGGGCTTAAGTTGAGCCCTATCCCAGCTATTTGCTCAGAAGTGATTATTCCTTGTTGTATGGGGAGGGTAGCCCCTGAAATCTACTTTTCTTGAGTGTAAATGTAAACTAAGAATGGTTGCAGAGTGTCTTTTGCTCTTAAGGCACTTGCTGAACAGATGTGGGCCAGGTGTGTGGCTGTTAAACTGTTTATTATTTGTGTATTATAGTGCAGAGGCCAAAACTCATTGGCAGCGCACATGCTCTGCATGTATAAAGGTCCAAGTTCAATCAACAGCACTTCCATGGTTTCTGTGTAACAAGAATTGGATACTGCCAGTGGCAGTGTACTGTACTTATACTGTAGTTGCTGCTATTGTTATGCTATCCATAGGTGTGGGTAAGAAATTCAGTTCGGGTTGCATCTTAATGCAAAGCTACCTAATTCTCACTTTCCTAAAGCTCAGATCGAAATGAATTTTGCATTTCTCAGAATCTTGCAGTTCTCCAAGCCAAAAATGTGTATCTTTGGGGTAAGTGTGCATAAGTGTTTATGTTTGTGAAAATAACATGCAAATGTTAGGAGAAATTGGTTGCAAAAGCATATATTAGGCAAACATTGCTTATTAAGAGATGTATATTGGGAGAAAGATATAAAGAGAAATATGGACTAATGCATTTTCATTAACTTAAAAAATAAATCACAAACTTACCCAGAAGTGGGAGAAAGTGACAATGACAGACTCTTCCATTCCTAGCCACCAGTGAACCTTTATGCTTTATACATAGGGATGGCCAGAAAATAAATCATGGAATTTGCTGGTGGTGTTCTGGGTGCTTTGTTGTATGGTGGCTGTAGCATTAAAATGAAATCTTTTTAATTTTTTTTTAAAAAAACCTTGGCCCTGTGATCCCAGCCTCAGTGTTTCTCACCTGTGCAATATGAGTACTAATTAATTCTATCTGGCTTGATCTTTTGTACAGCTCTGCTGGCCAATTTTAGAGTTCTGTGTTGGATTCTCTGATTTATGGTAACCCAGTTAATAGGTTTTAAGGTCATCCAACACAAATCGTTTAGCTTGGCAGCACCTACACTTTGGAACTCCTTGCCTAGTGACAAAAGGCAGGCCTCTTTACTGTACTATTTCCAATGCCTGCTTAAAACATACGGTATTTCTTTAGGCAAGCATATGCAGGCATGTAAAATTACTGTTATTATTAGCTACCCAGAGTGGCCGGGGCAACCCAGTCAGATGGGTGAGGTACAAATAATAAAGTTATTATTATTATTATTAGAATTTTTAATCTCTTTTTAGCTTATTGTCAATTCTGATTATCTTTGGAATGCTTCTAAATACTTGTTTTTAGCTTCTATTGAGAACTTGTTATGTATTTTTTTGTATATCACTTAGAGATTTTATTGCAATCCAATGGTATATAAAAATCTTAAAATAAATAAATTCCAGTATGTCGCTTATGGGGTGAAGTACTGTAGTTAACTAGCTATTCTGAGCCACCATGTAGCCTGCTACCAGTAGTTCCAGTTGATGAATTTTGGGGCTTCTAGTCTTTTTTTTATAGTAGATTCAGTAAAGCCTGTAATCTGCCCTTCAGGTGGTTAGGTCCCTGCCCTGGAAGCTTACAGTCAACAGGTGATATCAACAAGGGCAAATACACATGCAGTTGTAGGAGTTGTCATTTTCAACAAAGAAATGTAGTAATTGATTGGTGAGGTGAGCCATTGTTTTGACAAAGGGTGGATTTGCATATTGGAGAAAGTGTTAAAAACAGCTTTGCCCCCATAACAGCCCAGTGAAGGAGGTTGTTCTTATTCCCATTTTATAGGGGATCGCGAGAGTGTCAGGGTTTGAGAAATGCTTCAAGCTGAGTCTGTGACATTGGTGGTATTTGAACCTGGCACCCTCTGGCCCTTGCTAGCCTCCTAGAGATAATGAGGGTATTAGCCACCTATTCCAATGACTCCCTCTGCTTTCGGTGCCCTTGCCTTCCTTGCTGGGTTCACAGTTGAGGGACTTGGAAATGCTAGACACTAATCATCCCTGCACTCCTCAGAGGTCCAGGTCTTCTGTATTCATGTCCTTGCACCAAAAGGTTGAGTGGAAGAGGAACGAGGCGGAAAGGTTAAGTGGCTTTTGCAAAGCTGGTAGAAACTGTCAACGCAGGAATCGGAAGGAGGGGCTCCCAGCTCCTGGCTTGTTCCTGTCCAGCCCACACAGCCTGGCATGCTTGCAAAGTGCTTTTCAAGCTGGCGGGGTAGGATGGGAGAGCGTTGCTGAGCTGTTTGCAGCCTTGTAGAAGGTCACACGCTCAAATGCTCTTTATTCATACAGCTTGTCACTTCAGACACGCCTGCTGCATCAGGCCAATGACCCATCTAGCGGCCAACTAGATCCCTTTGGGGAACCCACAACCTGGGCTTGAGCTTAGCAGCATCTGGGCTACTTGCAGTTCCCAGTAACTGGTATTCGGAGACATACTGCCACGGGCATTGGAGGGAAAGCATAGCCATCATGGCTACTAGCTCAGCCACTTTGCTCCTGGCTGGTCCTTTTTGCTGCTACAGCACACTAAGGCAAGGTTTGGCTTAGCATGTTGCCTGTCCTTAACTTGTGGTTGACCTCTCTCTTTGCTAACCAAGAAATGCACTCAAAAACTATCCTTTGGCTACAGGTCGTGTTTGGAGAGGCAATGGCTTAAAAAGAACAGAGTTAAGGAAAAGCATTCAGTTGTAAACTGATTTTTAATACTGCATTCCAAGAAGTATGCTGGAATTCACTTATCTTTGAAACATTCAGACCTTCTCTAAAGGGAGTGTACTAGTGACCTCTGTGACAGGGTTGTGGAGATAATGGAACTGGTGTTGACCACACCATCTGTGCCCCCTTTCTTGGGTTAGAAAAATGACAACGCTCACCATCACTTGATGTGGTGCAATGGAAACAAAGCACTGTCTTCTGCGGTGACGCAGCAGGGTGCAAACAAAATGATTCATTAGTTTGATGGCTTTGACCTCATCCTTTCAATGCATGTTTAAGCACTAAGGGACAATTCTAACTGGTAGTAACTGAGCATGAAACAAGAAGGGAGAGATTAAATCCAGAATGGGTTACACAATTATATAAAAAAGGGAAATGCTGTTTTAAAAACTTAAAGAATTTTTTGCTGGTTCAAACTTAGCAATACAAGAAATATGTTTTTGTTTATTTTTTTTGCGGGGGAAGCCATACTGTAATAAAATAGATCCCTAATCAATTCCTGCTTGGCCACGAGCCTCAATGGCCTGCTGGGACCAGTTGTTGGTGTTTATCAGGCTGACCTGCCTTGCAGGGTTATTGAAAGACCTGGGCTGTATGGTTGAAATAAATCTCAGTGGAACTGAGCAGTAAGCTGGATTCTATTAATATGAGTGGTTTGTTACATTGCCGTGTTAACATCTAAATGTGTCACCTGCTTGACCCAACAATTGCGTGACCCCTGACCTGCCTCTCTGTGAAGCATTCTATCTGAAAATGTAATTTTGTAAGTGTGAACATTAATTTTGCAGACTGATACTTAAAAAAACAAGAAGAAGTTAATGTGCTTCTCTTTGTCAATACCAGCTGTTCTCTCCACTAAGCTTTAACTGAATGTACTGGTACGCATTGAAACTCTGCCCTTGTGGGTAAAAGCTCTGCATCCATCTGTAGCAGGTGGGAACCTTTTTCACTCCAAGTGCCACATTCCCTTCTGGGGCCACATGCCATTGGTGGGCGGGGCCAGAGGCAAAAGTGGGCGGAGCAATGGTTGTCAACATTACCTTTCTACAGTAGTCTAGTTCCACTATGACTTATGGCCTAAGTTTATCTGCTCAATCTGCCCACACAGCTGCATGACCTCACTGTATTGTGTAGCGCAGGCAGAGCTTACTGGTGAAAGTGCGCAAAGTCGTGTTTATTACATTATGTAATGTGTGTGCACTCTGTTAAAATAACTCCAGGTTTATGCTGTTTCTCTACCCTGCCCCATCCCAGATCTCTCCACTTTGGCAGAGAAAGCTATAAAAGGCATAAAAACAAGACTTTGGATACTGCATTTGAACCCCCAAGCAGAAAAATCTCAATTCAGTATCGGCTGCAGAATTTCCCATCTTGAGAATCTTATTTTTAAAAGGCAAGTTTATAGCCCTTATGGCTGCAGAAGATGGTATTTAAAGTGAGTGCTGGAAGAAATTTCTGTGTGGGTTTCTGTTCTTCCAAATAAGTAGTAAGAGCAGAATAAATAATGCACACTAAGCTATATGCAGATGTGCATGGCTTTTGCATAATCCACACAGGCTGCAAAATTCACCTTTGCAGAACTTGGATTTTATATATTTTTCTGGACAGTGTGTGTACAGCCCTGCTTCTGAGGACATTTCTCCGTGTCCACATTTGACTTCTGAAGGACTAGTTTTGTATTATGGCATAAGCTTTTCTGGACTCGAATCCACAAGAATTCAAATCCATTAAGTTTAATCCTCCGTTGCAGGTACAGATACATATGTCGTAAGCAGTGAGGCCAGAAAGTGCGTCTTTACAGCAGCAGTGATTGGTGATGCAACAGTTTGGCAATCCTGAGGTGATTAACATCTACAGTGTGAAAGGAAGCCATTGTCTCTATTTAGACACAAAAGATGGTAGAACACCTGTAAGCATAATCAAGATCAAGAGGCTGTTGCTAAGAGTATAATGGGAGGAAGTTGTTCCTAAGGGCACACATTAGTTCAAAATGAGGCATGGTAAACTAATTGCCCTTTAACGCCACATTATGCTTACAATCTGGCCATCTTTATACATTATGCAGAAGCAAATCGGAGGTCCCCAGGAGGGATGTAAGAAGGCATTGTTTTCCATTCCTCCCTGCATTTGTTGCATGCACCATTGTTTCCCTTCCGCTTTGGTTAAACTTCAACCCAAAACTACATTATTCATCTCAATGTCCACTGTGGTGAAATGAAATGAAATACGTAAACTGCATTGCCATTATGTTAACTTTACGCCATTCATTTCCACACACAAGAAATGTGATGCTAATGCGGGGAAAACACAATCAGTTATGTATCATTTGTGGACCAAAAGCAGCAGCAACAGTGAATACAAGTCATATTCACTGGATTGATTTCTGTTCCAGACGTGGGACAAATTAGCGAACATCAGCAATTTCTGTAAAACTTTCAATAAATTATATATATATATTTTTAAAAAGGCCGAATAAGTGATAATAAAGAGATATTAGGTTGCAATCCTATACACCAGGTGCGTGGGGAGCTGGTAGCCCTCCAGATGTTGCTGGACTATGACGCCGTCATCTGCTGGCCATTCTGGCTGATGTTGATAAGACTCCCAATTCCCATCTGGAGGGCTATACGTTCCCTTCTCCGACTGTACACTCTTTCCTCCTAAACCCAGTTGAAGTCACATGGCAGCTTCTGAGTAGGCCTGCATATGAGTGCATTGATTAGTGTCGGTGCATATTTACATAGAGGCCAATGGGGAGACACTACTGAAAACCTAAAGCAGGTCTGTTTGTTTGAAGCAGCTGGAGAAAATCAGGCAAGCCCAGTAAGCTTGCCTGTTTTGTGTACAGTGTAAGTCCAACCCCTCGCTACAGTTTTAGCGTGCCATATTATTGAACACAGTGCCTTCCTCCTGAGTCATCCTGCATATTTCCCCCCTGACTAATTCTGCTTTGCAATTAGGTGGCATAATTATGAGTCATGTAGGATTACCTTTCAGGGTGTGTTGAGCTTTAAGGGGCTGGTTGTTGCTTGCTCACTTTACAACAGACGCCTTCTTATTGTTCACAGGTGGGAGCTGGTCATAGTATATTCTGCTCCTTCAATAAAACACACACCTTGATATGGAATCCGATCGTAGAAACTGCTCTCGGTGTTAAAAGCTTGAGAATTTGGACAAAGGTATCTTAGTCAAAGCTACATCTCTTAAGTGCTCCCCTCTGTTCTTCTAAAATTGCTCTTTTTGCCCGAGTTGTGAACAACAGTGCTTGACAACTCCTCAGCAGAAACCCACTGATGTGTGCTGGAATGGCAAAAGGTCAAGGGTCCTGGGCCTTGCTGGGATGCCAAAGTAATTGTTTCTGGCGTGGGCTGGAAGTTCCTTGATAAAATTGTAAGAAATAGGCTTGTTTTAGTTCTGAAATTTTCTAAAAGCACACCTTTGTGTAAAGCATGGATCCCAGGGCAGTGTAATTAAAAATTGAACAGCAGTACAATGGTAAAACAACATCTTTTAACAATCAAAGCAGAATTAAATCTTAGGAATAATACACCCAAAACTATACAACCAGCTAAGACAATAAAGTAAATATATAAAACGCTGCCAACCCAGAAACGAAAATAAACAAGCTGTCCAAAACAGTGAGTAGCAAGGCGATATCTTAACTAGATTTGAGCTGAAAATTTCTGCAGTTTTTTTTTTATATAAAAAAATCCCCTGGCCTTCCTCTATTAATGAATGAGAAAAGAAAGGGATAGTTTTTTAATTCAAAGGGGAGTGAAAATATCGGTGAAATTCTCATGTTTTGGGCTGCAGGGCTTGCCTGACTTTTGAGGTGTTTGCCAGTGTCCTTTCCTTCACTTTGCAAATCATCTCACATCTGGAGGGCTACCAACTCCCCACATACCTGGTGTACAGGATTGCAACCTAACATCTCTTTATTATTCTTTATTCGGCCTTTCATCTGCATTCTGCAACCATTTTGGGTTCCTGCACTTCGGTTAAAGCCCGGGGGAAAGGTACCATAACGTAACCCAGGATTAATTCCATTGGGTTGGATTCATAGGCATCAACTTCCAAATAGGAAAATAAGGGATCAGCGACGGCGCGGCACCGGAAGTCGCTTCTGTGCATGTCCAGACATGTGCAGAAGCGACTTCCAGTGCCGGCTCTGCCCGATTTCCGGTGCCCAGACATGGGCAGAGTGGCACCGGAAATCGGTTCTGCGCATGTCCAGACATGCACAATAGTGACTTCTGGTGCCGGGCTGACAGTGTCCGCATGTCTGGGCACCAGAAATCGCTTCTGCGCATGCAGAAGGGAATGCGCAGAGGCGATTTCCAAAGCCAAGTGAGCGAGGAGCCAGCTGGGACCCGGGACTTGGCCGCCGGTACCAGCAGGAGCTGCAAATCCGGGGGATTTACAGGATATTTTTCAATTCAGGAGTCCAGCGGGAAATGGATTTAAATCCGGGGGTTTCCCGCGAAAAACGGGAGACTTGACAGCTATGGTTGGATTACTGCAACACACTCTATGTGGGACTTCCCTTGAGAGTGAGACCTCTCTGCATATTATACCTGTGCCTGGAGATCTGCTCTGGTTGCCCATTTGCTCAGGTTCAAAGTGTTAGTGCATGAAGCCCTTGTATGAAGGCTTGGGACTAGTTCACTTGCAGAATTGCCTCACCCCATATACTCAACCAGTTCACTTTGCAGAACTGGCACTGTTATACGTGCCACATAATGAAATGAATGTTTTAGTGTTGCAACACCTTCCCTTTGGAACTCCCTGCCTATTGATTTCAGGCACACGCCTTCCTTATATTCTTCGCAGCCCCGGCTTAAAACAGTTCTGTTTAGGCAAGCCTTTCCGCACATGTAGAAGTTACATGAGCTTTATCTCTTTTTGGCTACTTTTGAATGTTTTTTGATACTCGTTTTTACTCCCCCGCCCAAGAATATTAATGTTTTATTTCGTATTTTTGTAAGCCACTTACAAGCCTTCTTGCAAACAGGCAATATTCAAATTTTGTTAAATGAAATGGCAACTCCTCCCAAGGGCTTTTTCACACAGGAAGTCTGTGCAGCTGGGGAGGCTGAAGGAATGCTGGGGAAATCTTTCTAAAGGAAAGGAAAACACAAACACCACCCTTGGCCACCTTGCAATGATGATAAGATGAGCTCAAAACCCTACGCTGACCCTAATTTTCTCAGTGCCCTGAGAACAAAATGCTTTTCACAGGCTAAGAAAAAGTTTGAGAAATGGAGGGGGCAAATTTTGCTCCCCTCCTCCCTCTTGTATCTGGACCTCCCTTTTCAAAATCAATAGCTGCTTGTATTTCGTTTTAGATCCGGGCTTTTTCTTATTTTGGGGGGAGGGGGCGCTACCTGGCGCTGCTGCTGGAAACAGGAGAAACTGCATACAGTTACCTTCTCTGTTTCCACTAGAAGGTTTGCAGGGAGAGTGTGTCCCCGAGGCCTTTCTGAGCAAACAAAAAAACCCTCTTCTCCCTTTTGCTTGTTGGCATCAAATGATAGCCTGAGCTGGTGCCTAATTTTAGCCTCTTGTCTCCTGCTTGGGTCTCGTTTTGCGATATCCTTCCTGCAGTTTTTTAGAATGGAGCTTTGCTTACTGCAATTCATTGTGGCTGGGCTAGACCTCAGTGGAGATAAATCTGTATTGTGTAGACTTCCTTTCCCGGGGCGGGGGGGGGGTCATGTGTTTGGAGGAATTTCCTGGTACTTTTGAGAAGGGAAGCGAAGGAATTTTTAGGGGAAATTTCATGTGAACATGAGTCTCATCCATTGTACCTTACTTCTTGACAGGAATGGAGCTCAGGCCAGAATTATTATTTATTACTGTTTTAGACTGCCAACTCGATATCTCTGGTGACAAATAGCTTACAAACAATCACCAAATTCCTTTAAAATATGGTTTTAGTTGCAAACATTCATTATTTAGGGCTGTACAGGGTTTTCCTCAGCTTTGTATTTTATGTTATTGAATTACAGTATGTTCTACTCTCTTTCAATGCTTGGTAGCAGTGTTTATTTTATTGATTTGTTTTTTGGCTCCTCCTCCTCCTTAATATTATTTTAGACTGTCTACTGCAGGCATCCCCAAACTTTGGCCCTCCAGATGTTTTGGACTACAATTCCCATAATCCCTGACCACTGGTCCTCTTAGCTAGGGATCATGGGAGTTATAGTCCCAAAACATCTGGAGGGCCGCAGTTTGTGGATGCCTGGTCTACTGTAACCCACTTAGAGGTCTTTTGTTCTAGTAAGAATCATGGCTTCCCGCAAAGAATCATGGGAGCTGCAGTTTGTTCATGTGCTGTTCCCCTCAGAGAGCTGCAAATGTCAGAGTGATTTAAAAATCAATCCTCTTCCCAGGGGAATTGTAGCTCAGGGGAAGGGTTGTCTGCTAACTCCTCTCAGCACCTTTAACAGACTACATTTCCCAGGATTCTTTGGGGAAAACCATGGTTGTTTAATATTACAGTATACTGTATTGCTATAAATGTGTGGTGCAGAGGGCTCCCCTGCCAACAATCCCTCTCACCCCCCCTCCTGCCCAATGCTTTAGAAGTGCATACCTATGCATGGTGACAGCAAGCACGTAGGCAGGATCAGAAAGAAGAGCTTGTAAAAAATAAATTGCTGGCTGTGCATCCTTCTAGCCCTGGCAACTAGCCAAGAGGGTAGTACTTCTGGCTGAGTGACATCATGAGACACTACACAGGCCTTGAGGTTGTGAAAAGCTAATGAAGAGGAGAGCCTGCTTAAGCCTGTGCACAGATGGTTTGTCTTTCTGATAATGGGTTTGGAGATTTGAGGCTGCTCGGTTATTGTGTGAGAGGGAAGAAGCAAGTGCACAGGTCATGCTGTGCAGATCGTTCCTGCCCTGTGAAATGCGAGAATTTCTCTTGAGCTTTGTATCCCGTGCTTGACTGGGTAGGCTCAGGCTGGAAGTTGTAGTTTCTGCTTTCTAGTTGGAACAGGCAACTCCCCATTTACGTGGGGGTTACGTTCCGAGGCACCATGCGTTTCAGTGAAATTGAATATATCGAGAACACTGTTGAAAAAGCCTGCAAACACCACAATAGCTCCCCCCCCCCCGCAAACCTCCTTGCTCAAACTCCAACTCTCTACAGGCCTCAGAGGTCGGTGCAAGAGCTCCTGGGATTGCACTTGCAAAGGCTTGTGGGATTGCTAGGCACTGTTTTCATGCCATTTTTTGCTGTTTTTGCACTCTTTTAGGTCTGTTTTTGCTCCTTTTGTGCCACTTCCAGGTTTGCAGTGATGCACATGTTTGCAGTCATGCATGCCTTAAATGTGTGCAAATGGGGAGTTGTCTGTATGTGGCTCTCAAGGCTGTGGTCTAAACCAGCTTTAGAGCAGAGTTGGGAAAACTTCCCCACCCCATCGCCCGAGCTGCTTTTCCTCTTGAGTGACTTTCTGGAGGCTGCAAGCTAGCAAATGGATGGGCCAAAGCAAAAATATGGTCCAAGGCCTGAGCAGTAAGTAGATAGATGCAGAATTATACTTGGATGGTGTCTTTAGTGTTGCTACCCCATGTGGTGAACCACTGAACTTTCAAGTGGAAGCTTTCTTATTGGAGAACTTTCCCAGCAGGCTCTGCCCATTGAATCACAGGATTGTAGAGTTGGAAAGGACAATGAGGGTCATCTAGTCCTATCCCCAGCTGGCCATTGGATCTTCCTGAGCAGGAAGGAGTATAAAGGCCTTCCTTTTCCAGCTGTGTTTGCTGGAGCAACAAAGTCATATTGAGCTGTGAACTGCAGTTTGCTAAGGGTACTGAGAGTTGTTAGGAGACTCCCTAGCCACAGTCCCATAATTCTCTGGGAAGAGGGATTGTTAAACCACTCTGGAAATTGTAGCTCTATGAGGGAAGGGGGCGGGGAATTGTGTAGTTTTACTCTCTGCTAGGCAGTTATCACGGCTGTATATGACCTCCAGTATCAGTATCAGATGGAGGCTGTATGCCTCTGAATACCAGCTGTTGAGAGATCAGGAGTGGGAGAGTGCCATTTAACTCATGTCCTACTTATGGGCTTCCTGTAGACATCTGGTTGGCCACTGTGAGAACAGGCCATTGGCATGATCTCATAGGGCTCTTGTTGTTTAATCTTCTGGGACAATTCCTGCCTACCCCTGCCAACTTCAAAGGTGGGAGGAAGACCAGTTGCCTATCACATTTGCCAGAGTACAGTAAAACCCTTGAAGCCTGAATGCAGCTATTCTCTTTTCACCACCACACTCCTCAACATAGGATGGTATAAGTTGCAGAAGTGACCCTGCCCTGATGGAAATTGCAAGGCGCCCTGCCTCAAGCAGCCGTTCTTGATGAGCCATTATGGGTTGTGAAGTAGGAGGCTGGCCGGCTGAGCCATCGAGTGCAATCCAACAGGATGTTCCAGTAATTTTGTTGCTGAGCTCTTGTGCATTGATGGAAGCTTGCTCAGAAAAAAATCCCTGCCGATTCTGCCCCATGTTAATTAGTACAAATGAGACAGCTGTTAGTTCGTTTTTTGGGGGGGGGGTGTCAATCTATAATGAAGCATAACACCTTCACATTTCTTGGCCCAGCTATGCATGCTATCCTTAGGAATTTGTTCCAACTAGCATATATTGAGGAAGTCTGTTGCTCTTTTATTCCCATGTAGCTATAACTTTGGCTGGCACTGAGGAGCCTTATGAGTACAGGAGTTAACAGAATGCATCCCCAGCCTTTGCATGAACCATTGATGAGTCACAGGGCAGTCTTCAAAAAAGAAGTTATATGCAACCTCTGGGTTTTATTTCTATATTTCCAGCAGCACAAAACCAATTAATTTCTTCCATAAACCTTTTAACAGAAGAAATTTCGCAACCCCACTTGTTTGTGAAAAATGCAACACAAAACTAGAAGTTTTGATTTTTTTTTAATAAATTGGTTTTTTCCCACCTGTCCTGAGTGCAACCAGTTGTTATGAAACCCTAAACATCAAGTCAAGTGTCCCAGGTTGAAGGGGGCAGTTGGGGCATATCCCTTCTATCCAATCATTTAATGTTTTGTACCAGGTACCCTTAAACATTAAACCTTCTTAATTCCACAGAGCTCCCAGAAAACTGGACCGACACCAGAGAAACCTTATTGGAGGGTATGCTCTTCAACCTGAAGTACCTGGGCATGACCCTCGTCGAGCAACCCAAAGGTGAAGAGCTATCCGCTGCTGCTGTCAAAAGAATTGTGGCCACGGTGAGCTGCCCTTTACTTCATACCCTTACACCCCTAAATGTCCTCCGTTACGGGCCTAGGCTAGAAGGGTAGCATCCATAGTAGTATATGTGTAGCCTCCATAGCTCTGTCCTGTTGAATCTAGAGCAGCACTTTGAAAGCTGAGTTTTTGGCTTTATCTCCCATTCAAACTTAAGATAGGTTTGGAAGTTTACTGGAAATGTGGATTACTTGTGCTTTTGTTTTCGTAATTCTTTGTAGGATCTCAGATGAGGGCTCTGCTTCTGTGGTCAAGTGAAGGGTGTTAGCAGGTTTGGAAAAAACCCAAGATTCACAAAAGTACAAAACATATTTTAAGGAAATTTTTGAACTAGGGGTGCAGAGGGGGAACCCCAAACAAGTGCTCAGTGGGCATGAAATTCTGGTTAGGTGTTGGGGGGGGGGTGGAAAATGAGGAGGGAGGGAAATAGGATGGAGCGACTAGACGTCTGAACAGCAGCACTTCACACTGCAACTTTTTGCTACAGATCCTACATGTTAACACTTCAATTCGGCCTATAGCCATGCACTCTAAACTTATGTTCAAGAACACTAGGGAAACTCGTTCAAGTGACATTAAAAACCATTAAAATTCAGTTCATAAAACAGAAAGCAGTTCATAAAATGCATAAAATGCTTTGCAATTATAGGAAATTAGCCAACATAAAAGTGGCCTGATTTATAGCAAGTTACTAAAAACTTGCTTGAATAAAGGAGGCTTTGCATATCTGTAGAGTTATACTTGGGTGGGTTTCTTGTGGCAGTGGATTGGGGTGGTAGCTAGCAAAGATCCTGATGTTTGTCCCCCATCAAATGAAGAGGAAGAATATCTTAAGCAGGGGCCCATCTGATGACCTCAATTCGTTGGAGGGCTCCCATGGTGTGTGGAGGTGTTTTATGGGGCCAAATAAACCGCTACGTGATAAATTTGAATTTTATTGTTTTGTATCCTTCATTCAATTTGTTTTCCTTGACTTAGAATTAGTATGAATCATGACGGGACACGGGTGGCGCTGTGGGTTAAACCACTGAGCCTAGGGCTTGCTGATCAGAAGGTCGGCGGTTTGAATCCCTACGATGGGGTGAGCTCCTGTTGCTCGATCCCAGCTCCTGCCAACCTAGCCGTTTGAAAGCACGTCAAAGTGCAAGTAGATAAATAGGTACTGCTCCGGCGGGAAGGTAAACGGCGTTTCCGTGTGCTGCTCTGGTTCGCCAGAAGTGGCTTTGTCATGCTGGCCACATGACCTGGAAGCTGTACGCCGGCTCCCTCGGCCAAAAAAGCGAGATGAGTGCCACAACCCCAGAGTCGGTCACAACTGGACCTAATGGTCAGGGGTCCCTTTACCTTTACCTTTATGAATCATGACACTGTGAAGCCTCATTTAACCTCTGCAGTTTTCAAAATTCGCAAAAGAGCTTCTTCTAGGCCACGGATGAACCTGTGGCTCCCTGGGTATTTTTGTTGGTCTCCAGTTCCCACCAACCCCAGCAAACATGTTCAGTAGTTGGGAAGTTGACGTCCAACAAAATCTGGAGGGCTACAGCCCCCCCCCCCCGTTCTAGGCCATATGAAAGGCTACCTCTCATGCGTTACCTGCTCCTGTAGCTCAGCTATGTGCTGTGACTTGCATATATTCTCCTGGTGGATAGGAGGAGAAAAGTTCATCGTTTGCAAAACCAAACCCCCTGGTTTGTAAACCAGAGTGTTTTCATATTAGAGAAAGAAATAAGAATATTGCTGAATAAATAAGAACCTGCAGCCAAATGTTTCATTGCAGAGCGTCCCTGTTCAGTGCCTTCCTGCACAATACTCTATTCGCTTCCTCTTCTCACCAGGTTTACTGAAGAGGAGCAAAATGGTGCAAAAACAATGCAGGTTTTGGGGGGGGCTGTTTCCAAGTAACAACATCTGCCTGTTATTCCTGTACATAGTTAATATGTGACTTTTAGATAAGTTGATTTCTCTCCACCAGACATTCAAACACGTTGAATGTTTTCTTTCTCAAGGCAAAAGCAAGTGGCAGAAAGCTCCGGAAAGTAACCCTAAAAGTGTCTCCCAGAGGGATAATCCTCAATGACAGTATAACAAACGAGGCAATCGAAAACATCTCAATATACAGGTATGTTCCAATTGTAGTTTTTAAAGATGCAGAGTAAGTATTTAAGGCACATTGGTAAAACTGCGAAACTGGCAGGTGCAAGGAGCATGGCTTTCTCAGTGGTGGCCCCACACCTCTCAGATTCCCTTGCCAGGTTAATAGTTAAAGTCTCTGTTATATGTCCTCTGTGTTTATCCACCACTTCCCACACAGACCTCTAAAAGATATTCTAGACTGTATACTGGGTGGGGCCATTGCTATACAAGTTTTTGAACTCCCTGAACTTGCCCCCATCCCCAATTTCCTTAGGCTTCACCAGTCTCCTATTATAATAGGCTCACTGCTTGGACTTCTCATTCTATCCACTCACGTGCTTCTCTCAGCTTTCCTCTTTCTGATTCCTCACCAGGCCCATGCTTCCCACTCAGTGTTTCTGCTTTATCTCCGCACGCTGAGAGGAGAGGCATGACCTCCAGACTGACCTGATTTATTGCTGGTGGGTCTTCCTGCAAAGACTTACACAGGCACAGCAGCCTCCTCCTCACAGCCTCATTGTTATGTGCCATACAGTCCCGTAGCACCTTAAAGACTAACTCATACGCTGTGGAAAAGAGCTGCACTTCATCAGATGCGTTACCCCCAGTTGAAAGGTGTGTGTATGTTTATAGGCAGTCCTGTATAGAGATGTTTTTAATGTTAGATGTTTCACTGTGGTTTTATAATTTTGCCTCTACATAGTGATCATAGAATTGTAGAGTTGGAAGGGAGCCTGAGGATCATCTAGTCCAGCCCCCTGCAGTACAGGCATATGCAACTGCTGCCATACAGGGATCGAACCAGCAACCTTGGCATTATCAGCACCATGCTTTAACCAACTGAACTATCCTTCTAATTTGTTGGAAGCTGCCCAGAGTGGCTGGGGCAACCCAGTCAGGTGGGCAGCATATGTATTTACAGTATTTCTTTTTTTTAGGCTGCAAAGGTAGTGGGGGTAAAGAAGTAAAGAGTGGGTTCAGATAGCATGAAATGCAAAAATTACAATTTGTGATAATTCCATTGAAGCTTAAACGTACAGTACGCTGATAAACATTGCAGCCGTTCCCACCAGCACTTATTTGGTGATGACTCAGTCATCTTAGCTTTGCTGAGCTAATTAGCGCCTGCAGCGGGACAGGAAGCCATCGCTGTGATCATCCCCAAATGAATAGAATCAAATGTCTTGATAAGTTCTCATTCTGCAGCTTCATGCTGTGGCCTCCCTTTGAAATCCCCTCTGCAGGAGAATTGAAACCAGTGGTGGCTGGTAGGCAGAAGGCAGAAAGACCAACAGTTGGTGGAGCCAAAGCCAAGGAGAGTCAGAGCCAAATAATTCTTGTTTCCTCCCCATCCTCCTCTCTGCTGAGTTCTATAATGGCAATGCTGAGAGTAAGGAGGAGGAAGCTGACAGCCAGGGCCACCCTGGGACTGCATTTAAGTAAGAAAGCAGGTGGGAGCTGTCAGAGGCCTTCAGCAGTTTCCGGGAAGCTCGGTCATTAGTTGAAAGTAGTTCTGGGTGACGTCTGTGGCCTTCTACTTCATGGCCTCTTGCGTACACTGTGCGGAAAAAATCATTAATTTCAGAGGCTCCCAGGAATGGTATTTTACTCCTAAAGATGAATAAAGTTTGTAGATGTCACTTAGTGGAGGAGGGCCCCTCTGGAACCTTTTAAAAAAAACACTAATTTTTTGCTTGCTGAATGGATTTCAGAGTCTCTACTGCTGTTACAAAAACCAGCATTTAACAGCTTAAAAAAAACCAATTATAGGGAAAGAGGGAAAACATAAGTGCCTCTTATAAAAACAAAGCACTGTGAAGCTCCGTGTAGGACAAATGTAGGCCACACCGGAGCACAACAAGACACTTATTGCAATGTAAATTAATTTGGAATGTATTTTAAACCCTGGAAAACTCAACTGGTAGATCAGGCACTGCTTTCCTCAAGAGGAACAGCCCCTTGCTCATGACAAAAGGATGCTTGGTACAACTTTGTGCTATGGGACAGCCCTTTGAGGGTATTACAATTTTGGGGCCAACGTCACAAGTATTCTTATGATTAATTTATCACTCTTGCACCATCAGTATGCATGGTGCATTGCAGAATACAAGAAAACATGGGAAGCTGGTTCGCTCACAATGCCAAGCCATAGTTTTTCAACAAACCACAAGTTGTTACACGATGACTAAACAAAACATGGCTTTTTTCTTCGCAAACCTGTCTGATATGGACATCGTTCTGCACAATGGTCAGCATGGCCAGTTTCTCTGTCATGTTGCTCATCTATGAATGCCCTTCCAAGAACAGATGAAATACCCACAGCTGTTTTTGTAAGACAACCTTCTGCAACCTCCTGCCTACGAGAGGTGTTTTGGACTTCATTGCCACTACCCCTGCCAGTGGCTAGGTTCCCGGGTGCTGGTGTCCAACAAAATCTAGAGGGCACCAGATTGGGGAATGTGTTAGAAAGACATCCTCAGGCACCAGCCATTATTGGCTTGTAGATTTCAAAGCTGTTTTTCACCCAGTCAAAGGGAGCCTCATCCTGCCAAGAGGGATGTTCCTCAGCTCATAGACTGAGTGCCCGTCGTCATGCTGCTTTAATGATGCTTGAACCTATCAGAGTTTGAGGGTGATCTTCGCAGGCAGTGTTTCCTCAACACCTTTCCATCAGTTTCTCTTTATCATTTGTAGCCAAGGACCACAGAGAGTTGGGGGACAGTGCTGGGCTTAGGAGGAAGTGTCAAAACGCATTTGCAGTCCCAAGATGTGTAAGCTGAACTAGTCTCTTCATGGAGTGGACAGCTCGCTTCTGAGTTGTCCTGAAACTTAAGTGCACTCTGACTAGTGCTGCTGAATAAATAAATGACAGGCTATAAACCCCCAGGGCAAGATTTATCCTCTCCTCCTGAGAAAGGTCATCAGATCTTCATCAGGCTTGGTGTGTGGGGGAAAGATAATTCAAGATGCACTGACTATGCTTCTTTGAACTGCTGCTCCCTGCAAGCAACTTTTCTGCTTCAAGTCATGTTCTTCTGTTGCAAAACATGGGCTGAATGCATGTGCAGTCCTTTGAGCATTTCCTCCTGGCTTCTCCCCAGGTCACACACCCTCCTGAGCCTCATTCCTCACTAGGCCTGATTTGAGTCCTCCTCGAGTGTTTATCGCACACTCATTGCTATCCCCTCTTTTGCCTCTACCCCTTTCCTGAGGTTCAAGAACACAGGAAGCTGCCTGTGGTCAAACCCTTGGCCATTTATCTCAGTACAGTCGTACCTTGGATCTCAAACACCTTGGCTCCCGAAGAAATTGGCTCCCGAACAATTGAAACTCCTAAGTGAGTGTTCCGGTTTTTGAACAATTTTCAGAAGCCGAACATCTGACGCGGCTTCCGATTGGTTGCAAGAGCTTCCTGAAGCCAATCAGAAACTGCACTTTGGTTTCCGAATGTTTTGGAAGTCGAATGGACTTCCGGAACGGATTCCGTTCGACTTCCAAGGTACGACTGTATTGTCTATGTTGACAGGCAGTGGCTTTCCAGGATTTCAGGCAAGGTTTTCTTACAACCACACCTGGAGATTCCAGGGATTGAGCCTGGGACCTTTGCATATAAAGCAGATGCTCCACCACTCAGTTATGCCCCTTCCCAACTAAGGGCTTAGGGCTGATGGGAATTGTCGTTGAAAACATAAGTAAGACACCAGGTTGGTGAAGGCTGGTCTATCCTTAGTAGCAGTGACTCTGCAAGATTTCAGACAAGGGACTTTCCCAGCCCTTCCTGGAGATGCCAGAAATTCCACCTAGGGTCTTTCTGCCATTCAGCTACTGTACAGCTCTTCCCCAACTCAGAAGGGAGCACTCCACTTGGATTGGAAATGTGTTTGAAGCTTCCCCTCCCACCAACCTCAGCCTTGTCCCCAACTGTCTGTGGTCCTTGGCTACAAGCAAGAACAGCAATTGGTAGAAATGTGCTGAGAAGCCTGATGAAGACCTGGTAGCCTTTCTTAGGCAGGGAGAATGAAGCCTACATCTTGCCCTGGGGATTTGTAGCCGGCCATTTTTAAATACAAAGTGGCCAATTTTTAGGCTTTTGTATAATCTGGGCATTGATTGGGGGGGGGGCAATAGCTGCTAAGGAGTAGTTGGCTGCTCAAAGAACCTGAAATGCACATCACTTCCTCCCATATTGGTGGGCAGATAGGGTGGCCCCTCCTGGCGGGATGCCCATGCTGGCCTTGAGCTTCTCTAACAGAATGGGGTGGGCATATTGCAGAAGAGCAAGGGTTTTCTGAGCTCAAAGTACTCTCCCCCCCCTACCCCCGCGCCCTCTCCTGTTTTAAAAATGGAATCACTCCTTAGAAAGCAGAGCTTTGGGGAAGATGGATGGGTATTTGTTTTTCTGCATTCCCTGGCGTTATAAGATCTCAGCCTGGAAAATTGCATTCTCTCTGCTTTGATCTGATAAGCAAACTTTATGAATCTGTGCATGGTGTGTGCCTGAAACTCCCATTTGTTTCTCTTATTTGTAAGGCAAAGCCTCACAATATAAGTGCTGTGCTGTTTGGTGCAAAGCACAGAGCTTTATACAGTGGTATCTCGGGTTAAGAACTTAATTCGTTCTGGAGGTCTGTTCTTAACCTGAAACTGTTCTTAACCTGAGGTGCCACTTTAGCTAATGGGGCCTCCCGCTGCTGCTGCGTCACCGCCACACGATTTCTGTTCTCACCCTGAAGTAAAGTTCTTAACCCGAGGTACTATTTCTGGGTTAGCGGAGTCTGTAACCTGAAGCGTCTGTAACCCGAGGTACCACTGTATTAGAATTCAGCATCCTATCAGCTTCTGTGTTGTTTTTTTTAAAAAAAGTTTCCAGACCTTATGGTGAAAATATTAGCTGCCAAGTAAGTGGCCAGGGACAGATCATCTCAGAAACTACTGCGGGGAGGCTGAGCTGGATTTCCAGTACTGTGGGTGCTTTATATCTACCTGGGATAGCTCAGTTGGTAGAGCATGAGACTCTTAATCTCAAGGTTGTGGGTTTCTCTTGCCTACACCATAGCTGCCAAGTTCTCCCTTTTTTTAAGGGAAATTCCATTATGCTGAATAGGCTTCCTCGCGAGAAAAGGGAAAACTGCCTACACAGAGAAACACAGTGGGCACAGCTGAGAGAGATTGGCCCCAAAAAGGTTGTGGGTGTTCAGGCACCCATGGCCCCCTATTGTTGGTGCCACTGACCAGGGACTGCTCAGTCAGGACTTCAACCCTGTAAGGAGGCAAGACAATCCAGGAGTCCCATTGGGAAGCAGGGCACCTCTTCTAATGCCCCTGGCGTCTCCCTCTCTCACTTCATACGCTGTTCCTTCAAAGAACCTGGTTCTAAACCATGTAGCAGGTGTGGCCTTTAGCCAGATTTCATGTGGGTGCCAAGGAGGCAGAAATGGTGAGAAAGTGGTGACAGAAAGAGACAAGATGTTGGCAGAAATAGGGAGAAAAGGGGATGGCCCCAGCCTCTTTGGTCTTCAGCCCCACCTCCTGCTGGTGTGTGGCCCCTGACAGATTACCTCTGAGGGAATGTAACCCCAGACAGAAAAAGGATTGCTCTCCCCTGGTGTAGGGCTTTAAAGGCTATTAGCAGCTCTTTAAATTAGGCCCAGAAGCAAAGACCCATGCGACTGGTACACAAAAGCTGCTCTTGAGCACCTGGCCCCTACAAACAGCTTCCATCTATACTAGGATGTCTTCAGAATCTCACACACACCGCTCCCGCTTATGTCTCTACATTTGAAGGCCTGCTTCACGGCCCCTTGCTATCTAAGGTGTGCCATCTGGGACCTTTTTGGTTGTGCACCCAATGTTTTGGAATGCCCTCTCTGAAGGGGAGGTATCAATTCAATTGCTGCCTGCATTCTGGCAGGCAGTGAAAACCCTTGACCTTTTCTGAAAAGCACTGGCAGATTGATATATACTGCTGCCCACACTGCTGAGCTTTGCTGCTGAGAGTTTGGTTTGGTTGGTTTCACTGTTTAATTACGTGTGTGTGTGTGTGTGTGTGTGTGTGTGTGTGTGTGTGTTTCCCCTCTCCCCTCCCCCAATTGTTGTATTTCTCTGTTGTGTATTTTACACTGTGTAAAACAGTATTGCTAATTTCTCCTGCGGGGACTTTTTTGACAGAGGGTTAAGGCAGAAACAATTTTAATAAAATTATTATTTGGTGTTTTTATCTAGCCTTCCTTATCAGTCAATCAAAGCTATTTGAGAGTAAATACACAATCTGGCATGAAAATCAATGCTGGGCTAGTCCTACTCAGAGGAGACCCATTTAAATTAATAGACATGACTACTGTAGGTTCCCTAATTTTAATGAGTCTGCTTAAGCAGAACTTAGTTTGGTACAAGAGCACTCTTGTTTCTTGGGCTTTGCTGCAACTCATTGTACAGTTTTAAGACGCCTGCTGCAGACAGACAGACAGACAGACAGACAGACAGACAGACAGACAGACAGACAGACAGACAGACAGACAGACATGCAGATATATCCATTGTGGGATATAAGTGTAGTAAGGCAGTAAATATGAAAAAGTTACACATTTATATATAGCTTTTAAATTTTGCTGGTTTTATAGCTTTCAATTGTTCTATGTATACTACTTAATGATTTTTTTTGACTGAGAGCTTTAAAAATTCTTATAAACAAATAAAAATAACTGATAGTCCATTTTTACTACGTGACAGGTCTGAAACCTTTCTGTGAAATGTTTCTTTATAAAATGTGGCATGTTCAGGCTCATAAGTCCACAGTAGAGAATTAGGGCTCTTCCTCTTCAGCAGCCTACCTCTTGGTTTCTAACAAGAAAGTTTTCCTCCCTTTCCCATGATACTAGAACTTGGGCCCATCCACCAAAGTTGAAAGATTCCTGAGAGACAAAAGAAAGACACTTCTTCACACAGTATTTTTTTGTTGTTTAGTCGTTTAGTCGTGTCCGACTCTTCGTGACCCCATGGACCAGAGCACGCCAGGCACTCCTGTCTTCCACTGCCTCCCGCAGTTTGGTCAAACTCATGCTAGTAGCTTCGAGAACACTGTCCAACCATCTCGTCCTCTGTCGTCCCCTTCTCCTGGTGCCTTCAATCTTTCCCAACATCAGGGTCTTTTCCAGGGAGTCTTCTCTTCTCATGAGGTGGACAAAGTATTGGAGCCTCAGCTTCAGGATCTGTCCTTCCAGTGAGCACTCAGGGCTGATTTCCTTCAGAATGGATAGCTTTGATCTTCTTGCAGTCCATGGGACTGCAAGAAGTAGGTACTTAGGTACAGTACTTAGGCCATGTTTATGCCATATATTTAAAACTCTCGCTTATTGGCAGGCAGGTATAGTTAGGGGAAATGGCCTTGAGGGCAAAATTGGACCCCCTGATGAGCCAGAGGTCCCCTGCCCCTGCCTTATCCCATCCTTCACCAACCTGGTGCCACCCCCCCACCTCATACTGCAACTCCCATCAGCTTCAGTCAGTTTGGAGACACTTGTATAAGACCCGTTGCATGTGTGGTTTGCCAAATTTTACAGAGCTAGAACTTGTGTCGGAGGAAGGGAGGCCTGGGTGTAGAGTACACCCCCCCCCTTTTAAAAAATAATAGTGTGTATTTAATGTCCTCTTTTGCCAATGTTCACAGGATATCCTACTGCACGGCAGACAAAGTACACGACAAGGTGTTTGCCTATATTGCACAGAGCCAGCACAATGAGAACCTGGAGTGCCATGCCTTCCTCTGCACCAAACGGAAAATGGTCAGTATTGTGTTTTAATAGCTGGTTGAGCAATGCATGCATTTCTTTGTGGTGAGGTGACAAGGGTGGGGTGATGGAAGCACCTCTTGCGGGCACAGCTTGGACAAGGGTGCAGAAGGAACACCAAAGATAATGTAAGACCAGTGGGCTTTCAGATTATGCTTAAGAGTATCCTGGGGTTCCTCAAAAGCTTACCCAAAACCCCTGAGTGTGAAGTTCAGCTTTGGTGGGTAAGCTTTAAATGCGCAGTGGCTCACCTGAACCACACTGACAGATTAGTGGTGGGTCACTTGGCAGAATCAATAGCATGGTTTGTAGCAGTAGATTGGCACTTGTACCCATAAGGAGACGAAGACATAACCTTGACAGTTGTAAGTCTGATCTATGTCTGCCTATCTGTCTAAATCAGAGGTGGATAATGTCATCCTCTCCAGATGGTGGAACTCCCAACTCACACCAGCCCCAGCCAGTATAACCAAATAGCAAGGTATGGTGGGAATTACAGTTCAGCACCATTTGGTGAGCACCACATAGGCTGACCCTGACCTAAACCAATAAAAACATATTAAGGATATTGGACCCCTGGAGCAAATAAAACTGAAGGTGCCTTCTGTTGTTTTTCCTGGTATCATCAGCATCCCCAAGTCTAAAAGCTGCCAAATTCTGCAAGTGTGCCGTGACAGGTATATGTAAATCATCAAGAAAAGACTCGGTGCAGATACAAACCCTGCATGTTTGCTAGAGAGGTAGAATGCAAATGCTGAAAATAAGTCAACCTTGCATGTGGTCCTTGCACCAGGTTCTGCTTTCATTATGTTCTATTTGGAGAACAACCATAGCTGCATGCATGTTTGCATGGAGACAATCTCAGATTCAATCCGTGGCATCTCTAGGCGGCCAGGGGGAGGGGAGGGTTCAGGCCTGGATCTCCCATCCTTTTCTTTCTTTGCTTTTAAACTTAAAGAAAAACACTCATTGCTTACAAGGTGGCTGAGCACATTTTAAATTACAGGGCTTGTGAGACCTTGGCCACCCAGCATCTTAATATTCCCAGAGATGTCTATAAAAATATATATAGTATGCGCAAATTTGTGTCATGGGCTTGAGCCCATTAAGCCTTTCAGTTTACTTACCATATTTTTCTGTGTATAAGTCTAGGTTATTTTCCTTAAAAATAATGTCCAAAATTTGGGGGTGTCATACACAGGGGGAATCTCCCCCCCATTTTTTTAAATCGGAGTCCCCCCAAATACATAGGGGCATCTTATAGATGGAACTGTACTGACTTAGTTTTTTACTGATTGATTGCATTTATATCCCACCTTTATCTCAAGGAGCTCAAAGTGCCATATATGGGTCTCTCCCCATCTCGTTTAATTCCCACAACAACCTGGTAAGGGAGAGTAGGCTGAGAGTTGACAGGCCCGGGGTCAACGAGTGAACTTTGAGGCCTAGTGGGGATTTGAACCCTGGTCTCCTAGGTCCTAGTCTGACACCCTAACCACTGTGCCACACTGGCTTCTTCAGTGGGTGGGGTGTTTTAATCCCACCTTTTAAAAATACAAATGTGTTTTAGACATAGCTGCCAAGTTATCCCTTTTTTAAAGGGATTTTCCCTTATGCTGAATAGGCTTCCTCGCGAGAAAAGGGAAAACTTGGCAGCTATGGTTTTAGATCCTTCCTGTGCCTTGTTTTATGCTGGCTTTAAGGTATATTAGTTAATTGTTGTTGTAAATCGCTTTTAAGTTACATCAGTAAACAAAAGCAACTTCTGTAATAAGTTCAGTAAATAATAGTACAGTACCTATCAACACCCCTCTTTGCAGATAGCATTTAATTTCTGTTGGAGAGCGTAGGTGGAGAAAAAGCGTTAAAAATGAACCCTCCATGTGGGAGTGCTTACAGAGGAGAACTGGTGAATAGCAGAAGGGTTTGCCCAACCCCAGGTGCTTTGAACTACAACTCCCATCTGCTGTGCCGGCTGGGGCTGATGGGAGTTGTAGTCCAAAGTATCAAGGCGGCACCTGGTTGTCAAAGGCTGGGTTAAGCAGGTGCCTCCCAGTCTCTGATGCTTCCCTAAAAAATTGCCATGCCATCACATTTGCCTTAAGAAGAAAATCCTCTTAATGTTGACTTCAGTCTTAAGTGTCATTTCCTAAATGACCTTGTAAACTTTTGATGCAGAGAGAACAATAAAGTTCTTATTTCTCTCCCCATGGACAAAAATATGTGACATTATAGAAATATGGGGAAAGGTACAGAGACCTTGATTGTATGTCTTAGTTTCCCCATCTCTGTCATATAATTAGTCTATATTTTTAGCGGCTGGGCAATTCTCACCCGTATCTGGGCCTATTAAACTTGATTTGAATGTGACAGCTGAAATTGTAAACAGCTGTGAGGAGCTTCATACTTAATTACCATATTTAAGGAGCGGGTTTTTGTTTTTGTTGTTTGTTCTTCTTTACCCATCATAAGAAGAAGAAGAAATGTTTTCCTCTTCCACCAAAGATATAAATGGCTCAGTCTTTCAAATGAGATTTGGCACAGATACAAGTTTTGTCCAAGCTCCTAAGTCACTGCTCCCCTGTGGAAAGTAAAACTTGCCTGCAGGCCACCCTGCCGTAAGATTTGTAAATTGGGAAGGAAGGTGGTAATTCCAGGCTGTTGGTGAGGACCAAACATTCATGCATATACTGGTTGCCATTTTGTTTCTGGGTCTAGTTCAGGGCATTCACATTAGTGTTTAAAGCCCTTGATGACTTTTAAGTCCCAAGTATCTGTCTACTTATTGGGACGCGGGTGGTGCTGTGGTCTAAACTACAGAGCCTAGGGCTTGCCGATCAGAAGGTCGGCGGTTCGAATCCCCATGACAGGGTGAGCTCCCGTTGTTCGGTCCCAGCTCCTGCCCACCTAGCAGTTCGAAAGCACGTCAAAGTGCAAGTAGATAAATAGGTACCGCTTCGGTGGGAAGGTAAATGGTGTTTCCGTGTGCAGCTCTGGTTTGCCAGAAGCGGATTAGTCATGCTGGACACATGACCTGGAAGCTGTCTGCGGACAAATGCCGGCTCCCTCGGCCTATAGAGCGAGATGAGCGTGCAACCCCAGAGTCGTCTGCGACTGGGCCTAACGGTCAGGGGTCCCTTTACCTTTATCTGTCTACTTGCCCGCAGACCCTCTGCTGGTCCCTCTCCCCACCCCCACTCCCCTCTGCAAGTTGAAGAGTGATTCTCTAGAGCCCCCTGTACTGGGGGTGGGCATTTTCTGTCAATTTTAGTTTTTCTGAATTGGTTACTTTTCCAATCATCAGTTCTATTCTCCCCATTTCCACATGAGCAGGTACTATTTTTACCAGCGTTTTGCTGCAGTTTTCTCCTATGTACATGCTTGCATGCAATTTTCCCTAATGCACATGTTTTTAATATAATGCATTAATATAATGCATTTTGAATGTTGTTGTTTCACAGATACCTGCATTTTTATGCACACCTTTCCCTATCTAGTCTGTGCATTTTTATACATGTGATCTGGGCGGAGAATCACATTGCAGAAAAGTGGTGATTTTGAAGGATGGCTGTGTTTAAGCTTGTGTATTGCTTCAGGAAATTGACATGGTGCAGGATATGGCGCACATGGGCTTCACCCACCCCCCATTGCCTGAGGCAGCTTTAGAGGAGCGTCACCAGTTTGGTCACACTGGGCGTGCAGCCTTGGGGACGCTGCAGGGGACGCTGCAACTATGATGTAGAATGGATCACAAGAGGCAGGGGGGCACCGAATTTTTGGGTTGCACAGGGCGCTGCTGAAATTTGAGATCCCAAGGGTTCCCACCCTGTATCTGCACTGGCAGAACAGCTCCACTGACAGTGTGTTCCTCTGATGTGTGCAACATGTCTGGCCTTTCACTTGCATAGCAGGGCTTCCCTCGAATTCCCCCTCCTCTCTCTCACACACACATCCCAGCTCACAAATTTCAAGTAATGACGTGTGCCTCGGTTGATTAAATGCCGAAGTCTTTATTGTTGGTTTTATTACTGTGGTGTGTACCCACTATCTGTGCTTTCCGGAAACAACTGAATGCATTTTTATTTTAACAAGCTTTTGCAGCAGGGTGAAAAGGTCTGCCATTGGTTCTTGTTTTGTTTTGTTTAAAATCTGTATTTAGTTGTGTTCAGTAATGCACTTAAAACTATTTTTAGCTGTTTACAAAAATATATAGTAGATTTTAATTTTAGGGTGCACTCTGCTCTGATATTTTTCTCGATTTCAGCAGTATAGAAATTTTGGTATACCGTGTTTCAATCAATGAGATAGCTTCAGCACTGAAAAGCACTTGCGCAGCTACAGCTCCTTTTGATTTTGATATTTTCAAAGACAGGTTTTGTGTAAGGAATCCAGTCCTTCTGTTTCAAGTGCATGCACACACCTAGAATTTTAGCCCAAGTCCTGCTGCATCCTGCCATCCACAGTGGCATGGCTAAACTGGTCTGTAAGCACATGTGGGGTTGAGAAATCCAGATGACCGCTTTAGTATGGGCTTGTTCAGTCTGGCTGTCGGCCTTCATCTCTCCCCCCACCCCCCGAAAAAAGTCATTACCGATTGAATATAAGCACCCCCAAACGAGTGTCTGAATTCCTTCTCCGACTTCTGTAGCTACCTCTCTCCATAACAGTGGGCACCGCTGCTGGCATCAATATTGAATTAAGTCTTGAATGGTGGCATGGGACTTGTAGAGCCGTAGAATGAGGAACGAGTTCCTGGTTTAACATCTCTCAGCTGCGCGGAACCTCCACATGATTTAAATCTACATGAACTGTCTATTAATACACCGTTATAATCGCTGTTGTATCTTCTTCTCCCAGGCTCAAGCCGTCACCCTCACAGTTGCTCAGGCGTTCAAAGTAGCATTTGAATTTTGGCAGGCGTCCAAGGAAGGTGAGTGTGGGAACTTACATCTGCCTCTTGCTGCCTTTTCGGCACATCCCAGCCTTCCCTAACCTGATGCTCTCCAGATGTTTTGCTTCCATCATCCCTTACTGGTGGCCATGCTCCCTGGGGCTGATGGGAGTTGAAGTCCGACAACATCTGGAGGACACAAGGTTGGGGAAGGCTGATATATTCAGAAAATGTGTAGCTGGTGTATTGTGTGTGTGTGTGTGTGTGTGTGTGCGCACGCGCACCTTTTGTTGTTGTTGTTTGACTTTTTCCCTAGAAGCAAAATGGTCTTTTTACCCCTCCACCTTTTTTTAAAAAAAAAACCCACCAACCAAGGCTCAGTCAATAAAATTTCAGATTACTTTGCTCATCTAAGCACATGCTTGTTTATATATTAAGTTGCTATTTCACAGTATTTATATATTGCTTGATTGTTTAAAAAAAGTGATTTACAAAACAATGAAATTATCAGTAAAGATCTGTTAAAAACAACCATTTGAAACACTCAGAAGTAATTAGCATCAGCTAAAAAAAACACATTAAACTCCACGACAACATTCTACATATCTGGATAGACTTGTCCAAATAAAAAGGTTTTCCCAGTTGGGAACCCCTGAACTAGTGCATTTGAGGACAGATACCCTGTTTCCCCTATTTTAAGACATAGTCATAAAATAAGCCATAGCAGG